>NC_048267.2:8484848-8787878 GCF_005286985.2 Setaria viridis | reverse complement strand
CGACTCTCCCCACTTCTTGACATTCTCTAATCTCTCATTTCTAGGGAACATTGGCCTATGTGGACTTCAAGTGTCCAAAGCATGCAACAACATGACACCTGATATTGTGCTTCATCAGTCGGAGAAGTTACCAATAGATATTGTACTGTTCCTTTTTGCGGGTCTGGGATTTGGTGTCGGATTTGCAATTGCAGTTGTCCTAACGTGGGGAATCTCATGGAGATCATTGTTACATTTCAATGCCACAACAGTGAGCTACCCAGACAATGCATTGCCTTCGATCTATCCAGCTGCTTCACCTAACCAACTACAATTACTCAGAAGGGGCCAAGTAGGAACTGAACCTAGATCAGCTGGTTCGAGTGGGAGGTATGGTCATGCATCCAAACCACTTAGTGTTGAGTCCACTTCAACTCAAATTTGCATGCCTATTTCTTCTTCTTAACGAAAAACCACTCAATCCATCTTATGTTGGATATCATTTTTTTCAAGAAGGGTCAATCCCACCTTCCCATCACACTCAAGGATTGGTGTCTGTGTTAAAAGGATAGATATATCTCTTGTAAAGAGTCTTGTATAAACACGTCAAATGAACTTGATGGCACTGGATACTTAGATGCATTGGTTAAAACCTCTAGCTATAGATAGACTTTGTATAGATAGAGACGGTTTAAACCAAGTGTATCTTGTATTACAAGTTGTAATCAAACTCATGTAATTTGTTGGGGATTTCCTCTATATTAACATGCAGCCGCGGCTAGCCTAGGCAGGCAGCCACGTTCACCTAATTGCCACTATTCCTTTCATGGTAATCAGAGCTACTTCCTCAAAATACATCTACTGCCATGGCCTCCAGTTCCTCGTCATCATCAAGTGCTCTCGGGCCGCCGGTCTCCGAGAAGCTCACGTGAGAGAACTTCATTCTTTGGAAGGCCCAAGTGTTGCCGCTGATCAGGGGTGCTCGGCTCCTTGGAATCCTTGACGGCTCAATTCTGGCACCACCAAAAACAATCCAAGATGACAAGAAGAACGACGTCTCCAACCCGGCGTATGAGATTTGACTGACGCAAGACCACCAGGTACTCGGCCATCTCGTCAACTCCCTATCATCCACAGTGTTGGTGCAGGTAGCTACGTTGATATCGTCGTTCGAAGTTTGGGCAGCATGGGAAGACATGCACTTGGCACAATCATGTGCACGAGTAATCAATCTACGGATGCAACTTGCAAGCCTCAAGAAGGGAAGCATGAACGTCGCAACGTACTTCAACAAGATGAAGGTCATAGGAGATGAAATTGCTGCTGCGGGGAGGCCTATTGACAATAATGAGATGATATCCTTTATTTTGAATGGTCTTGATTTTGAATACAATCCCATTGTTTCCTCTATCTTGGGCCGGTCAGATCCCATCTCTACCAATGATCTTTATGCTCAAGTCATGGCATATGAGATGCGCTTAGACATGTTTGATCAGCGCTCAGGTGGTCACTACCAATCCTCGGCTAATTCAGCTTCTAGAGGTCGTGGAGGCTACTGTCGAGTTTATCAGCCTGGCAGTCCACCAGGGGGTTACTCAAGTGGTTGATTTGTAGGTGAGGGCGATTACAAAACCAAGAACTCGAAGGTGATCGTGAGAACACAAGGGACACAAGGGTTTTTAGACAGGTTCGAGCCTCTGGAGAGTAATACTCTACGTTCTGTATGCGTGGATTGTATTGCTGGTATGAGATGATATTCCCATTCCCTCGGGGGTGCCCTTGGCCGCCTTATATAGGCTGACGACCAAGAGTTACAAGTCGGTTTGAATCTAATCTACTCGGTAAATACATTGCAAGTATTCTGAGTTGGACTACAAAACACGTTCCATGATGTCCGGGCAGACTTGGACTATCTTGTTGCCTTGACGTTTGCTTCAAGTATCTTCATATCCTTGGCCCGCACACCCTGGTCGGGTGGGCCCACTTGTCAGGTCCGGCCAGTATCCTAGTCGGTAGGGACCCAAGGGGTACCCATATCCCTCAAGCTCCTGAGCAATGTGTAGGCAAACAGGCACTTGAGGTTATCACAGCGAAGCTTAATTTGAACTTGGTTGAAGCTGCGATGACGTCATGGTGACGGAGAGGCTGCATAGTGCTCAAAAAAGAAGAAAATCCGAGTGAACGCAGAGCCAACTTGCAGAGCGAAGACAAGTGATGAGTTGGTGGATGCTGGCATCCAGTAGGTCGAAGCAAACGTTACGGAGGGCGTCACAAGACGCACTCCATAGGAGAAGCCCTTGAGCTTTGAAGTGATTAGGATAATCGATCCAATGGTCAAAGAAGAAGAAATTGTCCCTTGAAGCAGATCCTAGTGCCCGAGCACAAGGATAGGCACAACCACGGAGGCTTACCGACTAAAAGTATATGTCCGAATCTCTAGAGATAAGGATGCGTGAAATGATAGGTAAGTGACAAAAATGCTTGCTTACGGTAGTACTGAACCGTATGAGTGAATTCAAAATTCCTAGCAATACTTGTGGATCAGCTCGAGCATCACGTGAACATTGTAGAGCCGTACCAGCATGGGAAAGCCTTGTCGTGCATCCTCACGAGTTTACTGTAGCACTTTGGATGTTAGCTAACTGCCCGGCTATAAATAGACCAACTTATAGCGTAGAGAGTCATGGCCCGAATAATAGCACTCGTAGGTTTGAAGCTTGTAGTCTTTGATGGGAGTAGCACCCACTCAAAATCCTGATGCCAGAAAAATTCTTGTGAGGAAAACCAGGGTGCTCCTTCCCTTCGCAGTCTCTGCGGTGAAGTCGGGAGGTAACGATGCTAGAAGAATCCTCATGAGGAGGCTATATCGTGAACCTCACACTTTGTCCAGGACACCGGTAGGGAAGTGTGTCGCACAACTTTCTTGTATTGTGCTTTTTTCTTTTTCTATGTTGTAGCTTCTTATCCTAGGATGTCAGCTATCCCAGAACTATTCACAGTTGCTTGTAATATGTATTGCCAGTAATCCTTTCAGGGAGTATGATTGTAGCTGAGTAAAAATGTGTCCCTTCATCTGGTTTTGGGGATTTTTGGGGCCACAGAGGCATACTAACTTGAAATTGGGCGTATAGTCCCCGAGGTCGAGGACTAGCTGAGCTGTGGAGGCGGGTCGACATGAATTAGGCGTCCAGCCTCCTAGGACTGGAGGTGCCATGGAGGCACACCGAGTAGAATTAGGCGCCCAACCCCTAAGGACAAGGACTGGCGGTGCCACGGAGGCGCGCTGAGTAGAATTAGGTGCCCAGCTCACGAGGACAAGGACTGGCGGTGCCACGGAGGCATGCTGAGTAGAATTTGGCGCCCAACCCCGTAGGATGAGGACTGGTGGAGCCACGGAGGTGCACCGAGTAGAATTAGGTGCCCAGCCCTCGAGGACGAGGACTGGCGGTGCCACGGAGGCACGCTAAGTAGAATTAGGTGCCCAGCCCTCGAGGATGAGGACTGACGGTGCCATAGAGGCACGTCGTTAAAAGCGCAACAGAGATTCCGTAGATTTCGTCCCATGCACGCAGTGCTAATGGAAAAAACCCGCAAATTTCACCCGGCACATCGCGCCACGATAACGGGAGGCCCACGGTTTCCGTCCATAAGTTACGCCGTCATCCCCCTCAAAAGCGCAAGGGGTCATGGAGCCGTTTCAATCTTATCTTGAACATTCTCAGTGCCGCCGCCTTGAGCCCTCTGAGCACTTCAACTCGCAAACCCTAGGCTTGCCACCGCAATGCTCATTCTGCTCGCGCGCACAATGCCGCCACCCTCAAGCCGCTGCGCCACTGTATGTGCAGCAAAACCCTAACCACATTTAGATCTAAATCTCAAAGCATCGAGCTCGAAGAAATGGCACAAGAAAACGCCCCTAAACCATCTTCCATTTGGATGAAGTCTCTCAGGACGCAAGAGCGCATCTAAACCCTCGTCGACCGGGGCCTCCTTGGGCTGCAAGCGCTGCTGGAGTGGAAGCCCACCGCCGTCCAAGAGTTCTTGTCGGAGGACACGGTGGACACAGTGGTCTCCGCGTCGTTCTTCGAGTGCAGATTCGGGATCCCGTGTGGAGACTTCTTCCGTGGCCTTCTCCACTACTACAAGATTGAACTGGTACATCTAAATCCAAACTCAATCTTGGACATTGCTGTATTCATCCACCTGTGTGAGGCATATTTGGGCATCCCCCCACATTTTCATCTCTGGAGGTATCTTTATCATCTTAAGCCTGTGATTAGTAAGGGTAAACAAAGTCGGGTAGTTGGGGGTTGTGGATTCTCGCTGCGGCCCAAGAAGGTGCAGAAATACTTTGATCTACAGTTGAAGGAGTCCAACAAGGGTTGGCATAGTGAGTGGTTCCTTGAAGCATCCCCACATCAGCGGAGACTAAATGTGATGCAAATACCAGTCCCAGGAGGCTGATAGCACATTTATACAACAGATAGTTCAGTTACCGTACAACTCCTGAGGGAGTGGGCGTGAAAGCCACGCCGTGATAAGAACCAAATAAATAACAGCGGCTAACCAAGCGACTGCCAAAAGACAGCACTCGGGACTACACGGCAGCAGAAGCATCTTGTGAAGGCCAACACCACAGGCAGCGTTGGGTGCGGACACAACCTCCTACTCAAACTCCTCGACGACGAAGTCCGGGTCTTCCTCTGTAGCAACAAAGCAAGGGTGAGTACAAAAGTACTCAACAAGTCCAACCCCATCCACGGAGGGGGATACAATCAAGTATATGCACAGGATACAATAAGGATAGGCTAAGGTTCATTTGCAATAAAGCTAGATTTTCATCACATGCACGGATTTGTTTTCAAAAGAGTTTTTGGTAAAGTTTTTCCTTTAGTAACCGAAACATTGAGTGGGGTTGATCCTACACAAAGGATCCAAATTTTATTACTATCGGACTCCCGTCCGCCATAGCTCACAACACAACTGCCGGACACTTCCAAAATCCAACACACACACCATGAAAACCATTCATCTCCAAGTGCTAGTTATGTGATCAAGCCGTAACTCGTCCAATACCGTGGACACGGCTACCCGGATAGGTTTTAACTCTGCAGAGGTTGTACACTTTTCCCACAAGTAGGGTACCACAGCACGATCACCTTAGTGCCGGTGCGGATCCTAACAAAGCCATTACCCACCTTAGCTAAGACTGACTAGTCCACATGGAAGCGACCAAGGGGTTAACGACCTACCAACGAGGTCTTAACCAGGACTTAAGTCACAAAGATCTTACTCCTTTTCCGTGGGCTCCGTTGCTCACTAGCGCACCCGAAGACTAACAATTTAGCTAGTGGGATTTATGCTAAGCCGTTGCCCATACAATGGTTGAGTGGTTGCACGATGGTTGAATTAAGCAATATGACACATCAACTCGGTCCTTACCCATGACAAGATGGATATCTCCCAACTTGCTCAACCACAAAGGTACGAGCCCAACATTTTGGCATTTCACACAAGAAACATCCATCCATCTCATCTAAGCATCTCTTGCCCTTATACCCGAAAACCCATTTTCTCACTTGAAAACACTCACACATTTATTCTCTAAATAAACCATTGCAGTCATGATTGAATTTGAGTAACGAGTTCCTAAGCGTTCTAGCAGTAATTATCATCTAAACAGAGTAAGTCATATTTAGAGATAATTATAGATAATAAGGAATATTCATAACAATCAAGGGGTGGCTATCCAACCATGTCTTGCAATAAAACAATATGCATTTTTATAAAACAGGCCAATAGGTTGTGTTTGAAAACTAGGAATTGAATATGCATCAAAGGGTGAGATTGGACTTGCCGTCCTCAAAGCCTTCCGGGAGTTTCAGCTCGCGCTGCTGGTCCTCGGGCTCGGGCTCGCGATCAAACTCCTCCTCGTGCTCCTCCTCGGGTACTCCGCGATCTACGGCACACACAAACCGGCACACAATAAATAAAAGAAAATAAGATTTTTCCCGTTGAGCTCCGAACAAAGAATGCGAATGGAAAATAGGTAGAATGAGTATTTTCAGGAAATTTGGATATGACTTGGCGGAAGTATACTGGAGGATGATGTGGTCGAATATGGGATCAATTGGAGGAAGTTTGGCACATGAAATGACGAGTTAAACGTGTATTAGGGGCTTTAAAAGAGGGTTTAGGACTAATCCGCGAGAAACCAGGAGCCTATTTGTAAATATTTTTGGGAGTGGAAGGGCAGATCTATGAGAAGTTCTTGAGAGTGGTGGAAGGGCTGATTTGCGAATAGGAAGAAAGAGGGGGTTAGATCGAAATGGAGGGGGTTTTCTTCCTCTCTTTGCCTGGGCCGGTCGGAAGGTTGGGGAGGAGAGGGGGGGCCGGCCGGCCTCACCGGTGGCGAGCCATGGGGCGGGGGATGTGGAGTAGATGGAGGGGGTCCCATTTTTCCCATTACCGTGGGGATTTGAAGGTGGAGAAGGGGCGGCCGACAGGGGCTTGGGGGCGGTGTTCCTGGTGGTGGCGGGGCATCTATTGTGAGGGGCGGCGCCGACGGTCGGGTGCAAGAAGGCGAGGGACTTGGGCAGAGCTGGGTTTGGGGCGAGGTGTGGCGGTGGTGGCCGGGGCGTTGCCCCTTTTTATAGGCCGGCGGGAGGGGCGGGGAGCGGCCGGTGAAGTGGGGGCCGGTGAGCTCCGGCGGGCGCGGGACAGGGGCCTAGCAGGCGCGGGGCGGGAGCCGGCGTGGCCGGGGGCGGGGCTCAGCGGCGACAGGCGCAGGGGCCCGGCATGGGGCGGCGCGCGGCCTGAGGGCACCGGTGGGGCCGCGCCGGGCGGCGGGGGTCCTAAGCGCGCGGGTGCCGGGGGCAGCCGGGCGCTAGAGAGGCCAGGCGCCAGGGAGGCTGGGCACCAGAGGAGTTATGGCACTGAGGAAGGTGTGCGCCAGGAAGAAGAAGGGGGAGGAGGAAAGAGAAGAAGGAAGGAGGAAGAAGAAGGAAGAAGAAGGAAGGGAAAAGAGAAAGAGAGAAATAAAGAGAAAAAGGGGAGGCTGGCGGTGATTGCGGCACGTGGTTGGAGCACGCGCGGCGGTCTGTCGACCAGCACGCGGCGAAAATTACGGGAGAAGATAAAATGATGCCTGTCGGATTGGGTGCCGGGACGGCGAAATCGCCGGGAAGATTTTGGATTTTTGAGAACTCAACGGTAACAAGATTTTGAAAATGATTTTCAGCGGGTGATTTAGGTTAGTGATTTTTGTGGATGTTATATTCCTTATTGCTAGTTAGCAGCTTGAGTTGCCGCCGCGCACAGGGTTCGAGCCAGTGGCAATGCCTGAGTGGTCAAACCAGCCGACCTCGGAGGAGCAGGTCTAGGTGGATGAGTTGCTGGCAAAGATCACCGACTTGAAGGCTCGGGGATTGACAGCTGGGGCCATTAGTATAAACTTCTGTTAGGGGATGACGCAACCGATCAAGCACCGAGTGCACCCAATGTATGAGTACTCGGGGCTAGGTTATCCGACTCGAGAGGTCCAGCGCAAGATCCGCACCTTAGTGGTCGCCGACAGGGTGGTCGAGTTCTTCAAGGGTCGGATTAGTAACAGGGATGTCCCCAAAGCTTTCTCGTTGAAGAGGCAACCGTCCAACCCGGTAAGATTGTCCTCAGCATTGATTTCACGCATTACACACACACATACACACTTATGATGTTTCTGAGTAAGGCAATGAATTGACCAGGATGACCCACTTGTATACTTTTGCCCGCCGCCACTTCCTGGAGGGGCCAAGGCGAGACCACCCAAGATCGACCCGACCGACAGGCCCGTTGTGCCACCCGCCGACCTTCAGTGGGACTCAAACTCTTCCTTTGGGTTGGACAAGGGTATGACGGGAGGGGCCGACCAGGACCAAGGCGTGAGCTGGTTGGGCGACGGACACAGCAGGCTGTGCGCAAGCAGACCGTTCCCAAGGCGCCTCAGCCTAGTAGGAAGAGGAAGAAGATGGCCGGGAAGAAGAAGAAGGAGAAGGCTGCCTTGAGTACAGCCCCCACGGATAGGTCGGTTAGTGAAGCGGAGTCCGACACGCCAAGCCCACCGGTGAAGAAGATGAAGTCAGAGCTCTAGGAGACCACCACGGATGACGTGGCGCACTCGAAGGAGGCGCTGAAGGTGAAGATGCTTGGCGGATCCAGCGAAGATATGTTGGTGCCACCGCCACTATTGCGCCTGAAGTACCGGGTGAAGAAGAAGAGTACCCTGTAAGGGCAACTTACTTGTACTGTCTGTGTTGTAGTTGCTGGCACCGACTTATTTGACTGATTTGTTTCTTGATGCAGATCCATCGTGCTGGTTGACGATGCTAGCGTGCAGCTGACTAGGTGCTCGGCCCAAACCGAGGCAACGAGCGGTCGCACCGTTAAGCAGCCGCCGCCCCCGGAAGATGGGGTTGATAAAAATGGATGCATCGGTGACGTTGCGCCGACTCCAACTCCGCAACAGGAGGACGCCGGCTCCAAAGCTGCAGATTTCACCATTGCCGACCCTAAGGTCGGGCAAATTGCTGATGAGGGGCCAAAGCCAGTCCTTAAGAATAAGAGCTCCCCAGGATTTACCTACCACGAGAGAGGTCTGGCAGTGGTGGTGACAGATGTCGTGAACCCCCTCCGGATCGGGCGTTGGTGAAGGCGTCGAGTGAGACCAAAAGGCTCTTGCCGAGCTACAACAATCTTCTTCGAGGATCACCAAATTTTTGAGTGTAAGTTTGCCAACTAACCCAGAAAACCTGTTGCTGAAATCCCTTGTTATTTCCAAATTCTGAATGTGAAGATGCGCACAGGGTCTGTTCGAGCAAGTACAGAAGAGGGCGGATACAGCCCACCAAGCCGAGCACTGCCGCCTAAAGGCGGAGCACCTTAAGGCCAATCTCAAGAAGGCCAAGGAGGATGCCATGAAGTAAGCCAACAAATTCTTGTAGGAGAAGTATGACTTTGCTTTGAGAAGGAAGTTTTCACTTCGCACTTGAGGGGTATGCTATGCTGACTTGTTGAGTCATATTTCCCCTAGATATTCTGATGCTAATGCAGACTTGGTCGGATGAGCAGATACTATGATGAGGGAGCAGAGGCTCAAACGGTACCTCAAGGAGTGCGAGGACTCCAATACGCGCCTTCAGCAGGAGGATGACACAACGGTTAAGCATGAGTATGTTGTTGGGGATACATCCCCAATACCCGCAAGGAAGGAAGAAGTCAAACTTCTACTAGGATTCCCCTGTAATTCTACTAGGACTCATCCCGTGTAATCCTACTAGGACTCCTCCTTGTAATCCGACTAGTACTCTGCCCCCTGGAGTATATAAAGGAGGGCAGCGGTACCTAGCTCGGCAGGTCACACCTCAACACCCAAGCGCAGGGCACAATATACAAACACCCCTAAATAGGATGTAGGGTATTACGCTACTCTAGCGGTCCGAACCTGTCTAAATCCGTGTCTCGTGTCCTCGCTTTTACCTTCAAGTTTCAGGTCCGGCGATCCCCCACTACACATTCTGCTACCTCGGGTACCCCTTGGTAGATGGCCGGTATAAAACACCGACATATGCAGTATCACAGAAGCTAGCCTACGAAGCCAATGCGTGCAAGGAAACCGAGCGCTGCTTAGAGGCTACTGTAAGTAATCTTCAGAATGACCAACGTGCAATTGTAGGGCTGGAGGTAGAGCTGGAGGAGCTATGGAAGGCAGCCGGCTATGTGATGGACATGGTCCAACCGGACGCCGACCCAGCCGCGCGAATGCCACTGCTGGACCGTCTTAGGGCCCTACCAGGTTGGCTCAAGACACTGCTGAAGGAAACTGCAGTGGAGTGCGTCAAGAACTCTTTCACTTTGGTGGTGTCGCATTTCCCAAAGTTACCCTTGGAGCGTGCTATGACAGGAGTCGCAGCCGGCTTTAATGCTAACTTGATTCCCGAGGTGGCGGACTAGTACCAGAAAGTAGCTGAGAGTATTGTAAATGACTTGGACCTGTAGGGAAAAAGTTTAACACGTATCAAACTGCGTGGGGAAATGTTCAATGCAATGTTCTTAATCATATATGGTGAAAGCAGGCTCCATCCCTCCCTTGGTGTATACGACAGGACAACATGTAGCTGAGGCCTGTAGCTGCTGGGCACCTAGCCTCGTCTGACCAGCGTCCTGCTGAGACTGGATGTTGAGCTTGTAGGAGGGGTGAACGCGAGGTTGTCTAGGTTTCACGAGCTAGGACGCTGACCACACGAGTTAGTCGTATAGCCTCGAGAGCGGGAGGAGAGAGATGCAAGACCCACAGGTCGGTGCCTGGGGGAATCCCGCGAGCTTCTGAGCGAGCGGGTTGTTGAACAGGTTGGACAGCCCCCGAGCGTCAGGGACAGCTTAGGAAGGGGAACAATAAGGCAGTAGGTACGCAAAAAGAACCACAAAGGTGTTATTTATGCAATATAGAGGAGGAATAGGGTACATAGCTTTTTAGATCTAGGGGTAGAAGCGTCGTAGATGCTCGATGTTCCACGGATTGGGGACGCCAGAGCCATCTGCCCATTGGAGTCGGTAAGTGTTTGTCTGGATGACTTCTTTGATTATGAAGGGGCCTTCCCAGGGGGCAGCCAACTTGTGCATGTCCTTGGTGGACTGGACTCGGTGAAGCATCAAGTCACCAACATTGAAGAAGCGTTCCTTGACATTCCGATCGTGGTTGTGCCATATCTGCTGCTCATGGTGTGCATGCTGGATGAGGGCCATCACACGATGATCTTCAAGGCTATCGATGTCGACCTGCTAACCATTTTCTGCCTCGCCTTTCTCGTAGTACTGGATGCATGGGGCACCAAAAGCCACGTCGGATGGCAGGACGGCCTCTGAGCCATACACCATGAAGAAAGGGGTGTAGCTGGTAGCCCCGCTCTTCTACATCCATAGGCCCCAGATGACATTGGGTAGCTCGCGTAGCAACTTGGTGGCATACTTGGACGCGTCGTCGAAGATGCATGACTTGAGAGACTGGAGGACCATCCTGTTTGCACATTCGACCTGACCATTTCAGCGCGGATGCGCTATTGAGGAGTAATACACGTCAATGAGATTGTCCTGGTAGAAATCCTAAAACTCGGATCCTATGAATTGTGCGCTAAGATCAGTTATGATCCTATTGGGCACTCCAAAGCGGTGCATGATTTCCTCCATGAACTGAGCGGCTTTAGCCGACTCGATGCTGGTAACAGCCTTGACCTCAATCCACTTGGTGAATTTGTCGACTGCCACAAAGATGTGTGTAGCCGCCCAGAGCGGTCTTGAAGGGTCCGACCATGCCTAGCCCCCAGCATGTGAAAGGTCAGGATGGTGAGATTGTGTGCAGGGCCTGAGCCGAAAGATGTTGCTGCTTGGAGAAGAATTAGCACCCTTTGCACCTTTGGACGAGCTCTTTTGCATCGGCTGCTACTGCTGGCCAGTAGAAACCAGAGCAAAATGCTTTGCCAACCAAAGTGCCCGAGGCAGCGTGATTGCCGCACATTCCTGAGTGGATTTCATGTAAGAGTTCAATGCCCTCACTACGTAGAATGCACTTCATCAGGATCCCTGGAGATGCAACTTTCCTGTAGAGCTCCTTGCCGATGACGACTTAGTTTGTACTGCGCCAAGCTAATTTTTCATGCACTATCTTGTCCTCTGGCGCCATCTGGTCAGTGATCAAGGCTATGAATGGGGCGCGCCAGTCTTCTTCTGCCTCAATCATCATGATGTCAGTGGATTTTGGGTCGGCTGGGGCCTGAGCGCCAGCATCGTTGACCTGGTCTGGGTCTAGGATTTTGATGGAAGGTTTCCGGAGATTTTGTACAAATACGCTGGCCGAAACCTGCGCGCGTTTGGAGCCGAGCTTGGACAGGACATCAGCGGTGACGTTGTGATCCCTGGGGACATGATGGAACTCAAGACCGTCAAAGTGGGCCTCAAGTTTGCGGATTTCCGCAGAATAAGTGCCCATGGATTCCTTGGTGCAGTCCTAGTTTTTATTGACTTGCTCGATGGCAACCTTGGAGTCGCCATAAGCAAGGATGCATTTGATTCCTAAGGAAACGGCGATACGGAGGCTGTGGATGAGAGCTTCGTACTCGACGCCATTGTTGGTGGCCTTGTAGTGGATTTGGAGCACATACTTTAGCTGCTCGCCTTTGGGGATATGAAGAGGACCCCCGCGCTAGCTCCTTCTAGGTTAAGGGCACCGTCAAAGTACATGGTCCAGTATTCTGGCCTCTCCAGGGAGGGTGGCTTCTGGATCTCCATCCACTCGGCCACGAAGTCAGCCAGGATCTATGACTTGATCACGTGGTGTGGGCAGAAATCGGGTTTGAACTCGCCGAGCTCCACGGACCACTTGACAACTCGGCCGTTGACGTCCCTATTATGGAGGATTTGACCGATAGGGAATGAGGATACTACATAGATCTTGTGCGCTTGGAAGTAATGGCGCAGCTTTCTTGACAATATCAGCACTCCGTAGAGCAGTTTCTGAACCTGGCTGTAGTGGGTTTGTGAGTCGCTGAGGACTTCGCTGACGTTATACACCGGTTGTTGCACCATGTAAGCATGGCCGGGCTCCTAGCGCTCCATGACTAACACGGTGCTGACAACATGTGTTGTTGCAGAGATGTAGAGGTACAACGTTTCTTGGTCGACCGGGGCCGTCATGATGGGAGGAGTGGTGAGGAAAGTCTTGAGCTCTTCAGGTGCCTTGTTGGCATCGTCGTCCCACACGAATTTGTCCACCTTTTTGAGGAGCTTGAAGAAGGGCAGACCTTTTTCTCCAAGTTTGCTGATGAAGCGGTTAAGGGGCGCCATCATGCCGGTAAGCTTCATGACATCCTTCTTGTTAGATGGTTTCACCATGTTTCGGATCATGTCCACCTTGATGGGGTTGGCCTTGATGCCTCACTGGCTGACCATGAAGCCTAGGAGCTTTCCATACGGGACACCAAAGACACACTTGTCGGGGTTGAGTTTCCAGAGGTAAGTCCGGAGGCTGTTGAAAGTTTTCGTGAGGTCGGCTATGAAGCTTTCCTCATCCTTTGAATTAACAACTACATCGTCAACGTAGGCCTCGATGTTCTTGTGTAGCTGTGTTGCAAGGCAAAACTGGATTGCCTTCTGGTAGGTAGCGCCGGCATTTTTCAGCCCAAAGGTGATGGTGTTGTTGAAGTAGATGCCGAAAGGCGTTATGAACATTGTCTTGTCTTTGTCGGCAGGAGCAAGGGTGATCTAGTGATACCTCGAGTAGCAGTCGAGGAAGTAGAGTAGGATGCTAGCCGTCGTAGAGTCTACGACTTGGTCCATGCGTGGAAGAGGGAAGGGGTCCTTAGGGTAGTGCTTGTTCAGGTCGGTGTAGTCAATGCACATTCTCCCTTCACCGATTTTCTTTCTTACAAGAACTGGGTTTGCTAACTAGTCCGAGTGCTTACATTCGCGGATGAATCTGGCAGCTAGGAGCTGTCGGGGATACATCCCCAATACCCGCAAGGAAGGAAGAAGTCACACTCCTACTAGGATTCCCTTGTAATCCTACTAGGACTCATCCCGTGTAATCCTACTAGGACTCCTTGTAATCCGACTAGTACTCTGCCCCCTGGAGTATATAAACGAGGGCAGGGGTACCTAGCTCGGTAGGTTACACCTCAACACCCAAGCGCAGGGCACAATATACAAACACCCCTAAATAGGACATAGGGTATTACGCTACTCTAGCGGCCCGAACCTGTCTAAATCCATGTCTCGTTTCCTCACTTTTACCTTCAAGTTCCAGGTCTGGCGATCCCCTGCTACACATTCTGCTACCTCGGGTACCCCTTGGTAGACGACCAGTATAAAACACTGACAGGAGCTTATTTAATTCTACCCTAATAGCCTCCTTTCAATCTTGGGTGAAACGACGAAGTTTTTGCTTGACCGGCCATGCAGTTTTGCTCAAGTCCAAGGAGTGTTCAGCAAGCTCCCTCGGGACACCGAGCATATCAGATGGCTTGCACGCGAATATGTTTGAGTTTTCCTAGGGGAAACTGGTGAGTGCGAGTTCCTATTTCTCCGAGAGGTCGGCCCTTATGAGGGCCATCTTGGTCGGGTCTTCTAGGTCGAGGCAAATTTTCTTGACCGTGGGTCAGGCTGCAGTGCCATGAACATTGGCTCCGCCTCAGGGATCGTTAGTTGGTCCTTGCTCATCTTCTTGGCCTCAGCTACCATGGCGGTAGCCTTAGCTCATAACTCTAGGGCTTCTACGAGTTGAACTGCCTTGGTGTCACATCTGTACGACGTCTCCACATCACCGTAGATGGAGAAGACTCCGTTTGGGGCCAGCATCTTGAGGGCGAGGTAGGTGTGGTGCGGAATTGCCATAAATCTCGATAGCATGGGCCTACCAATGATGGTATGGTAGGAATTGTTGAAGTTAGCCACCTCAAATGTGAGGTGTTCCATGCGGTAGTTGGCTTGTGTACCAAAGGTGACTAGCAAAAAACCTCAGCCAATCGGATAGGACCCTTTACTCGGGACGATACCGTAGAAGGGTTCTTCATAGGGCTAGAGCCACTCAAAGTCGAAGTCCATGCACTTCAAGGTCTTCGTGAAGATGATGTTGAGGCCACTGCTACCATCAATCAGCACCTTGGGGAGTAGCGCCCGATCTATGGTCGGGCAAACCAGCAGCGGATAGGACCTAGGGTCTGGGATGTGGACCCAGTGATCTTGCGTAAAGAAGGTTATAGACTGCTCTGACCAGCGCAGATACTGGAGTGGCTATACGGAGAGAAAGTGCACCTCTCGCTAACTTTTGCTGGCGGTTGCTGCAAAAAGCGTTGCGACTGCCCACGATGATGTTGACTTGGTGCTCCGATCGCTGGAAATCCCCATTTTGGTCGGCACAAAGCCATTGAGCATCCTGATGTGGCTGGTCGCGGCACTCCTCTTGGTTCTGGTTGTCATGGTTGTCGTGCCTGTGATTGTTGCAGTTGTCGCGGTCGTCACAGTGGCTCGAGCAGTGTTACGACCTTCTTCTTGAGATTTCATTTCGTCATCACGGGGTGGCTCATCAGCAGAGACCATGAAAGCTTCATGATTGGGTGTGGAGGAGTTGCTCTCATCGTTGCTTCCATAGGGATTTGGCATCAGGACGATGCAAGGCACCTGGAATTCAACGTAGTTCGAAAATTAGGTAGGTTTAGGCGGGTCTCCAGATTGGATCTGGAAAACCTGGTCAAGTTTAGCGGAGTACTCGGTGGCCAAGTTTTGCAAACCGAAGGGGACGCGGGACAGACCTTGCGTTGACCTTGTTGAACACAGGGCCGCCTCAGACAAGTTTATGCACTCAGCAATAGTGCTGATGATGCGATCTAGCCCCATAATCCGGTCGGAGGGCTTGGGTAGTCAGGTGAGGGCGAGTAGATCTGGAACCTTTTTGGAGAGAGAGAGAGAGAGAGAGAGAGAGACTTCTCCGATCTGCTGGGCAAGCGGCATGACGATCCTTGGGCAAAGAATTTGTTCCATCGGAGCAGATCCGACAGAAGTTGAGCTGGTGCCCGACGTCGAGTCGGCAGGAGATGCCGAGTTGACGAAAGAAGCGGTTGGGTTGAAATATGTCAGCATGGTCCTGAAATGAATCTGGATCAGGTTGGTGAGGAAGTCCTTCATGCTCTTGGGGAAAACTATGCCGGACGGGATGCCATCAAGGTCGTCAAGAGGATCTCGCAACCACCCCTACTTGGTGCACCAACTGTCAGATTTATAAGCTCGACAGTCCACCAGGGGGGTACCCAAATGGTTGATTTGTAGGTGAGGGCAATTATGAACCCAAGAACTCGAAGGTGATCATGAGAACACAAGGGACACAAGGGTTTCTAGACAGGTTCGGGCCTCCAGAGAGTAATACCCTACGTCCTGTATGCGTGGATTGTATTGCTGGTATGAGATGAGGTTCTCATTCCCTTGGGGGTTGCCCTTGGCCACCTTATATAGGATGACGACCAAGAGTTACAAATTGGTTTGAATCCAATCTACTCGGTAAATACATGGAAAGTATTCTGAGTCGGACTACAAAACATGTTCCATGATGTTCGAGTAGACTTCGACTGTCTCGTTGCCTTGACGTGTGCTCTAAGTATCTTCATGTCCTCGGCCCGCATGCCCAGGTCAGGTGGGCCCACTTGTAAGGTCTGGCTAGTATCCTGGTTGGTAGAGACCCATGGGGTGCCCATATCCCTCTGCTACAACCCTCATGGCCGTGGCGGATCTAGTGGAAGTCGCGGGAAAGGGACAGGCGACCGTAGCTCTGGAGGGCGCGGGAACTTCTCCAACAGCAGCAACTTCTCCAATAGCAACTTCAAACCTGGAGGACAGTCAAGCAGGCCCCGGTGCCAGCTCTATGGTGGGACCAATCACACCGCCCTTGAATGTTGGCATAGATTTGAAGAAGATTACCAGCCATCAAGCAACAACAAGTCAAGCTCAGCTGCCTATGGTGTTGATACTAGCTGGTATATGGACAGTGGTGCAACTAATTGTATTACCATTGAATTGGACAACATGACGGTACGTGACAAGTATGGTGGCCATGATCAAGTCCACACAGCAAATGGTTCAGGTATGAAAATCAAAAGTATTGGTCATTCAACTTTACATATCCTAGTTCGCAATCTTGTACTAAAAAATATATTGCATGTTCCTAGCGCTCATAAAAGTCTTGCTTTAGTTCATCATCTTGCCTCTGATAATAATATATTTTTTGAATTTCATCCAAATATTTTCCTTCTCAAGGATCGGGCAACGAAGAAAACTCTTCATCAAGGCAGGTGTGAAGGAGGCCTTTATCCCCTAGTCTCAAGCTCTTTTGAAGCAAGCACAAATAAAGTAGCGTTTGGAGTCAATAAGGTGTCCGTGTATAGGTGGCATAGTCGTTTGGGTCATCCATGTTTTCCTATTGTTAGGCATGTTTTAAAGAACAATAAATTGTCTTTTCTGGATGATACTAGTAGTAACTCAGTTTGTGATCCTTGCCAAAGAGCTAAGAGCCATCAATTACATTATGCAAATTCAAATAATGTGTCTACTTTTCCTCTCCAATTGATTCACTCTGACGTTTGGGGTCCAACTCCAGAATCTGTTGGCAGACATACATACTATGTGAGTTTCATTGATGACTATAGTAAATATATATGGATCTATTTGCTTTGAAAGAAATCTGAAGTCTTCCAAGTTTTTCATAATAATTTCCAAAACCTTGTCGAGCGCAATTTTGATAGAAAAATTTTATCTATGCAAACAGATTGGGGAGGAGAGTATGAGGGGCTACATTCCTTTTTCTAGAAAATTGGCATCTCCCATCGAGTTTCATGTCCTCATGCTTACCAACAAAATGGATCTGCAAGAAGAAAACATAGGCATATAGTAGAGATTGGGCTTGCTCTTCTTGCAAACGCCTCAATGCCCTTGAAATTTTGGGATGAAGCTTTCCTAACCGCTACTTATTTAATTAATCTTTTACCTAGCAAAGTCATCAATCATCACACGCCATTAGAGTTTCTTCTTCAGGAAAAACACAACTATGCCTCTCTTCTTGTCTTTGGGTGTGCCTGTTGGCCGAACCTTAGGCCCTTTAACACAAGGAAACTTGCCTTGCGTTCCAAAATATGTGCCTTCCTTGGTTACAGCTCTATTCACAAAGGATTCAAGTGTCTTGATATTCCAACTGGTCGTGTGTATATCTCCCATGATGTAATCTTCGATGAATTTGTCTTTCCCTTTGAAACTCTCCATGAAAATGCTGATGCTAATCTTCATCAAGAAATTCTTCTTTTACCAGATCACCTTTTGAATAATAGCTCCGAGGATGTAAGTTGTAACGCTAATACTACTGATGATCATAATCCAAATTGTGGCTCTAGTGTTGTGTCACATGTGCAGGAGCAATCTAGAGAAAATTTGGTGCAAAATGATGCTTGGATCATCCCAAACAAGCAAGAAACAAGAAGTCTTCCATGTAATAACAAAAACCTGGCCGGCACTGAAAACGACGACGATCCGCCAACGCCTGCGAGCACTGATTTCTAGGGGGATTTGCCTGCGCCTTCCTCGTTCGTCCGAATGACTCCGCAAGCCAGCCAGGCGTCACCACATGACGCTCGGTCTCCGCTCGCTAGTCCGAACACGCCGTGTACTGCCCTGTCTCTGCCCGCGCCCCGCGAGGAATCCAACGTTGAGCCACGTGGCATGCTAGGATAGGCAGGGGACGACGCGTCTCGATTCCGGCGGCAGCGGAGATTTTTCCTCCCAGATCTTCTGCGGACACTACTCTGGATTCAGCTGATTCAACACCAAATGCTCCTCGGCCAAGGACAAGGTCTCAAAGTGGCATTGTTAAACAAAAATAATATACTAATGGGACTATTAGATATGGCTTCTTTTCTTCTACAGGAGAACCACATACGTTACAGGAAGCACTTGATGATCACAGGTGGACAAAAGCAAGGAAAAGGAGCTTATGGCACTTCATAAAAACAAGACTTGGCACTTGGTTCCTTCCTCCAAAGGTAACAATCTTATTGATTGCAAATGGGTGTATAAATTAAAACGAAAAGCTGATGGGAGTATAGATCGTTATAAAGCGAGATTGGTGGCTAAGGGATTTAAACAAAGATATGGTATTGATTATGAAGACACTTTTAGCCCTATTTTGAAAATTGCTACTATTCGACTTGTGTTAACTATAGCAGTCTTAAGAGGCTGGTGTTTAAGGCAGCTAGATGTACAAAATGTGTTTCTTCATGGTGTTCTTGAGGAAGAGGTTTACATGAGACAACCTCCAGGCTTTGAGAATGCAAAATTTCCAAACTATGTCTGTAAGTTGGATAAAACTATTTATGGGTTAAAGCAAGCTCCAAGGGCCTGGTATTCACGGTTGAGTACAAAATTACTTGATCTTAGGTTTAGAGCATCCAATTCTAATGCATCATTATTTATTTATTCCAAATTGAACACAACCATATTTATGCTCATATATGTTGATGATATCACAGTAACAGGGTCATCCATGGATGCAATTTCAGCTTTACTTAAGGATCAACAAGCAGATTTTGCTCTTAAAGATTTGGGAAATCTGAATTATTTTCTTGGGATCGAAGTCAAACCAACTCAGGGAGGCATTATATTGTTGCAAACAAAGTATGCTTCGGATGTTTTGAAAAGAGTTAGCATGAAAAATTGTAACTCTTCTTCGACTCCTTTGGCAGCCTCAGAAAAATTATTCTATCAAGATGGAACTCTACTATCATTAGAAGATGGTACAAGATATCACAGTATTGTTGGGGCCTTGCAATATTTAACTCTCACACGTCCTGATTTAGCTTTTGTTTTTAACCAAGTGTGTCAATTTCTGCATGCTCCTACAACTGTTCACTAGTTGGCTGTTAAAAGAATTCTGAGGTATGTGAAAGGGACAATCAATATTAGTCTTGAGATAAGTAAGCCATCTTCTACTTTGATAAGTGCTTTCTCTTATGCGAATTGGACCGGTAGCATTGATGATAGAAGGACTACTGGTGGATTTGCTGTTTATTTTGGTCTGAATTGAATCTCATGGAGTGCTAGAAAACAGGCAGCTGTGTCTAGCTCAAGTAATGAAGTAGAGTATAAGTCATTGGTCAATGCTACAGCTGAGACTATTTGGGTAGAAGCGTTACTGTCCAAGTTGGACGTGAAATTAAAGGAACCACCTTATCTATGGTGTGACAATCTTGGTGCAACTTATTTGTCAGCTAATCCTATCTTTCATACACGTGCTAAATATTGAGATTGACTTTCACTTTGTAAGAGAAAGGGTAGCAAGGAAGCAGTTGGAGATTCGCTTTATTCCATCTAAAGACCAGCTGGCCGATGGTTTCACCAAGGCACTTCCAGCTTGGGAGTTTGAGAAATTCAAAGGTAATCTAAACCTCAGAAGCAAGACCGGTTAAGATTGAGGAAGGCTGTTAAAGGATAGATATATCTCTTGTAAAGTGTCTTGTGTAAACACGCCAAATGAATGTGATGGCATTGGATACTTAGATGCATTAGTTAAAACCTCTAGCTACGGATAGACTTTGTATAGATAGAGACGGTTTAAACCAAGTGTATCTTGTATCTTAAGTTGTAATCAAACTCATGTAATCTGTTGGGGATTTCTCCTATATTAACATGCAGCCGCGGCTAGCCTAGGCAGACAGCCACGTTCACCTAATTGCCATTATTCCTTTCAGTCTGTACATGTTGCAACTCATTTCAATGTTGTCTCTCTGGATCATGATTTCCATATGATTTCCATAATATTTGCCAACAAATTGAGAACCTTAATTACTAGCCAATGGGGCTCCTTTGGGTACTAGCTACCCCTTGTGTATATAATTACCTGGTGCATCGTGTTTTGCAAGAACTTGGATACGTACGGTGGTTTCGTATATTAATACGACGCATGCCGTGAAAAACAGTTCTACCATTCAGGTACCTTAATGAGTTCATGCCATCTAACAAATTAAATATGAGTATTAGTTATTTTTTACGTTCAAAGATTTTGGTTGGAACTTCAAAGTTGAGTATCGGCAAGCATGAGGAACTCCCTAGCTTACTTTTTTTTAGGCGAAACGAGGATCTATCCCCACCAATATATTTCATGGAGCTTTTCGTAAGCTCAATAAATTCAGTTTTTCAGCAGGTTTTACAGGGATAAAAAAACACAAGACGCCATATTCCAACTGGTATCGACCCAAAGCTGGCCGTAGCAGTGGCGGAGCCAGGCGATTAATTGACCAATACAAAACCACTAAAACATAGTAGCAGAGATATGAAAGAAGGTTCATCCGAGGATCCATCCCTAGCACTAGATCAGCCCAGCTGCCCAGGGCATCTTCCTTTATTTCTTCTTGCGCGGCCCCTGCTGGGTTTTTCTAGGGCTGTTGAGATTACGGGGTTTCAGCTGAATGAACCCCAGCTCATTCACTTGGGGCGGCAGCTTGAGCTTGGACGACGACGACGACCCATTAATAAACCCGTCGTTATCACAGGCCCGATCGACATGCCTCAGCGATGGCAGGTAGAACAAGGCAACAGCGTCAAGAGGAACCTTCTCCTTCCCCGGCCCGCACGCGCAGTTGCTCAGGTCGAGGAAGACCACCTGGCCACCGGTGGTGTAGCGGGGAACGACGTAGCCGCAGCGAACCCCATCCCAGCGGCAGCAGTCGGCGCCGGCCGGCCACGACGACCCGAGGGCGCACGCAGGGCTCGCCGAGTGGTTGGTGACGGGGAAGGTAGCCTTGAGGCGGAGCAGCGCCAAGGCCTGCTCCGGCTCGCATGGCGGTAGGTTGCTGCGGCTCTGCGCCGCGCCAAGCGAGAGCAGGAGCAAGTACAGGAGGAGTGGCTCGCGGTGGCTAGCGATGGAGGAGGTCGCCGTGCTGCGTGCCATCTCTCAATAGATATGAGTGAGAGTTTCTATGGTGAGCTACCGTTCCCGAACAGCACACTGGTGACTGGCCTCGTTTATATACTCACGCGCTCACGAAGCTAACTGCATCTGCACCCGTTACACAGGAAAAAAATAGAATTTTTTTTTGAGAAAAGGTAAAGATAAATGGCCAAGGCCTACAGCGCCAGGTCAATCGAGTCGTGACAGGTTGTTGTCGCCTACTCGCGGGAGCACACGCAAAAGACTTTGGTGATACTGCACCATGGGCCGTTTTCATGGGTCACGCGAGTTTGCGCGTGCCACACGGTTTATCGTTTCTGTGTACGAGTGGCACGCCGATATGTTTTCCGTGACGCCTAATGTGATCCTAAAATTTATAATGAGTATATATACCTATATCTATATCTAATCTATACCAAATATTAAAGCGCGGTCGTTTCTTCCAACCGCCATGGTTATTTTGCAAAAAAATCCCTCAACTTTTTTAATCAACCCGCAGTCCTAGAGTTAAACTGCCGTAGTTCGTCGATCATTTGCAAAAAAACTTCCTCAGCTTTTTTGTAATGGCCGTTGAGCGCGAGGGCGGGGATGGAGCAGCAGTCGAGCGCCTAGCGGAGTAGCGTGGCCGGCGCAGGCATGGCTAGTGCCGGGCCCGAGGGGTGGTCCTAGCGCAGCTACACCACCGCACGTGGGGGATGGGGGTGCCACAGCTTACGACGAGGGCGGACTGGCGGCTTTCCCAGCAGTGGCACCGCACAGTGACAACACATCGAATCGCCGTCACTCTTTGCTAGAACCTGAAGCTAATCCCAGCGGGGGAGGCATCACAGGCATAGCATAGTGGTGGAGGAGCTCCCCCATGACGTGCAGCAGATCTCGCATGGTCATAGTGATGTATGCCACCACCCACCAGCGTGGATTCACTCGTATGCCCAGCAATAGTCCTCAACCAAAGGCAGCGCTAGCTAATGTCGTCTTCGTCAGCAACACTCACCGCCACCTACCATAAGGACTGTCGCTTCGGCCTCAGCAAGAAGCTCCACTGTCCACTGCTGCATCACCAGGAGAGCAATCCACAACTGGGAACCATATGCGTAGGATGACGAGGAAAAATCCACTGGAGCATGTCGTTGTTGATCTGCACGAGTACTTTTTAAGTCACAAGAATTAATGATAAGAGAGGTAAATTAATGATAAGAGGGATCTTCTTACTCCACTTATTTTGTAATATGATTGAGGAGCTTATCATGGTCAGTCAGATATTGTGGTACTTCTTGGGGGCACACTTCATGGTCACTCGGTGTAGTGCTTTCTCTTCTACAATTTGTATTCGTCTTAGTACAACATCCTCCCTCAAATGCCTAACAATAATCATGGTTTTTTGTTATAAAGGATTTTAGCCCAACTGATAGACAATCAAATCTTAAATATGATTTGTAGTTATATTTTAAAATTTTTAGCCGCAAGATAGTAGGTCGACTACTATGCCTTTACTATCTGAATCTAAAAATTAATTTGTAGGTAGAATATTTGGTCATCATTAATTATATTATAAGGAGCAAATTGCAGAAAGATACTTGCATTGGTTGATTGCTCATGTTTCTTGGAGCAACTAGATCATGATGTCAGGAGGGTGTATACACTCAGGCATGAATTGTTGAGCATATTATAATCAAGGACTGAGCATTTATTTTAGCCTTGCGATTTTTTCTTTTTATAGGCTGAAAGTTTTATAGACAATCTCTTATGTTCATAATAACTTGCATATTCATAAAAACTAAGATAGGAGTTGCATTCGTACTGAATCTTACCAGAAGTTTTAATGCATGTTTGAACCGGATATAGGACACATTACATATGCATAAAAATTGAGATTCCATCATTCAAATAGGCAACGTAGAATTCAAGGAGTTGTCCGCTTATTATTATCAGACATGTATACAAATATTATGAAACATTCTAAATAAGATTAGGAAGTGAAGCAAGCGAACTAGGAGGTAGCGGATGACAATTTGGGAGCAGGTAAGAAACCGTAACAACGCATGGGCATTTACGTCAGTAATATTAAAGTGTGATTGTTTCTTTCAACCATCGTGATTGTTTTTGCAAAAAAGCTCCTCAATTTTTTCGTAATCAACTGCAATCCTGGGAGTTAATTATTTTAGGCTCGGCCATCGAGAACAGAGGCTGTGCCCGGCCATGTCAGCCCTCGCGCTCCCGTACGCTGCGCCAGCCACGCCGGCCATCGTGGGGCCCATGCACCGTGCCGGCCACCATAGGGACCGTGTGCTACGTCTGGCCACGCCGGCCCCACGCTCCTGTGCGTGGTGTCGGCCACCGCAAGCCCCGTGCGCTGCCACGTGGGTCCGTGCTACTCCGGCCGCTGCGCCATCGCGCCCACGTCGATCGTGGGCCCCTGGGCACCGGCCACCGAGCAGCGCGGCCGGTGCCGCCGCGATCGGGGTGACAGCATGGTGAAGATGAAAGCTCCCGTTTTCGTGCACCTCACCCCACCCCACCTCCATCGTCACTCGCACCGTTGCCCAACGGATCCCCCGTCGTCAACCCTCCGAAGCTGCCCTCCCGTGAGGCGGCCACTCCACTACCGACGGGAAGCACCACTTCCTCCCACGTCATCGTCTTCGTCGGTGACCCCAGCACCTCGGTGGTTGGGACGAATTTGGTCAATCCATTCACTACCATGCCAACCCACAATGGAGGTTGTCTCCCGGGTGGGCAGAGGCAGTCGGCAGGCAACGCAAACAGAGGCGGAGGCCAGGACCTCACACCCCCCTCAATGACATCCATCCCCTCCAGATCCGAAACTAAAGCCTCCACATCTAGCAATTGGGGGCTTGATTTTGCACTTGATTTGGAATGATTTGGGGTGGATTATAGAAGGGAGGTGGATGGAAACAAGAAGAAGAGGAGAACGCACTCCTGCTCATGGCAGCTAGAGGCGTTGTGGCCTAGCGCTCGAAGCAAGAATGAGGCTAGGCACGGGGAGGACGAGCGCTTGCCTAGGCGACGACGAGGATGGCAAGATGCGCAGTACCTGGGCAACGGCGAGGATGGGGCAAGATGCGGGTAGCACCGATGGACGAAGAGGAAGCGACTGGCTGGATGACGATGAGTACGGGGAATTCGAATGAATGGATAGAGCAGAGGTTAAGTGGTGAATTTTTTTATTTTCATGTGTGGGTCCCACATAATAAACAGATGGCATCAAACCACCTACAAATGTCTTCTACTACTATACTTGCAAAGAGATGACTACTAGGGACAACACACCAACGTATTATGAAGCGAAGCCAACATATTAGGAACAAGCGAATAATAACGTGAGAGCAAGTAAGGACCCGTAGCAACGCACGAGCATTTCTACTAGTTTTTAATAAAATAAAGTATCCCTCAAAGCATTTAAAATGGTGTTTCGAAAAAAAAAAGAACTCTTTTAATTGGTCCAACTTATCACCTAGTGTTAAATATCTCACCTTTTTCTTCATGCATTTTGAGTTATGTGCTCCGCAATTGCAGGATGATGACTGACATCATTGCCTATGTTTTTAGATTTTTTTTTCAGGTTGGGGGCATGCAGTACTAATTTAACATTAGAGATTAAAAAATACACGAAAAGTATGGCAAAAAACTCTTAAAGTATTTTGTAACAAATGTTATGATGGGATCAATGCATCAATGCCCCCACAGAATTTGAACATGAAATTTAACTTGTATTTGGAGGGGTGATGGAGAAAAATAATTGTTAGGGCCGGGGTATGCCAAAGCAATTTAAATAATTTGAGGAAGTAACACTGACCCAAAATTTTGTTTCGGATAGTAAAATGGACTTCTGCCAACCTAAAATAAAAATACTACTATGTCATCTACATGGCCAGCGTATACCGCCTTCGAGTAGGATTCAAGGGTTTTAAAAAAAACAATAGAATTTGAAGGTTGGCTAAACAAGTGGTTCTGATTGTATACCAAAGTATGAAAAGAGCAGGCTCTATATAATATGGGTGGCTGTCAATATCTATTCATGTTTCTGGAGGGGGGTCATATGACACATTCTAAGTACACATGCGAGTCCTGTAAAGCTTTTTTTAGTTACGACGAGCACATACGAACTTTAATTGAGTAATTTAATCACGATGTGGTTTACGCGTTTACTCGAACAATATTCCTGTAAGTCTTCCCGCAAAAAAACAATATTCCTGTAAGTCAAAAGGAATAATGCATTAGCAGTATCAGTATCACCGCTTCACCTCGGTACAAAAATGTAACAACGATGATTCCTTGCAGCAAAGACCGGGAAGTTATGCAGATGAACAGCGGTCATGCTACGCGTAGTCATCCCCATCTGAAATTAACCTCAAGAGTGCCTTATCTCCACTACTTCGTTGAGCTTCTTGTGTTCTGATTACTATGGCGCCATTGAATATTGCCTCTTTTCTTCTGAAAACAAAAAAAAAACTCCCAAGTCAATTGGTACAATTCCACCTCATCACAGGTCAAGTCAGTGGCCCAATTGCATTGCATATATATGTGGTGCTGGCTGGGCTCTTGACCAGTGGAGTTCTCTGCTTGCTTTGTCAATATATGGCCTTAAATAAAACCCATCGAACTTCTAATGAACAGGTCGCCATCCCATTAGTAGCATAACGAGGCAGGAGCCGTGCATATATCCCGTACGTAACGGGACATCTCGAAGAAAAAAAAAAGGTAGTGGACGATGAGGAATTGAGGATGTGCGACGACGACCATTATTGCCCGTTGCTGTTATCCTGTTGATCATGGATTCATGCATGGTTCACGACTTCACGTCAAGTTCTCCAACGTCGAGGGCATGCATTCAGATTGCAAATTTTTGTAGTCAGGTTTCTAGATGCAGTGAATGGATCGGGAATAAGAGAAGCAAGCCGGTAATGCTATCCGCGGGGCGTCCGACGCAAGAATGTTTTTCCAGATGGACTCAGCACACGTGACGCAACATGCTCCACATATTTCACTGCTTCATTTTTACATCGTCCACAAGCTGTCCACTGCCGACTCTTCCTTTCAGAGAAATGTCCCCGCCGCGGGATCTTCTCCTCCAGTGCTGCCTCCGCCACCACGTCCTCCGGTGCGCGCTCCCCCTCCTTCCCACCGTCGCCCAGCAGCACCAGGAGCTCCCTCGCCAACGCGTTCGCTGCCGAGTGGTCGCACGCGACCGTGTGGATCCGGACGAACAACGTTGCGCCGCTGGCTGTAGGTGGAAGCTCGTAGAGCATGGCGAACAGCACTGGGGCGGCGTCGGAGTCGGCCCACAAGTTGCGGTTGAGCTCATGCTCGAGGAGCACGTGGAAGTCGACCGCGGACTCCGACGCGGGGAGCGGCTCGAGCAGGAGCAGCGGAGGCGAAGGCAGCGCGGCCGAAGGGAAGGCGAGCGTCGAGCTGAAGAGGGTGGTCCGGAGGCGGCCGCAGAGGACGGGGTGCGCATTCTGGAGGGAGCGCAGCGTGGCCTGCGTCACCGCTACCGATTAGGCCGCGCCGCCGCGGGAGAGGTGGAACGCGAGCACCGTGGTGCCGGTGCCGCCCGACACGACGCGACACCAGCTGTACTCCGTGCCGCCCGACGCGCGGGTGCGCTACTCGAGCTCGGCGCCCTTGGCCTTGGCGGCGTGCTTCCGCCCAGAGGCGCGCGTGGGCGCGGCGGACGACGGGAGCTCGGCGCCATTTTCGTGATGTTGCAGCCGTGATTTGGGGATTTTTTTAATTGACTTTGAGATATTGCAACATGATTTTTGTGATGTTTCGATGTTTCACATGCGATCTGCGATGTTGCACCTGTGATTTGATTGGGATGAGATGTTTCATGCATCGGCAGTTTGATGTTGAATGGTTCATTTTTTCATGATGTTTTGGTATGTTACTTTGGATGTTGCACAACATTTTTATGATGTTGCAATAGTTAGTTTGGGATGTTGCATTTTTTCCAATGCGAGATTGAATGTCGCACGCAACATGATGCAGATGTTGCGACGGATTTTTTCCATCATCAACGATCACTAAGAAGTTTTTTACACGTTCTTTGATATTGCAAATGTTGGTTTTCGATGTTGCAAATGTTGATTTTCTATGTTGCAGATGCTATTTTTTGATGTTGCAACGGACTATCAAAGCATCCGATAGATTTGACTCCGTCCGGACATCCGAGCACTGGCAACTCCGGAAGCGAGCACTGAGACTACAATTTTAGCTGGATTGGTCAACGGGCGGAAAAGCGTACTGGTTACTCGGTGAGTCCCTATTTCCTCCAGCTGGCCAACATCATCTGCAGGATCCATCTCATGCTTAAGGCCGGCCTAAAGTCCAGTCAGTAGACCGAAGCTGGCTAATTGCTAAATGTCTCTGTCGTGTATGTGTTTGGTTGGTTGTATCATTTGATTCATGTATGAAATGATTCAAAATAATAATGATCTTTTTATTTGGTTGGGTGAATTGAACCAACTCATCCAGGATGAGGCCATCCCACTTAATACATTATTCTACTAATTAGAGTGAACCATATGGTACAAGCAAATTGGTTGAACCACCCCATCCAGGATCATTCATGCATGCATGATGCATGCAACCAAACACACCCTAGGTATTGAAGAAAAATCTCAGCCCGGGATCCAGAGCACTCGCAGCTCGTGAGACTGCTGCGACTGGGAGGGTGTTGTGTGCGGTGACGACGACGGCTACGTGATCTCCCTCGACTTGGGCGACCGGGGATTGGAGAGCTCTGCTCTTGATCACGTGATCTTTAGCCTGACATCGCTGAGGTATCTCGACCTTGCCTTGAATGACTTCAATGGCTCCCAGCTCCCTAGTTTTGGATTTGAGCAGCTCTCCGAGCTAACCTATCTCAACCTCTCCTCCTCCGGCTTTCAAGGCTAAATTGGAGTCTCTTGACCTTTCTGCTAGCTTTTATGTAGAGGATCAAGGCGGTCATAGTAAGCTTTTATTCAAATCATATCTGGTACTTCGTAGAGCCAAACATCGGGTCATTGATAGCAAACCTTAGCAATTTGAAAGAGCTCTATCTGGATAGGGTAGATTTGTCCGGCAATGGTGTAAAGTGGTGTGGCGCATTTCTTAACTCTAGCACTCCTGAACTCCAGGTTCTTAGCCTACGGTGGTCTAATCTCTCCGGTCCAGTCTGTGGATCTCTTTCTGGCATTCGCTCAATCACTGAGATTTGCTTAGAGTTAAATTACATAAATGGCCCAACTCCAGAATCCGTGGCTGAGCTGCCCTTCTTGCGATCTCTTGTGCTTTCTAATAATTATCTGGAAGGATGGTTCCCATTGAGAATCTTTCATCATAAGAATATAACAACTGTTGATATTCACTATAATTCCTTCATCTCCGGTTCTTTACCAAGTTTCTCATCATATAGCAGTCTTACAAGTTTGCTTGTTAGCGGCACAAGCTTCTCTGGTCCTATTCCGAGTTCCATTAGCAATCTCAAATCTCTGAAAGAGTTGGGTCTTGCAGCAAGCGACTATTCCCAAGAGCTTCCATCTACAATTGGCAAACTCAAATCCTTAAGATTATTAGAGGTAACCGGGGCCGCAACAGTGGGAACTATACCATCTTGGGTCACAAATTTAACCTCTTGGAATCACTTCGGTTCTCCAGTTGCGGTTTGTTTGGAGAGGTACCTTTGGCAATAGGCAATCTCAAGAATTTAACTAGGTTAGAATTGAATGGATGCAATTTTTCTGGCATGCTACCTCCGCATATATTTTATCTAACTCAATTGGAAGTCATAAATCTTGACTCAAACAACTTCATTGGTACAATAGAACTCAGATCATTCTGGAAATTGCCACATCTATTTATTTTGAGTCTATCAAACAACAAACTCACCGTTATAATAGATGGGGACCATAATTTGTCTCCAGTCAATAACATAATTATGTTGGGTTTAGCATCTTGTGACATATCAAGTTCCCTATTGCCTTGAGGCATAATTCTGGAAGTTTGGTGCACTGAGTGCTGGAGGCTCACAGTTTGGTGCACTGAGTGCTGGAGGCTCACAGCGGCTACACGCTAGTGAGGCACAAATCCTATGCATGGCAACACGCGCTCTCCTCGCTAAAAAGGTAGAAAAGTCTCAATGGCTACTTTACGCGCAATCGCGCAGTCTTTTTGTCGCAATGCCGACTACTTATTTTAAATGCCTTAGCGGTTGTTAATCTACTCGAGCAGAACATACTTCGATTCGTGAAAGCCTCGGATCTTCTATCATACCTAAATGTTAGGACGCGAGACAAAGATCTCCGTAGCAGCAGTGCTGGTACGCGTACACGAGATAAAGATCACACACGCGGTGGCAATGGCTAAACAGGTACTGGGAGGCTAAACATAACAGGCTAACTAATCGGGAAAAATATGGTCAAAACAAGATCATGACACACAACATTTACATTCCGAATAAATTTCAGCAGTTTCAATGTTTCACAATATGCTACATAATGTATGCATCTTTTTTTTCAGGTCAAGCTTCGATGATGACTCTCCAGGACACTTAGCATACCTTCAATGGCTCTGCTAGCTCCCAGGCTCGGGGGCTAAGTGTCAATTACTACTCGAAATACCTCCAGTAGCTCCGCTAGCTCTCAAGCTCGGGGGTTAAGCGCCAACAACTACTCGACGTGGTTCCTACGGCTCACTTAGCGCATAAGCTCGAAGGCTGGACGCCGCAAAACTACTCTGATTGGCGTGAAGACCAAGCTTGCTAAGACCCTTGGATTGATTATTTAATCATTCCAAGGCTCGGGGGCTGATAAGCTACACCCAGCAGCTAATTTTTTCAAGATGAAGAAAAAAGATTCAAGATTTTATTAACCCTTAGCCTAATTCTTCGATTCAACCTAAGGCTCGGGGGCTACTCCATATGGAGTGCGACTTCCGCCGCCCTCTATATCACATTCCAAAGATAAAGATTACAAAATCAAGATTACCAAGGGCTTGAGCACACTATAGCCTCATGGCAGCTTTGAGGAACTTTGAAGATTCAGCCAAATAAAGTACTCGAAGAGCACCAAAACTACTCGGTGAGGATCTGAAAAGTACTCGAAAGCTGCTACACTCGACTATGAAGCGCTCGAGGGCTTGTCGGGGATAGATCCCCAGTACTCGTAAGGAAGGAAGAAGACGGATTCCTACTAGGATTTCTCTGTAATCCTACTAGGACTCATACCATGTAATGCTACTAGGACTCCTATCTTGTAACCGACTAGTAATCCCACCCCTGGAGTATATAAAGGAGGGCAGGGGTCCCTGTATCGGTAGGCCAAGACCTCATAGAACCACCATAGAGGACCAAATCCTCAATACCAAATAACACCCAAGCGCAGGGCGCAATGTACAACACCCCAAACAAAACGTAGGGTATTATGCTACTCTGACGGCCCGAACCTGTATAAATTTGTGTCTTGTGTCCTTACTTTTACCGTCAAGTTCTAGGTCTGGCGATTCCCCCACCAACCAATCTACTACCTCAGGATACCCCTCGGTCCTTAGGATACCCCTCGGTAGGTTGCCGGGTATAAAACACCAACACTCCATATTACCACTGCTTGTCAAATCTGACAAACATAAGCTGAACTAGGAAAAAGAAAGTACCCAGAGATCTCACGGGAAGCTATCGAGCAGGGGGAGTCGGCAGGACGTGAAGCAACCGGGCAGGGCACGACGGGGCCGAGGTGATGCCCTCTGTTGGGGCGCCGGCAGCATGTGAGCGACGCCCGCTCACTACGGGAAAGCTAAAAATTGCCGAGTGTATTTTTTTTGCCGAGTGTTTTTTTCGAGCACTCGGCAAACAAGCTCTTTGCCGAGTGCCAAGCCAAAAACACTTGGCAAAGAAAAAATACTCGGCAAATCGGGGCTTTACCGAGTGTCAAATAAAAAACACTCGGTAAACCACCCTCTTTGCTGAGTGTCAAAAAAAACACTCGGCAAAGAGGGGGCTTTGCCGAGTGTCAAAAAAGACACTCGGCAAAGAGGGGGGTTTGCCGAGTGTTTTTTTTGACACTCGGCAAAAAAATAATTTTTTTCCTCTTTTCACCTTGAAATTTTTTCTACCCCCACCTACAACATGTGGTAGTCCCTCCCTCGCGTGGCCGCCCCGCCCCTCTCCCCAGATCCGGCCGGATCCGGCGGGGAATCCGCCCCTCCTCCCCGGATCCGGCGGGGACTCACGTCGGGGGCCCCGGATCCGGCAGGGACAGCGGTCTTCAAGCGGCGGCGTGGAGATGTGGTGGTGGTGGTGGTGGTGGCCGGTGGGAGGCAGCTCGTGGTGGCTGGCGGGAGGCAGCTCGTGGTGGTCGGCGGGCTGTGGTGGTGGTGGTGGCGGCGGCAGCGTGGATGGTGGCGGCGGGTGTGGATGGTGGCCGGCTGTGGTGGTGGCGGCGGCGGCGACGGCGTGGATGGTGGCGGCGGGCGTGGATGGTGGCCGGCTGTGGTGGTGGTGGTGGCGGCGGCGGCGGGGATGGTGGCGGCGGGCGTGGATGGTGGCCGGCTGTGGTGGTGGCGGCGGCGGCGTGGATGGTGGCGGCGGTGTGGATGGTGGTCGGCTGTGGTGGTGGTGGTGGTGGCGGCGGCGGCGGCGTGCATGGTGGCGGCGGGCGTGGATGGTGGCCAGCTGTGGTGGTGGCGGTGGCGGCGGCGGCGGCGGCGGCGGCGGCGTGGATGGTGGCGGCGGGCGTGGATGGTGGCCGGCTGTGGTGGTGGCGGCGGCGGCGGCGTGGATGGTAGCGGCGGTGTGGATGGTGGCCGGCTGTGGTGGCGGCGGCGGCGGCGTGGATGGTGGCGACGTGCTGGTGGTGTGGCCGACGGTGTCGGCGTGCCTTTTTTTATTTTTTTTCCAAAAAATGGTTTGCCGAGTGTTTTCTGGGCACTCGGCGAAAGCTGTGCCGAGTGCCCGACCGAAAACACTCGGCGAATGTTACTTTGCCGACTAAAAGTTTGCCGAGTGCCAGATGCCGAGTGTAACACTCGGCGAATTTGTTGCCGAGAGTATTTCGGGTTTCGCCGAGTGCCCCTGGCACTCGGCATAAAACCTGTGTCCGGTAGTGGTTGTGGCGCCGTCAGACGGCAGTGTCGCCCGTGACTCTGACGGCAGCACGGGGGGTGCCGGCGTCCTGGATAAAAATTCGACAGGGGTGAACCGGTAGGCGGCGGGTCGAAAAAACAGATCCATCCACAATTAATATCAAATAATAATTTCTAAATTACCTTTATGATGAATGGATCATAAATGGTTAGATCTTCTCTATATTATATACTACTGAGTGATAGTACTGCAGTAAAAGAGCTCTTTTTTAAACCTGAAAAGAAATCAACTACATGGAGAGTTACCAGATAATATGAATCAAAGTTGTTCATTCTGGTCATTAGATTTTAGTGACAATCAATTCGAAGGAAAATTACCAAGATCCCTAGTTGGTTGCAAATATTTGGGAGGTTTTTGACATTGGGAACAATCATATTAGTGATACTTTCCCATGTTGGATGAGTATGCTTCCTGAACTTCAAGTGCTTGTTTTGAAGTCCAACATGTTTGTCGGGGAGGTGGGGCCTTCTGTAGCATGGGAAAAGAACAACTGTGAGTTTATAAAACTCCGAATTCTCGACTTGGCTTCAAACAAATTATCTGGCACTTTGCAAGATGAGTGGTTTGTTACCATGAAATCCATGGTAAGAAAATCCGCCAATGACATGATGTATAATCAGGTCAGGCAACTTGGGCAAACATATCACTTAACCGATGCAATCACATACAAAGGGAATGAACAAGTACAGCTTTCCACGATTTTGAGTGCGCTTGTACACATTGATGTTTCGGATAACGCATTCCATGGTGCAATCCCAAAGTCAATTGGTCATCTTGTTCTACTAAATGGTGTAAACATGTCGCACAATGCCCTCACTGGCCCAATTCCACCTCAGTTTGGTGCGCTAAAACAACTCGAGTCATTGGACCTCTCTTCAAATGATCTGTCAGGAGAAATTCCACAAGAGTTAGGGTCGCTGAACTTCCTTTCAACGTTGAACCTGTCCTACAACGAGCTGGTGGGGAGAATACCCGATTCGACTCATTTCTCGACATTTTCCAACCTGTCGTTTATGGGGAACATCGGTCTCTGTGGACTTCAGGTATCCAAAGTACGCAACAGCACAACACCATACGTGGAGCTACAACATTCGGAGAAGAAAGATCTTATGTTGTTCCTTGTTACCGGACTAGGGTTTGGCGTCGGATTCGCAATCGCAATTATCTGGACAGGGGAATCCGTGTTGGGAGAGGATCTCGAGACCACACTTTCATGTGCTGGAAGAAAGTTCTCTTCTTCATGTCGATGGCTTGGGCGAAAATGCCTCTACATTAGCGAATATCGCTACGTTTGTATCATCAATAATGCTGTACTGAACATTAATTGGACCTTGTAAGTGTATTTGTATCCATATGTAAAAGGTGAAGAGGGCAGGATTACTGGCTTGTTCAATTCATCATATGCAGACCCAATTTCTGCACATATATATATAGGAATTAGCTGGCGCTATGTGTGTGTATATATATTGAGTTACAAACGCACCGCTACAGCCATCAATTACCGCTAAGCAACATCGCTGCAGAATTTAGTAGTAGTAGTCTCAATGCGTGCTCCCCGCTGTTGAACGCTTGCATTGACGGCAGCGGTGGTCGTCGTGCATCCTCACCGCGTCATCTGCCATCTCCGTCCACTTGCCACCGTGCCGACCCGGTTCATTGGTATGTTTGGTTGATTGTATTATTTAATTCATGTATGAAATGATTCAAAATAATAATAATCCTTTTGTTTGGTTGGGTGAATTGAACCAACTCATCCAGGATGAGGTCATCCCACTTAAAACATTATTCTACTAATTAAAGTGAACTATATGGTACAAGTAAATTGGTTGAACCACCCCATCCAGGATCATCCATGTATGCACGTGATGCATGCAACAATACACACCCTAGAGGGTTCGGTTAAGGACGTATGGGCCCCGCGTGTCGGAAGCCCACCACCGCGCAGTCTAAACAACAGGGTTTTCATCGTGCTATGGCGGCATGTGGGCTGCGTACCACCAACCAGGGCCTAGATTGGTTTCGACGCACTGCCGCCTGGGCTCTGGCCTGGCTCGCCGTGCATCCTTTGCGTTGCGTTGGGCCTGGCAAGGGCAAGGGCGATCCGGAAATGCTTTTAATTTCCAGAAGGATGCACGCGGCGAGGGCCGGCGACACTTGAATCATGGGGGAATATGATCACTCCATGGATATTGGTTAGGCCGGCCAGTAGCAGGTACCATAGCTTCTAGTCTCACCACGCCCTTAATTAACTTGGACCCGGACCAGCTAACGTGGTTACGTGGACGCCTCCGATCCCGAGCTCAGCTGCCGCGCACTCACCCAAAAGCAAACGTAAAAGGTCACCATCGAGACGGCTGCTACAATTCGGCTTTTCAATAATCCCCGATGGTAATCAGTAGTACTAAACTTAAGCCAAGGCTGATTCGATCAGCTCTTGACCGAGAGCACGCGTGTATGGTGTATCAGTCGTCCAGCCACCGTTCCCATCTACTAGACCAGGCCACGCACTGATGAACCTGACAAAGGTCAAATGATGCGGTTGCGCGCAGAAATCTGCTCCATTTACACTGTCGTCAGAAGCAGAATGCTGGAGCACAAGAAGGCATTCCACGGATTTTTTCTCTTCCACCCAACAGCTGTTCTAGAAAGATTCCTCGTTCCGCGGGCGCCAAAGCCATAAGAGCAAGTTTAATAACGCAGCTAGCAAGCGGGCTGCAAGGTTTCTCTCAGCCTTTTTCTAGCCCACTCGTACAATGGTTAGCTCTTCACCATTAATACATGGTCCACAAGTCATTCTCATAAAGTTTCTTGGTTCCTGTGCCCAAGTCGGCTGTAAACTTATAGCCCGCTTCTCCTCTCTCACCTCTTCTCTCTCCTCCACGTCAGCATTCAGCCAGCTTACAGCCCATTATTATACTTGCTATAAGGGCACTCGCGATGGTACAATACCGAGGTGTCAAGGCCAGGCCAGCTCAACTTGTAGATAGCACAGACGGCAACCCGTCCAGCAATACATCGTTTAGCTCTGGCTACCGTGGGTCCCGCATGTTAAATTATTTTACTTTTCCTCATCCCCTCCGTCTCATCCGGCAAAACAGAGATCGCCGCCGGGCGCAGCCCCCGCACGCGCCGGCCGCCGTACCTCCGTACCTGCTACACCGGCGTTCACACTCCGCCCCCGATGGAGGCCGCCCACATCCAGCGGCCGCGCCGGCAGCTCCTCCCCGCCCCTCCGTCCCGCGGCTGCGCCGGCTGCTGCCCGCTCCTCTCCCCCATGTTCGGCGGCCCTGCTGGCTCTCGTGCTCCGGCTTGAACCTGCACATCACGTTCGTGCTCTTACAATCTGGGCGTTGGCGGCGCGCCGGCGGCCAAAGCGACGGAGGTGGAGAAGGAGACGGCCAGACGGGCCAGGTGGGCATGGCGAGCTTGAGGAGAGAAAAGAGAGGGCAAGGATGAGGAGACGGGAACTTGTGGGGTCCGCTTGGCGTGGGGGGCCGTGCTATAGGCTCTCGCTTCGTTTCTCTCAGCTCCACGTAGGATAGGACGTGACGTGGAATTGTTGTAGCAGGCTGCTATCGGCCCGTTGCCATTGGCACCTGACGCTTGCAAATTGCAATCCATTATCCTCGAGCGCATTTGTTAATCACCCTGCACATCGATCCAACACGTAACCCAAAAACACGAGACCTTTCTTCAGATGCGTCTTGCTCTGTTCACAGTACAAATGCGTCTTGCTCTGCTCCTCCCGTGGTTTGCCGCGCAAGAAACGTTGCGAGTTGCGAGCCGAGGCGCCCCCGGATTTGCAGTGCACTCTGACGGTCTGACCCTTGCCAAAAAAGTCCACGGCCACGAGACCCCACTTGTCACGCACCTTCGAGCGCCACCTGTTCTAGTACCCTCTCGCTGACACGCCCGGCCCCACTCACCACCACCATAAATACCGCGGCGACCGTCCGCGCACGGACCCAAACCATTCTCCACTCGCATCCGAACCGCCCGCCACCAAGGCAACTAACTTTTTTTCCCACGCGAACCTTCCGCTCCCCTCGCGCCCCCTCACCGCCGGCCGCTGCCGTCACTCACCCCTCGCCATGGACACGGCCATCGGCTCGATCCCCTCCGCCTCCGACGGCGCGTCGGCGTCCTCCTCCCCGGCCCCCTCCTCCTCGGCCCCGCGGGAGGCCACGCTGGGCCGCCACCTCGCCCGCCGCCTCGCCGAGGTTGGCGCCCGCGACGTGTTCACCGTCCCGGGCGACTTCAACCTGACCCTCCTCGACGAGCTGGAGGCCGAGTGCGGGTCCACGGGGGTGCGCCTCGTGGGGTGCTGCAACGAGCTCAACGCGGCGTACGCGGCCGACGGGTACGCCCGCGCCCGCGGCGGAGGGGTGGGCGCCTGCGCCGTCACGTTCACCGTCGGCGGGCTCAGCGCCATCAACGCCGTCGCGGGGGCCTTCAGCGAGAACCTCCCCGTCGTGTGCATCGTCGGGGGACCCAACAGCAACGACTACGGGAGTAACAGGATCCTGCACCATACCATCGGGTTGCCGGATTTCACGCAGGAGCTCAGGTGCTTCCAGACGGTCACGTGCTACCAGGTACTAGAATTCCTCCTCCTCTTCTTCTTTTTTTATTTTGGTGGCGAGTGATGATGTGTGTCGAGTTCTAGACTTCTGCTGACTAGTGCGGTATTACGTGTCCACTGGTTGGGCCCAACAATGCATATTGTGGTACTATGGTAGTATGGTTATTTTTAAGTGAAATACTGATTCTTCCCCGTCAAAATTACCATGGTTATGTTGGAAATCATGATGTTAAAGTTTAGATGTTTGTGTTGACTAAGAATTCGTGGTAGGATTTGCCATGTATTCTTTATAAAGAATCAGTCGAATTCTCGGACTTGCTAAGGTATTATGTTTTTTGTTCATATACCACAGGCTGTGGTGAACAACTTAGAAGATGCACATGAACAGATTGACACTGCCATCTCTACAGCAATAAAGGAGAGCAAGCCTGTTTACATCAGCATCAGCTGCAACCTCCCTTCGATCCCACATCCAACCTTTAGCCGTCATCCTGTCCCTTTCTTCCTCTCCCCAAGGTATAGTTGGGAAACGTGGCAGGTTCTTATATGTGCATAAGCCAATGTCGCGATTAGTTTGAAATTAATCATGTGGAAAAATTGTTCATTTGAAGGCTATCGAACCAGATGAACCTGGAGGCAGCAGTGGAAGCCGCTGCGGCGTTCTTGAACAAAGCTGTCAAGCCAGTGCTTGTTGGTGGACCAAAGATGAGGGTTTCCAAAGCATGCAAAGCCTTTGTAGAGCTGGCAGATGCCTGCGGTTATCCGGTTGCGGTGATGCCTTCTGCAAAGGGGCTTGTGCCGGAGCACCACTCTAGGTTTATCGGCACATACTGGGGTGCAGTGAGCACTCCGTTCTGTGCTGAGATTGTCGAGTCTGCTGATGCCTATATATTTGCTGGTCCCATATTCAACGACTACAGCTCAGTTGGATACTCGCTGCTCCTGAAGAAGGAAAAGGCTATCATGGTCCAACCAGAGCGGGTAGTTATTGGACATGGCCCTGCTTTTGGGTGTGTTCTGATGAAGGATTTCCTGCATGCACTTGCAACCCGTCTGAAGAAGAATACCGCTGCATATGAGAACTATCGTCGAATTTATGTGCCTCCAGGCGAGCCACTTTCATCTGAACCTGGAGAACCATTGAGAGTGAACATACTCTTCAAGCATATTCAGGCAATGTTGTCTGGCAACTCGGCTATCATTGCAGAGACAGGGGACTCATGGTTTAACTGCCAGAAGCTGAAGCTACCTGAAGGATGTGGGTAAGCTCCTGTTCGAATCACAATTTAGCTGTGAAATGATATAATGATGCAGTATTTATTTCTGTTTCCTAAAAAATGCGTTGTTGGGTAAGTGGTAAAATCACTCTCTGCTTAAAGACCAATGGTGACACATGCCCCTAGCCACTAGCAGCCACCCGCTCATTTCCTGGGTCGGATCTGCTCAAATCTTGTTCCGGGTCTTCCACTCACAGCACTACTTTCATTTTTGTCAGCTGCTTCCTTATAGAAGGGTACCGAGTATTAGATAGAAGTGATACATAGGTGTTTTATGTTCGGTGTGTTTGTAACTAAACATGATTTGCTTTCACCAGATACGAATTTCAGATGCAATATGGATCAATTGGCTGGTCAGTGGGTGCAACTTTGGGATATGCCCAGGCTGCTAAGGATAAGCGTGTCATTGCATGTATTGGAGATGGCAGTTTTCAGGTACAAAACAATCAAAGTTATGCTATCCATATGAATTTCTATCAAAATATGCAGTAAGAGTCTAATTTGACCGCAATCCAGGTGACGGTACAAGAGGTGTCAACGATGCTTCGATGGGGGCAAAACAGCATCATCTTTCTGATAAACAATGGAGGATACACCATCGAGGTGGAGATCCATGATGGTCCTTACAATGTTATCAAGAACTGGAACTACACTGGTTTGGTGGAAGCTTTCCACAATGGCGAGGGAAAGTGCTACACAGCAAAGGTTGGCAATTGTATACTGCATTACTGTAAGTACGCAGTCATAAATGGCACATTTCAATTGCAAAATTTGCATTCTATTCCCGCAGGTTCGAACTGAGGAGGAGCTGAAGGAGGCACTGAAGGCAGCTCTGGGACCTAAAAAGGACTGCTTGTGTTTCATAGAGGTCATCGTGCACAAGGATGACACCAGCAAAGAGCTCCTCGAGTGGGGATCTAGGGTTTCTGCAGCAAATAGCCGTCCACCGAATCCTCAGTGAGCACATCAGCTCCTGAATTGCACGGGAAATGGTCCTCATTGTGTTTGATGTCCATTTCAAGAAGTCTCCGGAGAAGGGATGCTGTTAATCTCTGAATAAAATGTCCCTGTAATTCACTGGTGTTGTAAGTCCTCGAGTAACCTTCAGTCCTTCACAGAGATGATTTCATAAACTGAGCTGGCGTTTGGTTTGCCTAATGTATCGTAATCCGATTACACCTGGTAAGATGTAACGTTCCAGCACAACCCGTAAACAGTTAACAGCGTAATCAAATCCCAGCCTATACAAATCTCATAACGCTGCTGCTACTCCATAATCAGAAAAGGGATGCGGTGCCGCCCAGCTCGAGATGAAACGAGATGCCAGGCCGCGCACGTCGCCGCCGCCTGAGGCACTGACCACGTTGCTCTAACCTCTTCGAGTCACCTCCGCCGCCGTCCGCAGTGGCCGGTGACGCGGCCGCGAGGACACCGGCCGCTGCCTCCTCCACCTCATCCTTCTCTGCTTTCTTCTCGACGCGTCACCACCAATGGCCATGCTGCTCTGGCTCAGCGACCTCTTCATGTCGTATCGACGACGACGTCGGCCACTACTTCCTCCGCCTCATTCCCATCTGCTTTCTTTTCGATGCACCACTGCTGATGACGCCAGCTGCTCCAGCTTCTGCTCGAGGTTGACCTCCTCCTCAAAGCTCCATTTTCTCATGGCTGCAGCATCCTGGAAGGCTAGGCTATTGGTCTGTGAGCATCCTGGAACCTCCGTTTCCTTAGTGAGCAACGAGCGCACGGCAGAGATAGAGAACAGTAGGCCTGACCAGCAAGATGCAAGGAGAGAAACGGGGAAATGAGATGACGATGGCAGGTGGGTGGTTAGAGATTCAGGTTTACATTCCTGTTACAGCGTGCGAACCAAACAAAGCGAGCCATCTGTTTCATTGTTAACGTTACCTCTGGCTTACATTTTTTGAAACAAACAGCACCTGATCTTGTATGGCTGCATTGCTGCCAATAAATCTGAACTCAATTTTTGTTGTTCTTGTCTAACTAGCAGTTCGTGTCGGCCTCTCTTGAACTTCAAACTTTGTAGTCCAAAATATGTCCTCAATTAGTCAACTTTCGTATTTAGCTCCAGCCCTGTAGTCTTTGTTTCAGCCTATTCTCTCAAATCTGATCATAAGGGAATCTAAACCTTTTGCAACGGTAAAAAGGAAGAAAGGTGTTTTCAGTAAACAAAGATTTGTGGTTTCTCCGAAGAGGGGTGCTTTTCATTCCAAATTGTGACTCTTCCAAGTTCCTTGAGTCAGTTCAACACGTGTACTTTGTATATCTAGCACTTTCTGTTCAGCAGCTAAGTGCACTGCTCGTTGTAAACACCAAAAGGGCTACACGTCTTAAGTTTCGGCAGATCAACAACTTGAAACCGAGGGCAGCAAATTGCAAGAGCTGAAAGAGCATTAACCCTTACCAATTGGGCCCATGAAAAGCAGAAGTCACATCGTTGAGAAAAGTTCTACTTTTCATGAAAGAAAGCAAAATTTTCTTCACCTATGGGTAGCTGCCCATAGTTTCACATATGATTGTACACCAGCTATCGACGAAAAAAGGAAATGCTTCAATGAGTTGTGAGAAAATTTATGCAAGAGAAGGCCATTTGCGTCAAAGAATATTTGTTATGTGAAATATATTACATCTAGTTCCATGTGACATATGGGCCACAAAATGTACCAAGTTTCTTTTCTTCTACTCTTGAGAAAAAAATATTGGGCTAAAGCTTCCACTATCAAGTAAGAAACTGCTACATTATATTTGGCATAGGAAATGGCTGAAAGCTCTGGCAAAGCTAAATGTTGAGGGCGTCTCCAGCAGTATAAGCTAGCACTAGCTCTAAGAACTTTAATATGAAGGAGAGAAGGTAGCATTAAGTATTGTGCAGTGAGAGAGAAGTTTATCAGAAAGTGTTTGAGACTATCTCTTACCTCCCTCCCTGCTAGTCTCTTCTTTTTTCACTATTCACAAATAAACTATTGATTCAGCTTGCTGTAAGGTAGACCGACACTCTTAGGGCAACAGATAAAGCAGAGTACATTCTTGACAGGGAGCCAATCAAAACTCAAAAGGTGTCACCGTCTTTTCACCCAAACCCCGAAATCATCTGACTTTGCAGAACAACATTTCTGCATCCATACAGTCCTCACACTACATGTCTACAGCACACCCCATCTAACCCTGCTGGGCCCTGACCAATCATTACAGCACTAGCCCCAGTTCAGAACTTCAAGGTTCGTTCAAATCACACACACAACATTTCTGATACGCAACAAACACAATTAGCACTCTTAATCTGAAGAATTTCCCACCATTTCTTACAGGATTTAACAGTCCCTAAATCACCAGAAGTTAAATAAAAATCTTCTATATGGACATAATCGAGTAATGTGACTCCAGAATCCTCTGCCTCTTGCTCTGAAAGGGACTACTCCCATATGCCATTTCAGGAGAAGCAACCTTGGCTAACGCTTGCCTGAGAGCCTCCTTCAGAGACCTCAGGCTTGCACCTTCACTGCCCCAGCCCTCCTCCCTGCACAGCACGAACACATGCTGCACCCTTCCTCCTAACGAGGTCAAGTCCGCCCTCACCGTCCTCAGCCTCAGGCCATGGAACGCCTGGATGAGCCCGGCGATGAGGTCCGGCCGGTCGTCGCAGCTGATGGAAGCCTTCATGTAGATCATCTTGTCGGTGCCGGCGACGACGACGCCGCTGTCGCCGGCGTGGAGCTCGATGGAGACTTCGTTGGTCTCCGGTGGGAGGGCCATGCTTTGGGTGGCCTCACTCGCTTCCCTCTTCAGCAGCTTCACTTGGTCTACCACTCTCGCAAGCAAGGTGGCCTTGTCCATCTGCAGTGCAGGGAAAATGAAAAGGCATTTGCTTAGAAGCCATAGCATTGTACTTTGTCTTATTAGATAATTCCAAAGTGGAAGCATGATGAAATGTGAACAAATGCGAGCGCAAAGGTTCCGTTCATATGGCTTTCTTGCAAACCTCAAACTTCTCCATAAAATATGCCCGAGGAGAGAGAATTGATTAGTAAGCAATAACTTATTGATATCTGGCACTGGGCAGTGATGGAGATTAACTTATTTCCAATTTTAATTTGTAATTTCCCTGCTTTTAGCTATAAATACTAATGTAAATCAGCCGAATCTGGACTGCAAAAATGTGAAAAATCAACTCTGATGAAATATGAACAATCTCTGAAATGGCTCAGAAATCTTGCCAAATGCTTTCACAAGTGAACCACTCAGGTGGTAGGATCGCACGAACCTGCCTAGTATCAGGGACCATCCTCCTAAGCGTAGTCAGATGAGCATTGATCCTCTCCCGGCGGCGCCGCTCAGCCTCACTGTGGATCTTCAGAGCCCTCGCCTCCGTCGCGCTCCTACCAGACCCCGACGAAGACGACAACGCCGGCGGCGCCGGAGGGGCCGAGCTGGCCTGCCGGGGCAGCAGAAGTGGCCCTACGAACACTGAAGGATCGCAGCCATCGTACGGCTGCAGCCCCTGCAGTTCCTTTCCTTCTTGCATAGGTTGGCATGCAGCCATTCAGCCAAGCATCACCTCACCTAGAGGCTTCTTGTCATTGCAACAAGAAAGGCGAATGTTCTGAAGGAATCAAACAAAAAGGCAGCTACACAAACTTGAACAGCATCGACACTTCAGTGACTGAAAATTGCTACAGATGACGCAGCCAGCGACAAGGATCAGAGTAAGAGGAGGTGAGAGACGAAGCAAGCAGAGAGAAAGCTTCTCATGCTGTTGAGTGGGTGATGATGCTTACAATAAGTGGTGCAACGTCGTCTTGTCATCCCATCTGTATTCTCTAGGATGGGTCATAGGTGATATGCTTGTGTGTGAGATGTGATCATCTTATAATACGTATGACGGTAGGCGTGCTGCAGTGTCCTCTCCTTTTTACTGGCCAACCACTCTATATATATCTCATGTTTCCCTCTCCAGATGTGTTCCCACTAGCAGAATGGATGAGGTGGCTTGCATGAGTGTGGCATGAGTAGGATATGAAGAAAAAGCCTGCCAAATGGAGAAATTTCAAGAGCTGCCTAACAGGTTTCTGTTCTGATGACAAGGATTCAGATGACTTCAGACTGTAATCGTGAGACTCGTAACTCAAGTAAAGATTCTTTTTACTGCTGTTAGGTGAAATGAAATGTGCTTGTGTGCTTGGAGAAAGCAGATGATAAGTTCACATGTAGTAATTTATTAGATGGTTCTAGGGCCGTTCCTCATGTAAATTTTATGAACAAGCCATGGACGCCGAACCTAACCAGGCAAGAATTTCTGAAAGTATAGAGGACAGACCACAAGATTCCTCTTCTGGAATTGGATGCCCATGAAAGAAAGTCTTCGCAATTCATTGACTAATGCTCCATGCGTTGTCCCATGAGTGAGAGAGATGGACAGGGACACGATTAAATGAATCCCCATGAACTGTAAGCTCCAACAGTTCCAGTCTCGGCATTTAGCTGCAGGCACACACTCCATAACAAGCAACGTCCCAGGAGAGGCCTTTGAATCCTTTCAGACTGAATAACAGGTCTAGCTTGTTTTCTGCATATGATTCAGTTTCAAGTTTCAGAACTCAACGCTCTCACCAAAATGCATCAATTTTGCTATCTCAATCAGACAGTAAGATCACTGTTTGCTCGAGCTTATCCCCTGATAGATAAACACTAATCTTTGTCGTCTTGCACTGCCTAATCTTCCCCCCTAAGAACATGTGGCACTAGAAAATTCAGAACAAGTACAGCTTTGTGGATGCTTTAAGAGCATTTTTATTCAGACTGTTTCGAGATCCGACACAGAACAATTGATGTGGTTTACCCCTTTGACCAGTGAACAAGGATAGGGACGATACCAAAACTATGCAGGATTAAATAGGGAGAAGAGACGGTTCTCTCGGGCTCCTTCCTTCCCTCGGTACGTCAGGGCCCTGCATGTGAACCTGCGAGCGCAGCAGGTCGACAAGCGGCCGAAGAAACCGCGGAGTCCAGAGCCAGAGAAATGACAAATGGCTTGCATGATTTGTTTGTCCTTGTGTCTCAGCCTACGTTTTGGCATCTGAAATTCATGTGTGCATGTGCATTGAGTGACTTGTGAAGAAATGTGATTACTAGTACCACCGCGGTGACAAATACTTTACTGTTTCTTCTTTATCAAGTCATTTTCGGGACTTCAACTGCCCTGACTTTTAAAATCTCTGGTACGCAAATAAAAGTCATATGTATGAATTTATCTAGAAAAGTCATCTGTATGAATTTATCTAGAAAAGTACTTTTGTTGTCTCATAACTTAATAATATATCTTAAATATATTCTAACAGAAAATCACGGCCACAGTCATAAATCCAAAACCGTGTTACGAAATATCACCCGAATATAACAAGGAAAAAGTTCAAATTACTCCCTTGAAGTGAAAGTTCAGATAACCTCTAAATTATATTTTGATTCAATTTACCTCTAAACTATGCTATTTGGTTCATCTTGATTCCTGAGTATTCCCGGGAATACCCAACGTTGGAGAAAAAAACTGACTATATAAGTATGTATACCTAATTTTACTCGTAGGTCGTAGCTGGTCCAGTTATTTCGTTTTATGGTCAGTCTATCGAGCCCACAAAGCTGATGCAAAACACGCACGTTACGCCTACGTTGGTCGATGCCTACCACGCGTCCACGCTTGGCTGATCTCGACTGCAAGTCGATCCCCAGTCCCGTTGCACGCTCTGTCTAGCCATCTTCGTGTTCTCTCCTCCCTTCGGACCCTCAGTTTTTATCCCAACCCCTGAATCCTCAAGGTGGTATGGCTTCAGTGAGCAGGCAAGACTTGTGAGCCGGCGCAAGCACGCCCGATGCAAAGCTCAAAGCTGGAGCCCAGAGAGGAGCTCACATGAGAGAGCAAGCTCCAAGCATGCTCCTAGCACGGTAGCACCGTAGGAGGAGGCAGGAGCGACCAGCGAGCAGGAATCCGGAAGTGTGTTGACCGTTGAGCAATTTGCACACCTCATGTTGCGCAAAATTTCAATTCTAGTTCTTTGAACAACCCATGCTGTTATTTAGCAAAATACGTACGTATGTGTTCAATTTTTATATAGATCGTAGAGCTCTAATACATGAAGAAGCGCCACTAGATTAATTCAAAGTATTTGTGAGAGGAGCTGCAATGACACGGAATATAAAATCACCGCACCTTGTTAGCAAGCAATAATTTCTGAGATGGATTAATTAGTTGAAACATCTTAGTTTTAACAATTCGTACTTTAAGTCATAGTACTGTAGACCTTTATGTATTTTTGATTGTTGAACGAATAATTTTCTCTTGGGAATACCCAACTCTCAAATCCTGGCTCCGCCACTGAACTTACCTCATAATGCAATTGTCTTTTTTTTTCTCCGTATACAAGTTGAATTTTAATTTAAAACTTTGCAGGTGGTAGTTGACATCATAATCTACATTAAAAATATATTTTATAAATTTTTCATCATTATTTTTTATATAGTTTTGTATCTCAAGGATAAATTTATTATTAAATAGCCAACCTATCAGAATAATAATAAAAAAATTATAATATATTTTTCTAACATGTCTTTTGATGCCTGATACCATCTTGCAAAATTTGAACTTAAGATTCCACACAAACAAATAAAGATAAATTGTATTGAGGGGAAAATTGAATCAAATGGCATAGTTTAGAACTTTATGGGGTTCCTGACTTTAGTTATACTTTAAGAGAGTGATTTGGACTTTTTCCATATATAAAACAACATATTCGGACCGCCCAATTATTTTCAGTTGGACGGTCAAATTTGTATGTTATGCCACTTTGGTTCTATTTTGTTAGATGTGTTTGGAGTGGAAGGGGTTCTTTCTTCTACATTTGATATTATTATAGACTTCAGAAAGAAGATCTGAAGCGCAAGAGTTCATCAGAAGTTCAAACACCTGCTTTCAAATGGCCCTAAATATTCACACTTTTTTCAACGATAGTTATTGATTTGAGGCAACATCGTGCCAAACTGAAGCTGACAGAGACATTTATAGGTGATATTAACTCAGGTTTGCATCTAGCCATGCCTGTTTGGCATCTTGTAGCCCCTAGCTTTGTTGCTCAAGTTCAAAGAGCGGGACCATATAATCTCCCATAGTCTCATCCACGATCTTTTTCGGATCCTTTGGATCTTTTGACGTTGTGTGACGAGGAAAACTGCTGCGGCCTTCTGGATGTTCTAGGTAGAGTCACTTTTCTTTTTGACATTCTCGACATGACGCACAACAACACAAAACTTTTTACCATTTTTGTGTGACTGTATATTAGCAATTTCGTAGCGCAATGATTTCGTTGACATGGGTGACCAATAAAGTGGGCCGGCCCATAAAAGGACAGGGCCGTCTGAACAACAACGATGGTTCCAGATTAGCCAGCACATCCCCATCGCTGTAGTCTACGCAGCAGAAGAATAGTACGGGCCCGCATAGGGCTCCACGTGGCGTAGGAAAGAGGGGAGCCCGCTGGGAGCTGACGGGTGCCCTCCACGTCAGACGCATGCATGCATGCATGCATGCGCTTTGACACCCATTTACCGCGACACGCAGGCATCTACGTGCTCTCCGCCCGGTAAATCCTTATCCACCCTGAACACGCGTCCGGCAGCCGGCGGCGGGCATGTCCGCCACGCTAACCCTCTCCCGCGGTAAAGATCGAGCTGTGTATAAGTAGAGGTGCCGAGGCGAATCAGAGTTTCAAGCTCGGGCGTCGACAGTGAGCAGGAGGACAGGGCAGTACACAGCAGCAACCAGCTCGAAGAGTAACAGAGATGGCGTCGCAGCAAGCGGAGAAGGCGGCGGAGCTGCAGGACCCGCGGGTCCGGGCGGAGCTTGACCGGCGCGTCCGCGAGGAGGGCGAGACCGTTATCAAGAGCGGCGGCGGCGGCACCACCCTGGAGGCCCAGGAGCGCCTCGCCGAAGGGCGCAAGAAGGGAGGGCTGAGCCGCACGGCGGAGTCCGGCAACGACCGCGCCGAGAGGGAGGGCGCGGCGGTGCGCGTCGAGCCCGACGAGAAGCAGCTCCAGGAGGCCAAGAAGAGCATCGGCGGCGGCTGAACGCGTCATCAACCGTTTGACAAACCACCGTAGTGTCACTAGCTAGCGTGCGTGTATCGATCGGTATGGACATGTAGTCTTAGTCTAGTTATTAGGTTTGCTATTTGGTTGCCATGCGTATGTGCATATGTTAGGAATGGTCGAAGGCTACAAAATTTTGGTCCCTGCATTGAGGCCATCGCCCTTGTACACAAGCTAAGCTTGGATGAAGCTACCATATCCCCTCTGGCTGCAACATTTTGGTGCTGCGCATCTCCTTCAACACATGTGGCTGTAGCTTTGAGCCCAATTATATATAAGAGTTCTCTGTTGATTGTCTGAAACTATTGTTGGTTCTGTCTTTACTCGCATCCTGTATATGTCCGGTTTTTTGGTTCTGTCTTTACTCGCATACTGTATATGTCCGGTTTTGCGGTCCTAAAGAAAAACTCCTGCATGAACACGCTCGCCGAGGCCAGAAATGCACGTCTCTACTAGCACCCCTTGTTCTTCGTAGAACGTACGACTCTGGCAGAGGTTTTGGCAGAGGTCTTCGTAGAAGCAATTTCTTCTCCTTAACCCCGGCGGCGTGGAGTATGCCACAACACTTCCATGATTCCATCGAGAACATGGTTGCTCATCCATTTGTTGCACTTGATCAAAGGATGGTTACTGCCAACAATGGAGGTAATTTTCGTCTGACTATACAGCAACAGGCAGCCGACAATCAACTTGGTGCTCTTCGATGAGAAGAGGCTCGCCGTCAGGCTCAAGCTGATGACATCGCACAATATTATTTCACATCAATATACCATGAGGAGCGAACGAAACAACGGGGGTTAGTTTGCTTTTCCCATGAGGAAGGAGTACTGCAGTTTGTAACTGAAATCACAAAGGGAACCCACTTGGGTGCTTCTTGCTTCCTGAGATGTGAGAAGTCAATACATCTGGCCATTGGTAACTCTGGAGCCAGGGAAAACTGAACTGAAATGCAATGTAATTGAAGCTAGGAGGAGAAGGATACAATTAATCCATGTCCAGATGGATCTCAATGCTCCACGCCTCCACTCAGCTAGAGTGAAGCGGGCGGGGACAGAAGGATGACGAGCGAGATGTTCTTTGGGCTCTCCAGTGGCCTCTCTCTCGCGACGCTCGGAAAGGTAGCACCCGCTGAGAGCACCAGCGCATGGTAGGAGAGGAGTGCGTCGCCGTGCACCGGACAGGTTGAGGAGCTCGAGGTGGCGGTGCTCAAGACGAGGAGATTGGGGAGGAGGGTTCCGGAGGAGGGCGGCTATGGTCTCCAGGCGGCGCGCGGGAGGCAGGGATAGGGCAGCGCGCCAGTGGCGAGAGGCACGGACGGCGGCGGTGGAGGCCAGGGAAGAGCACGGACGGCGGCGGTGGAGGCCAGGGAAGAGCACGGACGAAGGTGCTAAACCAGGGGTAAAAAAGAGATGCCTCTGCTGCATACTACCGGCGACATATATTTTGGTTTTGGTAGAGGTTTTGTACTGAATTGACTGGATTGAATTGAAAAAACCTAGATCCAATATATTGAAATCAGGTGTTGTTGGTTGAAATACGAGTCTCATGTCAAACCCGTCTTGTCGAGCAGCCTCACAGAATTGTCTATCATTGGTGAAAGATGTGGCTTTGCATTATCTTGCTGTATGTAAATGGGCTTGCCGGCATCTTCGTGCGGCCAGTTCTCTCGAATAGCTGGCAAAACCTTTTCAAGCATGAACTGTCGAATAGTGTCCTTTTTTATTGAGTTGATTGGTTTCATTTCTATTGTCCCAGCGGGTCGGTTAACACTTGATCTTTTGGCAGGCTCGTATGTGGAAAGCAACCGATTTTTTCCATCAAAGGTGCAATTCCCATTACAGTCAAATCTCGGGCGGGCAAGAACGGTCAAAATCTGAATCTTTGGAATGTAGTTCTTGTTCTTGCACGTTGTTGTGGGTTGTTCTTCACCTGGAACTATATAATATCGCAATGCCTTCCTTGTGATGTAAAACCATTTCTCATCAATAAAGACAATCAAACAACCCTTTGAACACAGGATCGTTGGGTACACTCGGGTCAAGCATGATAAGCACCACTTTAGACGATCCTTATTGTTGTTGTCTGTCAAGTATGGCTTTATCGTGTTTGAGACACGCTTTATCACACCTTCATTTTTCATTCTTTGAACCTTGGCTTTACTGACACCCAAGTGTTTAGCAACATCATCTATTGTTGTACGGCTTGACAACAGAATATCTCCAAGCTTTGAAACATCCACCAGTTTCTTCTTACGGCCACATCTGTTTTTTCGAGTGCTAACATCAACTCCAAGACCTTGGTCTAGACAGCCTTTGCCTTTTTTTTCCAAATACGTTGCACTGTTCGAATAGGTACTGAGAATTGTACTGATACTTCTTTTGTCTCACTTCCCTTCAGATTTCCACTTCTGGCCCTTCCTAACAAAGCTTCAAATATAGCTCTCCGTTTCTCATTAGGCACTAGTAAATTCTTGCGAGCATTCCCCTCACCAAGTGGATCATCCCCAGTACCATCCTCTTGACCAACTGGATCATCCCCACCACCATTCTCTTGACCAAGTGTATCGTCACAAGTACCATTCGCTTGACCAACTGGATCATCCCCATTCTCTTGACCAATTGAATCATCTCTGTAGTCTTCCGGTGCGAAGTTTAAATCAATTTCATTCGTCACTCTTTGGCCTTGGTCAAGTGGAGTATGAAATATAGCAGATGGTGATGTCTCCTGCCTCACTGAAGGGGACCTGAAACATGCTCTTGGTGACAACATCGTTCTGCTCGATGGAAAGGGTGGCATGATCGCACAAGGGGATTTCCTTTTTTTGCTCCTCTGTCCTCCTTGAATATTCAGCGCACCTTCTTGGACAACCCTGCATGAGTGTCAATTAAATTGTGAGATGAAAATGTATTGTGAAAAGTTTACAGTGATTGGCACAATGCAATTTAACAAACTGTTCATTTGCAGTTCATTTGAAACACATGAACTCAACAGAAATCTAAAATACAGTCCATTATTTGTGAGCATAAAAGTTTACTCCCCTGCCCACTACAGAAGAAAGGCTCCAACAGCTCATAGTGCATACTCTGAATTAAAACAGCAAGTTCAGAGAGTGCAGATAAGATGCAAGTTCATATCCATGATCAATACACACGTAGCAAGTTCAGAGAGTATCTAGGAATAGCTTCTTGGTTCAGTAAAACAAGATTTAGGTTTCATATGCCAGGTGATTTAGGAACTAAATTGTATACTAATCAGTCATCACCTAGCCGCCTACTACCAAATCAGAAGGATACACGAACAAGACCCATCACTAGAGCTGCTTTGAAAGGATTGGTGAAACACCACTTCCACACACCAAATCATAGCAGTAGATCATCATCTCCATCCACACCCTCTCCGTATTGTCGTCATCACGATACGGCCGGAAGATACAGCTCACAAGAACACTACCTCGTGTACAATCGGAGACATACAAGTGCTCAAGAATTCACGGATCACAATCGTACCTCGGAATGGCGAACACGAACCCTGGCGCCGATACCTGCACCATCTTGGCGATGTTGATGCCCGCGACGACGATGCGGCGCTGGTCCGTGCGGCCGAGGCGGAGAGACGCGCAAGGCGGTACTCGACGGCTAGAGCACAACGCTCGCCGCCAGGGCGTGGGATCGGCAGGGTGGGAGCGTCGATGGGGTCGGGGTGTGGCATCTGGATGCTGAGCCATGGTGCCGTTGGCTGTGGGATGAGATCGCCGGCGGCGAGGGACTCGGAGGGGGCATCGGAAGGAGCGGCGGTGGGGCAGGGATTAGATGGGGCAGCCGCGGGGAAGAGCTCGAAAGGGGTGGCGGCAATGGCTTCAGGGACGGCGAATCCGCCTGGCAAATTGCACGGAGGCGCATTGCTCCCGCCGCCGCAAGGAGTGCGATGCGTGGCCAGGAGAGATGGACGATTGGACAAAGGGCAAAAAGGTATTTGCACTGTTTCCTTAATTTTTCAAGGATGTGTCTCCTGGTCAGTCGATTGATTTTTTTCCCCGTCAGTTATGCCGTTAGATTACGATCAAACGCCTCCCCTGTCATTCATTCTCATCCTTACCTTTTTCTTCGAACGCCACCACCTTCCGGTCCACGTCCCATGCCCACCCGGCACCAGCTCAACCTGTCGGGGCGGCGCCCCCCTCCAATCCCTTCCTGATCAATCCTCGCCTTTCACCGGTGCCCCCATCTTCTTCAACTCTGGCGCGACCATCTTCTTCTCTTCTTCAACTCTGGCACCTGATGCCCCCGCAGCCACCACGTCCCGTTCGGCTCCGGCGGCGCTGTCGCCTACACCGCTGCCCTCTGCCATGGCCCAACGCTAATCCGTCTCGTCGGACGCCCTCGTCGCCTCCACCGCCCATCGGGGGTACCCCGCCACCCAGCTCTGGTGGCGCCCTCACCGCCTCCGCTTCATTGCCGTTTCTCCCGCCTCCACCGCCGGCCGGCGAACTGCCCCGAAGCTCTCTCTACATATGGGTACTAAGGTAACCTCAAAACCCTAACCTCAAATTCTTATACCTATTCAATTTCTAGTGTAATTTTGGGTGACTGATGGATAAGTAAGATTTCAATCACGTGAGGAGGAGTAAATCTCTTTTTTTCAAAGCTGTCGGAAACGTATTTTGACATGGAGGGAAAATTTGGCAACAAAACTAATAACGCAAGTCTTAAACACGCAGTCTGTTTCGTCAAGGAATCATTGTAGGCACCGCGTGTATATACAGATCACATCCACTTAATACTCCACATCAGAGATTCAAGAGGTACAGTACATATGCGCAGTGCAGTGCAACACAATGTACAAAATCAAGACGCAAGTCCGCATCCGCCCGGATGGATGGACGGCAAAATGCCACGGTGAAGCACGCGACGATGGCAGAGAGAATCGCCAGCGGATCGGACTCGCCCGTCTCGATCGATCTCGACCGCTCAGCCGCGGCACCTCTCGATGGCGCTACAGCCGCGGGTGTAACGGTTGGCCACGGCCCCCGGGCGGGTGGCGTCGGGGGTGCCGGCGTTCTTCTCGCAGTTGCCGAGCACCTTGCAGCTGATCATCTTGCTCGGGTACGTGATCCACTCCGCGGCCTCGGCTTCCTGGGGCCCCGCCAACAGCAGCAGGCACAGCGTTACCGCCACCACGGCTAGCCTCGCCGTCGAGTTCACCTTCTCCATACTGATGAGCTCTCGTCTTACAACGGAGAAGATGTATGGAGAGGTGTTCTTTTATTGCTTGCTTCTCTTTTTTTTTTTCTTAATATAAGGCGACTCTTTGTTGAGGTAGGAGAGACCAAGATTTTGTAGGGGCAGGCTGCCTAAAATGTTTGTGGACGAGAGCGGAATTAGGGTCTGAGAAACGCCTAGGCTTCTATTTTTGAAGGAGTTTTACTCGTTTGGAATGGACAGGCTCGTGGTCCAATTCTGAGTTTAGGTTTTCCTTCAATGAGCTAGAGAGAGTAAATACTTAATTATAGGTGCACAGCTAATATAATGTACTTAGAATCTGAATTTGGTTTACAGATTACAGTGTTAACAAATTGCAACAAGATCGATGGGCTTAACATAGAGAAATATCCTTTTGTTTAGGTATATTATTAGTTCAGCTTATGATATTTGTTGTAATTTCGTAAAAGCAAAAGGAGAAGAGGATTGCTAAAATAGACCCGAGCGTTCCCCAGCCTCCTCACACTCGATTTTTTGCTCTTCCTCCCTCTCACCGATCAAGGCAGTGCTGCTTCTTCTCTGTCTTGGACGTGCTGCTTCTTCTCTGTCTTGGACGTGGTCTTCGACGAAGTTAGTGTTCAGGATTTGAGTTTGGGGGTCTGGGCTCCGGCGAGCTCTTCATTGCCTGGTTTAGAGGGGGGACCCGGCAGACCAGCTTGGCGGTGGTGGCGAGCGTGGGGGCGGTGAGGCCAGTGGCGATGGCTCCGCTGGCTCGGGCGATGGACAAGGCCGGTTGGGCTAGGTGGGGGGGGGGTGACGACAGTTGTGGCAGAGGTGGCGCAAGGCGGGAGCAAGAGGGGCGGGGAGGTGGCTGCTGCGGGCAGGCTAGGGCGCCGCGCCAGCACTAGCAGGTCGTCCAGGCGGCGGCGAGGCAGCGAGCTCAGAAAAAAAGGAGAGACGCATCAGGAGGAAGAACGAAGGTCAAAGACGACATCCTAGATGTTCGATCTGTATCATGTGGCTATGAAATTCGGGTGTCAGGGGATCGAGAAATGCTCGAGTGCCCCATAGACAGCCCTAAGGAGAAAGGAGGAAGTAGGCTTGCCATACCGTAAACCTATGCAAAATAGGGCCGGCCTGGTTGGCCCGAAGCTCATAAGAGGATTGGTGTGGCAGAACCATCCGATTTAAACTGGCTTAAGTGCGCCTAATCGCTATCAGAACAATAATTATTCAAAACGCACTTAAAACAGTTTAAGTCCGGGAGTCCGTCGAGTGTCCCTAGGACGTCTCGAATCATCCATGATTTGAATCTTAGCCATACATCAGGATCGCTTCCATGAAGGAAAAAAGTATCAACAAATATTATATTTTTACATAAATAATGAAGGTACGAATTGTTACGAACCATAGATTGAAACAACTTAGAGTGCAAGTTAAACCATTCTAGGAGTTTCAAATTTAAAGGAAGTAAAGTAATTAAATAATTATGTTCAATACTAGGGTATTATGAGACCCGTAAAATACTCTAGTCCTTCGGGCCTTCCTCTTCAGTAGACCCCTGCTGCAAGTCTGTAAACAACAACAAGGGATCCCCTGAGCACGAAGGTACTCAGCAAGACTGACCAGTCTAACCAGTATAAATAGATTGAAAAATAACATTTCAAGGAATATGGTAGCTTTTAGTGTATTGGCTAACTCAACATTTTTGCGGAAAAAACTTACTAATTGTGAAACCTTAGTTTTATCATTTTAATCATGATTAGTTCTTACCTAACCAGCCTATGTGAAATAAAATATTTTATTCAATCAAGTGGAACTACACATCATACAACAATATTAATTTAAGGAAAATATTATATTAAACTTCTTTACTCTACGATGCTTAAGTGATGATCAAGTGCGTTCATAACTGAGAATTGCGGCGATCCGGACCGATTTACATCCTGTAGGAGATACCTAATCACCAGCCATGCACACTGATCGGGTTGCACATAACAACCTTTCAATTAGCCATACCCAAAAATCGAAAATATAATTACCCGAACCCAAGGACGCACCCCCACATGGGACCCTCCGTCTAGTCAAATCTCCATGTGAGTTTCAGGCTACGCCCCTGCCTTTCTCCAACACACCAAGCACAGGTAAAAACATTTCCAATTAGAGAGCCAACTAACCTACTAGGTTTGCTGGTTCCCAATGGCAGTAAGCAACAAGGTAATATCACTTGATCAAAAGTTAAGGCAACGAACGAGCCTTAAACAGATTAATCTTAGTGGACAGAATTACCATCTCTAGCTTATATCCACATCTTCAAAATTCAAAGCCATTTCCTTGATCAAGATGTATGGCAATATTAACCTTAAGTGGTTGAGCAACAAAGTTACTCAAAGGTGAATCTAAGCATTACTAAGCATAGGATGGTTATCAATTATTTGAACAGGTGGCAAAGATGTCCTACCAATAAGGTTGGATTATGCATAAGAGTAAGGTTTCAATCAACTCCTAGACTTAATGCATAAATAAGAAAATAACCAATAATTTGGACACATGAATAGTAATTTCCTTGGTTCACAAAAAAGTTAGTTCCTTCGGGAGATCCTTCAACACAAGGAACAACCTCAATAACCTCCTCAAATTCCTGAGGTTCTTCCTAGAATTCCAAGAAATCCACTTCAGGAGTTTCAGGTTCTACGATATCATGCATGCCATAGTTAAAATATGCAAAACTTTTTGAAACAATAACTATACAACTTATCTTCAAGATTAAGTTGCAAGCCAACACTAATCTATCCCTAAAAGATTAACTCACAATTTAATTTCTTAACTAACCTAACTTAAGTCTTTTCTTTTATTTAGAAAAGCATTATAAATAATTTCTAATCTTAAAACCTAATTCCTACGGATTAATAACATTTGTGAATAATAAAACATTATTCAAAATTTTATACATTTTATAAAGGTTAAGTATTTATTTACATACCTTAAATAAAGGCACTAAAAAATACCAAATTTTTATTATCTTTTCCTAGGGTTTAAGAAATTTTAATGCATAAAGGAAAATAAAATACACCTAATAAAGTTGGTTTCACTAATTTTGAACATTTCTACAAATTATAATGAATTAAATATGAAAACAAAATTTAAATCTAGTTTCTAAAATTCTAAATCAACATTTCTCCCGAACCCCCCCCCCCGAGAAACCTTTCTCACTCACCCCTGCCCTACCCATTACGCTGACACACGAGCCCAACCCAACACACAGTGTACCCAGCCCAAAACGCGGGTACACCAGCGGGGTAAAGGCGAGAACTCGCCACCGGTGAGGTCTCAAACGATGATGACTACACTGCATTACTCGCCTCGACTACGCGCACCTACCGGGGGTGTTGTTGGGGTGGTGTAACGACCGACCCCTAATCCTTCCCAGTTAGGCTTGATCGCAGCCTTAACCTTAGTCAGCTGTTTTGGCTTGACCGCACCTAAGTGCCCAGTTTTCCGCCGGTCCCGACCCCTGAGATCCGCCCCCTTCCTGCTTCGCCCCTCTCCCGACCCCGGCGAGCTCAGCCCCCCCCCCCCCCCCGACGGATCCTGCTGATCTCCCTCCCCCGTCAGATCTATCCACAGGTGGACCCGCGAGATCTTTTTCAGATCCCCCGCGACAGCCGCACTCGAGTTGCATGGCCGCCCCCAGAGTTTCCTTGCCGCGTGGCTCGTTTCCTCCGACGCCACCGCTCAGTTTTGTCTCAGGCAAGCAGCAGAGTGGGTTCCCGCGCCCCTTTTCCCCAATGGCAGCGGAAGCCCTCTGCACCCCTTTCTGCAGAGCCTCGCCTCCCGCGCTCATCATCACGCTACCAGATCCCGGCCCCGGAGACCGATGTCGCCCGTCTTTTCCGTCCTTTCAGCCACAGTTGCGCCGCCCGGTCGTCGCTACACGACGATTCCTCCACCGCCAACCCCAACCGCGGCCGCGACAGTTCCTTTCCCCGCTCTGTCAGAAGCCGCCCGACAATCTGTTGTTCCGCGCTCTCCCCCGCGCCCGCGTTCGCCTGTCTTCTCACCTGTGCGCCCTCGATTCTAGCGCCGTTTAACCGGTCGCTTCTATCACCTCTTCCGCACGACGACGCCCGCTCTCCGCCAAATCCCAACCACCAGTCTACCCGCCCCTACGCCGCCCTGACGGCAGAACGCAATGATCGCTGGCGTCACCCCCGGAGTTCTGCAGCACCGCCCTGGTTGCTCAATCGCCGCCACGGCAGAGCACTCCATTGCTTCTCCCCGGCCTTCGCGCCGCTCCCTTCTCTCTCCCCGCGCCGTTTCCGTTCCTCTGCCCCAGCAGCTATAAAAGGAATGCCCCCATCGCCGGAGTTCCCTCCGCTCTTGTTGCCTTTAGCTTTATCTAGCTCCCTGCTCAAGCTCCTAGCGCCATCCACCCCGTCTTGGGAAGTTCTTCTCCCATTTCCCTCTCAGTTCCTCCCAGTCACCCAGCGGATTGCTCCCCGTGCTGCGTAAGAGCTCTCTTGTGTTCCGCAAGAAGCAGCGCCGCCGCCGGAGCATTGCCAGCCTTAGCCCCTCCGCCCAAGTCTGCTCCTTCCCGACCCCAAGCTTTCCTTTCAGGAAGAAGGTGAGTTGCCGACCCTAAGTCCGCCTCGCCCGACCCCTCCTATCTACCCGACCCCAGTTCCGTCTCGCCCGACCCTGTTTGTTCTGCCGACCCTTGTCCGCCTCGCCCGAGGGCTTGGCTGTGATCTTTTTCTTCAACTCGAGGGTGTATGTGTAAAACTTGGGAACCCTTCAGCGCTTGCGTCTAAGGACCCCTAGTTTATCACATCCTCTAGTTCAAGGATCAGACCACTAGTTCTTTCCTACCCTTACCTTTTGATCATCATCAGCTCTCGAACTTCTATCACCTCCTGCTCTTTGTCGCAAGTTTCTGGGCTCAGGCGAGCCAGTGTTGCTGTTGAACTAACCGTCTAAGCTAACCCTTGCATTGCATTCGTGTAGAGCTGCACCTCGCCGACGGTTTCTACGAGCTTCACCCGGCGCCCGAAGAAGAAGCTGTAGCCGAGCTCCTGCCCTTCGAAGCCGAAGTCGCCCCCGAAGCCGAGCAGTTCCCGTCCTCCTTGCTTGAAGGCAAGCCCCGGTTGCATGAAAGTCCTATGTGTTTTACCAGACTTGCGCATGCCTTCTATAACATGCTTGTGCATTTACGTATAGGAGTTGTTTGAAACCCTAGATGCCTGCCTTAGTTATCCCCATGATCTGAACACTAGCTGTTGGACCGAGTAGCTGCATTGCTTAACTAGGAAAACGGTAAAAGCCGAGTGATTTCCTGTCACTCGCGAGTATAGGAGTTGCATGTTTACTCTCCTGTTATAACTATAAGGATGATGGACGGGGCAGGGTTTTGGTAACTCTTTGGTGGACGGATGGTCGCCCCGTCTGTCTATGAAATCTTGCTAAGGCCCGACAGCGGTGGTGTTCGTGATCAAGTGTTTGAAAGTACTAGCCTCATACTTAGTATGGGATGAGGAAGCCTAGTACCGGATTGAACCTAGACGTGAGCGGTCGCCCCATTGTTCTTGGAACGGAGTTTCCCCTGCTGGTTGTCGCACGTGGTGCAATGTGTGGTCACAGGACGGCAGAGGCCGAGTCTGTGGAACCTTGCACCAAAGGAAATGGGCCCGACACGGGTTAGGGGATTGATGGGGAAGGCCGACACATGAAGCGACCTCCGGGTGCGCGGATGTCGTGAGGCTAGGTTCACCATGCATGGTTAAAGAACTCGAATCGATTCGTCTGCCTCTCACAGTTTGAGATTGCTTGATCGCTATGTCACCCTGAGTAATTGAGGAATCTGATGATGGCAATGTTGTTTGTTATATCTACACATCTTGGTTGGCTCTATGACTGCTTAGAATAGGTTGCACAACCTAGAATGGTAAGTGAACCTAGAATCGGAGCTAAAACTTGAATTAGGATTACCTAGTGCTTTTGGCAAACAAACCCCTCAGCCAAACAGCTTGCATGTCTAGTAGGAGGAGTAGTCCTTACTCCTATCGGTTAAGTCTTGTTGAGCTTAGTAGCTCAGCCTTGTTGTGGCTTCTGTTTTCAGGTGAAGTTGCCGCGTCCGACCCCTCTCTGGTTGGTGCTTGGCCGCCCCAGCTCCCGCCAGGCTGGACAGTCGAGTGGGACCCCTCCTCGGACGGTGAGGAGAGGACTCAGTGATGTTCTGGCTGGCCTCGCCCAGGATATCCGACCCCGACGAAGTCTTCCGCTAGTGTTTTCTCTGTTGTTCCTTGTTTTGTAAACTCTAATGTTGGACTTTATGGTTGAACTAAAATGAGTAAAACTCGTTTAAACTCGGTGGACTGGTTGTATTCTCTGTAACTGCTCACCTTGTGTGGGTTTGCTGAACTCGATCCTGTTTAAGTGGTTAAATCGGATGAAATCCGACGGCGCTTCGTGTTAGCTCGAGTTAGGCAGGAGTGTCGCATGTTAGGCGGCTAAACTCTGCTTAATCAAGCTAATCCGAGGTGGTTCCGCCACAGGTGGGTTGGCTAGCATTGGTGGTGAACAGCGGAGCGGGCGGTGCTAGGGTTCCCAACGGTGAACGGCTCAACGCGGCGACTGTCTGCCCACAAGCTAGCTCCAGAGCTTCGCCTCGACCTAAAACACCTAGCGCTCTCCCAAACTAGAGCTCCCCGCAGCCAGAGCAAAGAGCTTGACTGCGGCGGCCATGGCGGAGGCGCGCGCACAGTGGCGCAAGAGCTCCAGCCAAGCCGGCCGTGCTCCAGGCCAACAAGACGGACCTAAACCATCTACAGCTCACGCGTGACACATCCTAACACTCAGACAGCGACCAAAACCCCGGCAACATAGAGCTCCACGACGGCAGCCTTACCAAAAATAGAGGGCGGCCGAACTTGAGGAAGACGGTGGCGGAAAGGTGTTGAGGTAGAAGGGACTGGATGGTGACTGGTGGGATCAATTTAGGATGTCAAGGTGATGGTTCTGGTGGAGGGAAACGGCCAGCGGTGGTGGGACAACGGCGGAAATCACCGGCGGCCGAGGCACGGTGAAAAGCTGAGCGGCGCAGTGAAAAGGATAGACTCTACCGGTGGGAGCGGTAATTATACAAATTTTTCACCGCCTCCACGATGGCCACCTCTTGCTTGCGTGTTTGCTTCACCCCGCACGCATGCGCCGATGCGTGGCACGGCAAAACCGCCTCTGGCCATCAGCGGCAAGCAGCCGCGTGGCAGTGCCTTCCCTCTGCTTCTCCCTCCCTGCTTCAGTTCCGCCCAAAATTTAAACTAAACTTGCGCCAAATTTCCAATTCAAACTCTACAATCTCCTTTAATCAAACTTGTAGAGGATTCTCTGGACTTCATTCAATAGATTTGTAGCTGGGTCTCTGGATCACTCCATCACTCAAATTGAAGCCCCCAAAATAAACCCATATTTTGTCAGTCAGTGTTCCATTGAACACCCCATTTAGTTTCGTCAAACAACTTTCAAACATCAATTGTGTTCCATCTTTAAGCTCCAATTTAAATATCTAACCAACCTTTCCTTGGCCAAAGGCTACTGTCAATTGTTAACCATATGTTATAAACCCCATTTTGCATGTTTTTGTCCAACATCTACATGTAGAATCCTTCAAAACTTTGAGCCAAAGCTGGTTATTTATCATTGGTTTTCAGAGCCGAAATGGCAAGTGCCATTCGGTTCATTAGTCAACTCAATGACAGTACAACTTTCAAACTTTGGACCTTCTTAAGAATTTGAATCCTTTGAATTCTCTGCTCAACAACTTACTCAAATTGTTCACTGGATATTCAAGTCCAATTGCTGTCCAAAAAGATCGAAAGCTCTCATATAAACTCCTTCAAAAATTGATCTCAAAGTTGGGCACTTATCTCTGTTTCAGACTTGGAAATTTTTCAGATTGTGAATAGTATCCCAAGTCAACAATTTTGACTATGCATTTCAGATACCTATAAATTGAATTTGATCCATAACTTGATTCCTTTGACTTCTAAATACCTTCAACTCTTGATTCCACATTTTTATCAAATTTTTCCAAATTTGAATCTTTAATTTGAAATTTTGTCAAATTTGACTCAAATTTGAACTTGGCCCATAATACTTATTTTTAATCCAAATTCTATTTTAACATCTTAAGGATCTTCTTAGGCTTTTAATAACACTGGTGTTATAATTGGGAGTGGGGCTAATTTTAGGGTCAGCTTGGTAGCTGGGAGAGCATTCCCTAGCTTTGCTTTGACAAGCAAGCTTTGTCTTGCTTTTGGTGGAGAGCTGTTTTGGCTAAGTTGATTCAGCAAGCAAATCGAGCAGTCCTCGAGACAATCCGGCAAGAACCCTTTTCTTCGGTGTAAGACAAGCTTTGCAGGTGAAACCAAGCACGCTCTTAGGGCAAATACATTGCTACACGTCGGCGGTCTCATAGGTCGTCTCATGTAGTGCCACATAGGATTTTTGATGATGTGGAGGACAGAGAGCGAGGAGAGAGAAAGAGGTCGTTGCTTCACGAAACAACCACCTCATGAGCTAAATTGTAGGACTACGAGACAACTTAACAACCATTGTACGAGTTATTGTTGCCATGCAACTCATAATATTTTATTTTTCTTATGCACAAATTAAGGAATTATATGCCACTACCAGATAACTTATAGGACAACCCATTGTACAGGTTACCTGTTGAATCGTCTCAAGATTACGTGTCAATGCATGAGACCACCTATTAGACGACACCAATGTACTTGGCCTTAGTGTCCAAAAAAGTTGGGCCGACCAAGCTTGTCCTAAAATAATAATATCATTTACTTTCACATAAAAAATTGCGGTAGCTTGATCCCAGTGCAACTTTACAATGATAAAGTAAATAGGCTGGCTTGGACATTTTGGTTCAAAAGAAATCATGCTTTTTTATTAGCCCTGACCATAAAATTAAATATATGGGTTATCTTTATAATAACAGAGTAAGTAATTCCGATATAAATTTAGAGGTTACTTTATATTTTTTTAAATAATGGCATAGGCAAACAATTTAGATGTAAATTTATAGAGTTATTTAGATTATTTTTCATAATAGCATAAGTGGGTTATTTAGATAAAGAGTAGGAGTACTTCGTATTATTTTTGAAATGGCAGACATGGATAATTTAGATATAAACAGATTCAGGTAGTTATTTTTTATAATAGTGGTGGCGGGTAAATTTTTACATAATAAAAATATCTAATTGCTATTATTATCAATGATAATTACAGAGTTGAGTAGCATATTTTTCATGAGAATTTTTACAATTTATTTATTTATAGTACATCTCACGAGGATTAATGAAAATGTTTCAAAAGAAATATAAAATTAGCAATGGTAACATTTCCTCCCCTGACTTATATGAAACTTGATGTTTAAATTCATGGCTCACGTACGCCCAAATAAATACATTCCTTCAATTAAAAATATAGCTAAACCGTGAAGTTAACAAATGTCTGAAGGAATGCAGGCCAACTTCGACCACGTCGTCAAGTCTAGTGCTTAGTTGCTGGAGTTTGTCAAAATTTTGTTCCACAATACTACTAGGGAATGGACCTTTCGTCCATGGTCTTAGTGTCAGTTGCATTTTGGTCCGATACCATATTAGTACCGGGCCTAACGGATAGCCCTTGAGGAGCCTCCTGTGACGCCCTTTAGTACCTGGTGGAGCCTCCACCCGGTACGCTCTTTAATACTAGGGTGGAGCTCCCACCCAGTACTAAAGGGTGGCCTTTAGTACTGGGTGGACTTCCCACCCAGTACTAAAGCGTATCCGTCCGCCCGCCACCATCCCAGAGAAATTAAAGCAAGGCAACAGGCCCTTATCCTCTCTCCTTTCTTCCTCTCTCCGTCCGCAGCAAAAGCGCTCTCTCTCGGCACTTTGCCTCCCCTTCCCCCTCCGTTCGCCCCTCACCGGCAGTGAGGAGCAGCGGCGGGACGAGGTGAGGCGGTGATGGCGATGGCGGGCGGCGAGAGCGGCGGGCGGGTGGGGGTGGCAGAGCGGCGGTAGGCGGGCGGGCGGGCGGGGGCGGTAGGCAAGCGGAGGGTGGCGGGCGGGCAGGAGCGGCGGGAGGAGGGCGGAGGCAGCGACAGGCGGCGGAGGGCGGAGGCAGCGACAGGCGGCGGAGGTGGGGGCGGCGGAGGAGGGTGGCAGGCGGGCGGAAGAGGGTGGCGGGGCGGAGGGGGGGCAATGGGGGGATTTTATTTTTTTAGTTTTTAATAGTCCTGTAGTACCGGTTATTTCAATCAGTACTAAAGGTCCCTTTTAGTACCGAACTACGAGTACCGGTTGTGAAACCAGTACTAAAGGGGTTCCCAACCGGTACTAAATGTGGATTCCCTAGTAGTGCGAGCATGCAATCATCCGGTCAATTCGATGGAATCAAGAAGAAAAATTCAAGCATGCCTTTGGATAACTACTAAAAGAAAAGATGTCGTCAGTTGTTCTTCCTTTCTACCGTTCAAACATTACAGTGCAGACATGGAGTGCGTGTATATATACTGTCTTCAATTGGGAAAGAAAATGATGTCTCTGGTCAAGAGAAAAATCGGACGCACATGTAGATAGGGGAGGTAATGGATTATGGTTCTCATACCTTCTTCACAATCCAACTCAACTCTATCTCATTATAACTCAAAATCATATATTGATATGGCCCGACCTTTATTAAGTCCGATCCTTAATACACTAAATTAGATGGTGGTACACCTGTACATGTACATCATCACAAAGTATATTCATAGCACGATGTAGTAATATGTTCATAACATACAAATCGAGACACATAGGAAACAACCACCAGCAGTCAGCTTCGTTCGCATGCATGGACGACGGAGCGGCGGCAATACGTGCACGGCGTTGGCAGGCGACGGCGATATCAGCCGCGGCACTGGTTGATCGCACTGCAGCCGCGGGTGTACGTGTTGGCAACCGCCCCGGGGCGGGTGGGGTCGGCGGCGCCGAGCGTCGCCTTCATCTCGCAGGTGCCGGAGACCTCGCAGTCAGCCTTGCTTGCGCCCAACTGCGGCGACGGCGACGACGCTTCTTCCGCGGCGCCGGCCGCCTGCCCTGCCAGCAGCACGCCCAGTAACAGCACCACGACCAGCCGCGTGTTCACCTTCTCCATGGATGGATGATAGATGAACTAATGTGCAGAGGTGTACAAAAGTGTTTTTCTTGCTTGGCGCAAGGTAGATGAACTGTGGATTTATGGGAGGTGGTTGTCTAAGAATAAGTGTTCTATATGAGTGGATGAGAGCGAATTTAGGGTTGCTATATATGCTCAAGGGAAACACTCATGCATGCTCTAGTTTTGAGCGTGGGAAGTTTTCTCATTCTCAAATAGTTAGTTGAGATTGTGTAATTTTCCTTACGCCTAAAATCCGACTAGCCACCACCTCCCTCTGTCTCTTAGCAATGTGATACCCTTAAGTAATAACCACTAAATTCGGTGTAAATATTATTTGTAAAAACACACATCGATCAAAATTCTTGTAAACATTATCTATATGAGATGTCACCGGCTGAAATTGCGGGTTATCAATGTGAAATGTGAAAATAAAATAGTGGATGCGGTGGATGGTAGTGCGCGCAATACAAATTAGAGAAAATTCAATAAGCATAGATGATGCATACATAAGTCTTATAATAATTAAGATTATTGGACTTGCTTCTAAATGTGGACGGTGTGCAGGAATGTGCGGCAAGAAACCGAACGGAAAATTCAAACTAGAGTAGATTTGAACGAATGGATAGACTTGGCGGATGCAACAGGGTTCTGGAGGCTCAAGAGTATACTCCTTTTAAACTCGTGTCACTTGTTAGTGCAAGTCGTGTTTGCGGTACACCACCCAGTGTTGTGCCGTGTGCCATATCGGCACGACTCATCAGCCCTCCCACTGACGTGTGGGGCCGGGCTCGCCGTGCCGTACTCCCCTACTCCTACACACGGAAGAAAAGCTCCAAAAAGCCGAGATCGCAGTGTCCCACTCTTCTTCCTCACCTCGCCACTCCCTCTCCCGCCTCTCTCGCTTCCTTCCGCCGAAATCCCAAAACCCTCGCGCAGAGCACCGCTGATCCTTCGTCCGTGCCGGTGGGATGGCGGGGAAGCGAGGTGGGTTCTCTTCTGCGCTGCGGAACGGCTCGATTTGGTGCGGAGTTGCGTGAGTGATCCCGCGAGCCTGGGGCATTCGGTTGCATGATTGGTTGGTCTCTTGAGCGCAGTTGCTCGCGGCGATGGGCGAGAGGAGGACAGCGCCAAGGTCGGGCTCCCGGCGATGGACCTCACCCTCGCGTTCCCGCAGGCGACGCCGGCCTCCGTTTTCCCGCCCTCCGGTGAGAACCTTTTTTTTTTTTGTTGCTAAATTTTGCTGGGATAAGGAATGAGGGGATCGTGATCTTTGGCTGTGATTGAGAGTGGCGTACATAGTTGGATGAAAATTGTTTCTGCTAGGATTGCCGAGGTGGTTACCTGCTAAGTTTTGGATCCTGTATTGCAGGAACAGTTTTCTCCAACTATTTTGGTTCGAGATTGCTAGAATTGTGAGATGGAAAAACATATCCTCTTTTATAGTACCAATTTGGATGATAAGATCGTACTAGTATAATTGGCTAAGTGTTCAATTGTCTGGCCATTTTATTGACTGGTACTGTGTCTGTGTGTGGTGGATTTATTGCAGATTTGCAGTTCCAACTGCTTTCTTTAATTATTGAAGGCCCCCATTGGAACCAGCATACTATGCAGCTTCCTTTCAAATTAAATGGCACTGCTGCTGAACTTTTGTTCAACGGTTTTAAGCTTCTAGAGTTTGATTTTAGGCCAGCTCAAATGGAAGTGCAGTTGCTCTCCTGTAATCCTGCAGCTTCCGACGACTTATGGGAGCGGAATTGCAGAAGCATCAAGTTGAGCAGTTGACATGGACACATGGTGCAAATAGATATTTGGTGTTTTGGGTAGGCTTGTTCCTGGATGGGTTGCTTTCATTGCTTGAATGAGCAGCCACAACTGTATAATCATGTCCTGCTTTCCAACCTGTTTTGCTTTAATTGTTAGTAGCGGCACCGTGACCATTTCTGGGTAGGCCTTAGATTACTCACCCTTTCTATATGGGGGGTGTGAACCTAGATATATGATCCTAATTCCCAAAGCATGTGGGGGATGCTAATTTTGATGCTTTTCCAATTACAAAGAGTTTGAGTATACTGCATTATTGGCTTATAAGTATGGACATCCTCATTTGCAGTATCGGACTACTACCAGTTGGATGATTTGCTAACCAGTGAAGAACGCTCTATCAGGAAGAAGGTCAGGAGTATTATGGAGAAAGAAATTGCGCCCATTATGGCAGTGGTATGTTAAATTATTAACTAGTCTATCTGTCCGTGTACATGATTACCCCATCTCAGACTAAACTACTGTCTGCAACTGCTTGCTTATCACACAAATCATTACCAAACATGCCTTCATTTCTACAATACCTTGTTAGATAGCATTGCAGTCTACTTATCCGTAAATCACGTTCTTATTATGGTTTGGATCGACTATCTAATGTCCTTAACAGGCTGTAGCAACATTTTCTATATGATAACACAGTTTTTTTTTTGTTGATTTGCTACTGCAGTACTGGGAGAAGGCAGAGTTTCCATTTAATGCCATTCCTAAACTTGCAAGCCTTGGCGTTGCTGGAGGTACAATAAAGGTAATAATCTCTCTACAATGTAGTTGCCTTTTTATTCGTCAATTTACGTTCCCAATATGGTAATTTTTTATTTGAATCTGTGGGCTAGAGTCACTTTAAGTTTAGCATATATCTCACAAACCATGTCTTTTTGCTATTAAATTGAAATGGAGCTATTATGTTGAGGGTTTGCCTCAGTACTTCCCTTAAGAAAAGTTGGTTAATTTTTTGAAGAGTCCCTTTTCTTGAGCTTAATGTTGTAAATTGAAGCCTTTTTACCATTTACGATCACTTAATATAAACTGTTTTGCCTTCATATCTGTGTACTTTCCCCTCTCTATGGTGGAATACTGAATCGTATGCATTTACATGATTGTGCACGTTTCTTGTGTTTTTACAATGCTTTAATGCTCCATGTCTTAAGTTCAATGTGAATCTGTGGATTACTGCAGGGTTATGGGTGCCCAGGACTTTCAATTACAGCTAGTGCTGTTACTATGGCAGAAATCGCACGGGTAGATGCAAGCTGTTCCACATTTATACTGGTGCACTCCTCTCTTGCGATGGTGACAATAGGTTCAAGATCTGCATTTCTTTTTAATTGAAACTTTCTTGTGTTAAGTTCTACCAAACACCAAGATCAATTTTGCTAGAGCTGAACCATTCCCTCTCTGTTATGTCTGAACAGCTCTTTGTGGATCTGAGGCTCAGAAGCATAAGTACTTGCCATCCCTTGCTCATCTTACTACTGTTGGCTGTTGGGTAAGTTGCAGTATTCTTTAGGCATAAAAATGTCTAAATGATGGAGTCTCCTTCTGAAAAGGTTTTCTTTTCTGTAGGCATTGACAGAACCAAACTACGGAAGTGATGCAAGCTCCTTGAAAACTACAGCAACCAAGGTTAAGCTTTGGAAGCCCTTTTTTGGATATTTCTGGATAATTTGGATATTTTTTTATCAGCCAGAAGTAGCATGCAGCTTAAATCTTGGTGTCATGTGGAACAGGTACCTGGTGGATGGCACATAGATGGTCAAAAGCGCTGGATAGGCAACAGTACCTTTGCAGATGTGCTCGTGGTATTAGCTAGGAATGCAGATACAAAACAATTAAATGGGTAAATCATCATGTCTTGAACCACTGATGAACTTTCCTTTGAAGCATGAAACTGAGCATGAATAAACTAGTATTTTTTTTTATCTAATTGGTGTTTTTTTGTGCTGCTCTTTTTCATTTTAATTATCTTGTTGTCTAGTCACAGTCTGTTTGATTGCCTCTAGGTTTATTGTGAGGAAAGGAGCTCCTGGTTTGAAAGCTACAAAGATTGAGAACAAAATTGGTCTTAGGATGGTTCAGAACGGTGATATAGTTTTTAATAAAGTGTTCATCCCTGAGGAGGACCGATTGCCAGGTGTCAATTCATTTCAGGATATAAGCAAGGTACTGATCACATTTTTCTTATTCTGCTTCTGTTATGCTAAATTGCTATGCTGTCAGGTGATGTAATCCAGTCCGCTTACCTACTTTTACAACACAAAACAGGTCCTCGCTATTTCGCGTATCATGGTGGCATGGCAACCAATCGGCATATCAATGGGGGTCTTCGATATGTGCCATCGGTACGGACCACTATACCATTTTACACTTCTTTTGCCATTAGCAATTACTTTACAATTTCGTCAAAATTGAACCAGATACCTGAAAGAAAGGAAGCAGTTTGGAGTTCCCCTGACAGCTTTTCAGCTGAACCAAGAGAAACTTGTCCGGATGCTCGGTAACATCCAATCCATGCTTCTTGTTGGCTGGCGCCTATGCAAGCTTTACGAGTCGGGGAAAATGACGCCAGGCCACGCTAGCCTAGGAAAGGTTCGTGACCCGATCCCTAGCTGCCAAATATGCTTGTTCTCGAACTATGCCTCTGCTTTGAATTATCAGAGGCTAACAATTTCCTTCCTTCCTTCCTGGATGTCACTGTTAGGCTTGGAACTCCAGAACGGCCCGCGAGGTGGTTTCCCTCGGCCGAGAGCTGCTAGGTGGAAACGGGATTTTGGCTGATTTCCTTGTGGCCAAGGTACAGACTACAGAGACCTGATTGATATACTGAAATGTGCTCATGGCTAGTTGGTTTGTTGTTCTAGTGGTTTACACCTCAACCATTTCGTAGGACACCTTTAATTTTATCACCCTTTTTCTTTTGTAAATTGTATTAACTGTCGCGATCTCCACAGGCGTTCTGCGACCTGGAGCCCATTTACTCGTACGAAGGCACGTACGACATCAACAGCCTGGTGACCGGCAGGGAGATCACCGGGGTCGCGAGCTTCAAGCCGGCCGCATTAGCGAAAGCCCGGTTGTAAAATTTGTACACAGCTAGGAAAAGAAAAAGGTTCTACACGGCTGTGACGACGGTTCTTCTCGTGTCAGCAACGGTGTGGAAACGAATAAAATCAGGTCTCCTCCTCGTATACAGAGGTGGTTGGCACAGGATTAAACGGCAGCGTAACCTGACGCGGACGAAAAGATGTTCCTCGCAAGTGCCCGGAAACCGACGGTCAATGTTGGCTGGCTGCTCATGATGTGAGTGAGGACTTGTAGCGAACTCCCTTGTGAATTTGTACTGTACGGTGGAGGAACCAAAAACGTAGAAAGGTATTTGTTCAGCCTGGTTTTTTGACACGGTTTTTGTGCATCAGGCTTGCTGCCGGAATCTTTTGATCGTTCACCGACTTCCCGTCGGAGGGATTGGAGCACCGGTCTCAGACTCTCAAAGGCCAAATTCGTGTGATCATTCCCTTCACTATTTTTCCAAGACTAGTTTCGTGCGTGCGTGTACTGTTGTGCACCATGTGGTCAGATACGTCTAGGAGCGTACTAGTAGAGCTTATCAAATCTCGGCTATTAGGCTAACGTGCGCGAGCGACTGATCTCACCTCGCTGCACTAATCCATTTCCACCCCATTTGAGTGCAAGTAGGCCCGTAGGCCGTAGGCGTGCCGGGAGCTGCAAAGCCGCAGAGGCGATGACTTCCGCATCTGTCTCTATTCTTTCGGGTCTTTGCGAATTGCGAGTTCATTGCCCGGATCCCCGTGTGGCCGTGTCCCTGTTGACACAAATGATACTTGCGAGAGCGGATTGCGTTGGCGTGACGCTCGGCCGGCCTGGTCTGATCCACGGAGTCCCCAGTCCCAGAGCTCGATCGGGCAAGAAAAGGTTCGCCGCGGGGCGCCGCTTATTGGTGGCTGGTGGGATGCTCTGGATGTAGTGGGGTGTGGGGGCGGATGATGAGGTCGAGTCGAACCGGGGCGGGGTCTCCGTGGGGCCGTGGCGCGAGCGAGCGGGCGGTGGCGACCGCACCCGATGAGCGCCGGGCCTCCCGACGGGCGACGCGGTCGCGGTCGCGCACCCACGCCACCACCTTCCCCCACTGGCGCTGGCGCCCCTGCCGCACGTGACGGGGGCGGTGACGGACCCCGCAGCGGGGGGACGACGTGTTGCCCGCTCTGGTATTCGGGGGTTTGGGTTGGACGACGAGCGGATGGAAGGAACGGGCGATTCGACGGGATCACATGGCGAAAAAGGGAAAAACCCATGTGGAGCTCGCGCGGCCGCGCAGCTGGCTCCGCTCGCCTCGCGTGCTACGGGGGGCGGCGCCCCCCGTGGCCGTGGTCCACGTCCCCGGCCGCGGCCGGCTGGGTGGGGTGGCCCAAGCGTGAACCGTTGCGTCGGGGGCGCGATAACTACGCGGACGCCCGCCTGCGTGCCTGCCTCTGGCTGGTTGCTGGTCACATGCCGCCGCCGATTGATGGGATGCCTGCCTGCCTGCCTCCCTGGTGTCCCGCCTGGCGGGCCACGGCCACGTTTCCTTCCCGCGCTCTGACCAGTGGCCACCGCTCTCGCTGGCTCGCTGCCGAGTGGGCCCCCGCGCCGTATCCAAGAGCGGCTCCGTTTGGTCCAGTACAGGTACAGCGGCTACCTTTCTTCCCTTGCTGGGAAAGCCCTCCTCGGCTCCGCCCGTCCGTCCTGAGCCGCACGGTCTTGTGCAATGCTAGGGGAGGATCGTGCCGGACAGAAGAAAGGAAAAAGGAAAATGTGCGATCACTTATTTTCGTCCGGCAAAAAGATAAAGGAAAACGAAACTTTTCGTGATCATGAAAGCGTGGAGGAATCTCAAATCTTTACGAACCATACGCTGTTCACGGGCCCCACCTGCGGCTTGCAGTGCAGGAGAAGGGTTCGTGTAGTACCGGTCTGGGCCTCTGGGGTGTGGGGTGTACCGGAGACTTGTGATTCCTGAAGAGTAGTAGCCACGAGCACTCCAGCAGAGAGCAAGAAATCCCTCTCTCCCTCTCTCGGGACTCCCCCCGTTTCAGGGAAGTGTGGGACATGTCATCGCCCCCCGCACCGGGGTCAACCTGCCAGTCTGCGCCTCCTGCGTTCGCCCCCATCGGTTCCCGCCCCGCGGAGTGAATACTCCATACTCCTCCTGACGCCGAACCTCCAACTTTCCCGGCCCGCACCCCCCCCCCCCCCCCACCCCCACCCCACTTCGTTAGGTTGGAATCCAAAGCCTTTTCCATAGCCGTCCTGTTCCTGTACCGTATCCCCTGACCCCTGCCCCGTTTTCCATTGAGCGTGAGTGTGAACTTGGAGAAAACAAAGGGGCAAGGCAAAGCCATCCCACACACGGTATCCATCTACCTCACTTCCCCCATGCCGAAAACGAGAGACGACAGCAGGATCGCAGCGAATAAGGTACTACTACTCTTCTACTCGTACATGACATCGTGGCGTGCGTCCGTGACACATGCCATGCCGGGCCGCCGGCCGGTCAAACAAGCAATTTTTACTCTACGTGCCGATGGATGGTTCACGTCACGTCTTACCACCCATGCCCCCTGCACAACGATACGTACCACACCGATACAACACGTGTCACGTCGGGCCCCGCTAGTCCGACCGACGCGTGGGCCCAGCTGAAAACTTTTTTTGAGAGCCCATCAGGGGGCACACCAATGCTATGTACAGATACAGCACGTGTCGCGTCAGGACCGGCCCCCGAGTCCGACTGACGCGTGGGCCCAGCTGAAAACCGGAGACCCAAAAAAAGAAAAGAAAAGAAAAGAAAAATCACGTCTACTCGGAAAGGAACTTTTTGTTATCCTGGCAGTGGCAGCTCGCTGGTCGTAAAGGAGAGAGAGAGCCGAGGGAGCGCGGGCCAGCCACAGGTCTGTGGGGCCCACCGCCTGGCGGGCCCCTCCTCCTCCGTCCCGGACCCCGCCTCCCCTCCCCGTTCTCCGCCCGCCCGGGCCGCGTGCCTGCGTGCCATTATAAATACCCCGTCACCCTCCTCGCCCACCCCGTTCCCCTTCCTTACACGGACAAATTCAGCTGTTTGTTTACAGCGGCAGGCGCAGCGGCGCGGGGTTGCGTCTCCGCCCCACCCCATCCCCTCCCCGAAGCTTCCGCCGTACGGCGACCTCTTCCTTCCTCATCCCGACCGCCCGAGGAATCCCCCTACCGCCGGCGCCCGGGGGATTTCGTCGCCGATTCGGCGGGGACCACGGATCGGCTCGCGTTTGAGGTACGGCCCTCCGATTTGCGGCCTGATTCTGCTGTTTTCGTGCGATTTGACCGGTGGTATGGAGCGATCGGTGGTTTGTTCCGGCTTAGATGCTCGTTTATCCGAGAGTCCGGGTCTAGGCGTCGGTTTTCGTGCGTGCTGGCCCGTTGGATGGCGCGATTCTATCGGGCATGGAGGCGATTTGGCGCGCCGAGCTGAGGAATGCGATTCGCGCTCGTTGATTCGTTTAGAGATGTTTAGAGTCGTAGCGAGGTGTTTCGAGGAATCGTCATGGATAGATGGATGGGGTGTGTGGTTGGGATTCTGATTCTACAATCTCGTTGGTCATGTGGACTCGTATCATTGCGGATAGGTGGATGTTCCTTTCTGGTAAGCCATCATGAGAGCTAAGCTACCATAATTGTTTCTCGAAAAGGGTAGTTAATCGAGTTTAATTCTACGGACAAAGATTGCTTTTTTAGAACTGAGCATGTACTTTCCATTTTAGGGGGTATACCCCTGAGCACCCCTTTTTCTGCCTTCGCTACTAAGCATTGTTCTGGTAGCTCTTCAAATCTGCATAACTATTCTGCTCCGGTATCCATTTTCACGTCTTCTGCATCTTCGACTTATCCTCGTTCCATGCTTTGTAGTTTCCACTTAAACATTGTGTGGTGTAAAAATGGCAAACGAAACATTTTTTCTTATGTTGAAGTGAATGCAGGGCTGATGTTTAGCATTAGCAATGTGACTTCGGGCCTATTAGAGTTTGATTTTCAATCCAGTGACCCTTCGATGTGTGATTTCTGTTTTGACAGGTTGATTTCCATTGACTTAGAATGTACTACCTTCAGGTAGATGGATATGATGGTTGTCTGCATTTGTTTACTTGACTACTCAGATATGATGCCGAGATGCTACAGTAGGAATTTGTGGTGCATTTCTCCCAGTTTATACTACCGTGCCTTCGGAACACCTGTCTTAGGCATACTCCAACGTCATTGGTGTTGTCCTCGTAGTAATACAATGTGGTGGTTGTGATTCAGCTACATTAGACATCTGATTGTCTGAATGTTGTGTGATGTTCACTCGTTTGATGTCTTATCGGGACATTATCTGGTAGTCATTTATGCTGTTGGTCATGTGATGTGTTGGTTAAAGATTAACTCTGTTCTTTTGATGGTTTATATTCATATCACATTTGCTGCTTTAACTACTTACATCTAAACTTTTATAGTGTAAACATGGAACCTGACATTGTCATTTGTGAAATGTTAGGTTGTAGTGAGCATAGTTCAATCAGAGTGTTGATTTAGCATATCCTTCAATACTTACTGTTATGAAATTGATCGTGCGTAGGGAAGATGTTTTCTAACCTCTTAGTTATGTAGAACTAGAAAGCAAGAACTCATACACAGGATTAAAGCTGCAGCTTGTCTCCAGTTTTGCATGCTGGGAGTGTTATTTCTGACAAGATGAATCATGTCAGAAAGGAATACAAGCTAGATAGCTGTTGATTTTGGAGTGAGGTGGATTTACCAATGGACAGAGGAAGGGCAGAAGCACATCCAGAGAGAATTTTAGGAATGACATAGTTGGGGACATCTGGGCTTGTAGCTTTGAGCATTTCTTCTTCCATTTGCAATCTGCTCTTTCTTCTTTTTGTTCTTTTCTCTTTGTATATTATGTTTGCTGGTATGTAAAGTAAAATTATTTTGTTTGATTTGGTTTATATATTTAATAACAATGTATAAAAAGATTGGAAAGAATAATGTGATATACAATGTGGTTGTAAATCCATTTGATGGATCATTTTGCGTTGTTTATAGGTGCCATGTCGCTGGGTTTAACTAGATAAGTCCCCTTGGCAGTTTGTATCTATTGCTCTATTATTGTGGACGATGAGGGCACTTCAAAGTGTCCAAATCAGTGTTCTGCAGTCAGCTTACCAGTTGTTACATTTACCTGTCAAGGGATGTGAATGATTCGGTCTAAAACCTTGTAGCCCATTTACTTCTCGAGTAAAGGTAGTATCATATGGATTGCATATTTGTGATTCGACTATGTAAATGTCTCATAAGGGTGGTTCTGCTTTGGGTGTGAGTGTGACCTTTGCAGTTTTATGAATCGATTGAAATTCTGGATTCTTGTGTTGTGTTGTCTTGCTGTCCCTCATTATGCTCATTTCAGAATTGTGTTTGTTTTTTGATTCATGTACTGGCAATCAAACATTGAAATATGGAATGAACTTGAATGATTTTGGTACTTGTTTTGTGATAGCTTACACAACATATATCAGTAACCTAGCAATATTGGTGATAATGTCATGGCAATTTATTTTTTTCATTCAAGTTTTTAATGCTATATGTTGATGCTGGATTATTGATATAGATTTTATTTTCATTTCCAGATTAAGGGCGGCCAGACCTGACTTCTTTTTTTATGGCTAGAAGTAACCACAGCCATATCCAGCTGCCAGAGATGGATCATATTCAACCCAAGAATGTTCCACACAATGAATCCCTGCCTTTAGGTAGCTGGACTGAATCCAATACACTATACTTTTGTGCATTGATCATAATTGTTATAAAATAAGTAATGTTTTCTGTTCTAATCTCAGGTCAGAAGCTTCTAGTGCACCGTCGAAGTGATGCACCTCTTAGAATTGATCCTTCAAGTCATGGGAATATGACAGTTAGATCAAATGACCTTCCATCTTCAAGTCATGCTGTGCAACCTGTAGGTTATAGAGTTGGGAACCAAGGGACCGCACATGCTTCCTTTGTTCATTGTCCTGCTGGAAGCTCCAGCAGCCATTTAGCAGAGCCTGCTGTGAGTTATCCACATAGATCTGAGGAAGGCTTTCCTCCAGTGAGTTCCCATATGGACAACAGAAGGACTGCAATGAAACGAAAAAATCCCATCATAAACCCTGTAGGGTTCAGTGCTAATGGTTATTATGTTGGAAGCTCTTCCAATACTCAGTTATCTAACTCAGTGCAGCCAAATCCTGCTCCACCTGCTGAGCCCTTTCTTCCTCAAATGCCTTTAAGCATTGGGCAAAGTGGTTGGAATGGCCAACACTTAATCCATCAAGAAGGATTTCAGAGGAATGTGAGAGCACGGCACAATCATAATGTTTCACTGGAACCCAGACCAGCTCCAACTTACACAGCAAACACCATTCATCTGCCATCATTTGGTTCAGCTGCAAGTGCTTCCCTAGGTACATCAGTGGAAAGGAACCAAGCACCTGTTTCTGTGCCAGCAAGAACTGTACCATCAGGTTTGTATTCGGTGCTTAATTAAATATGCTAGATATCTGATATTGTTTCTAACATGAGATCGTGGAAGCGAACTCGATCCTTGTAAGTTTCGTTGGTAGTCGCGTTCATGGCTTGATTTAAAACACTGGTTACCTGTCATTGATTTTGAATTGAACAAACCCATCCGTCCAATGTTATCACAGTTTTCTGTTGTTGATACTTACAGTGCAGGAATTTTGATGGATTTTGTAGGTGCACCAGGACTCACTAGCAGAGCTCTGGAGAGGACTTACTATCCTGCTATTGGAAGCATCAACTTAAGTGTTGGTGCTGTTCCAACTGTCCCATCATCTGGCAGTGCAACATTTGCTAATGGTGGCTATGCTCCTAGAACTGTTCATGGTGGCTCTGTTCCCATCTACCCTCATCCAGCTCCCGCAGCTTCCTCTGGCTCCAGAGCAATGCCCCATGGGGCGGTCATTCGGAGCTATCCACCTGCTACTTCTGCAGCTACCTCTACATCCATGCGGATCGCTCAACCATTACCTGCCAGAACTGCTGCATCTTCTAGGCATGGAAGGCATGTCTCTGTAGGGCATGCTAGCAATGGAAGGAATAGAAGGGCTAGGAGCTCTTACTATGCTCTTCATCCTTTGATGCTCGAGGCTGAGGTAGATAGCTTTTTCTTTCCTGTTTCATGAAATTGAGTTAGTGTTTGTTGTAGAACTTGAAACTGATCTTGCTGCTGTTTGTGAAGCGGTTTATGATGCTGGACCAGTTGGTCTTTTACGAATCAAGAGCAGCAGCAGCTGACCCCCACAGGAACATGAGACTGGACATTGACAACATGAGTTATGAGGTAAATACCACATCTTGTTTCTTCATCTTTCTTGCTCCAGAATTTTGATCCTTTCTATTAACTTTACATTTCATTGCCGGCAGGAGCTCTTGGCTTTGGGAGAATTTATGGGTAATGTCAACACAGGGTTGGCTGATGAAAAAATTGCTAAGTGTGTGAGAGAAGTGGTCTGTTGCAGTTCTGACCTAACACAAAACGATCAAGATGACCAAGATGATGGGAGCTGTGTCATTTGCCTGGTACATTTTCTCAATACCTGTGTTTAACTGATGTCCATAAACCATGGCCTGAAACTGTCGAATTCTGACCTATGGATGCATTCTGGCAGGAGGGTTACAAAGACAAGGATGTGCTGGGAACACTGAAATGCAACCACGACTTCCATGCCGACTGCATCAAGAAGTGGCTGCAGACGAAGAATTCATGCCCGGTGTGCAAAGCAGCCGCGGCTTAGGACACCAGAGGAGCAGCAATTGTGCTCCTCGATCCATTCATTTTAGGCTCAGGTCATATTGTCCCATTCTAATTCTTTCCCTCCTAGCCATGTAAATAAATGCTCAAATCAGTTATTCCGTGGGTCGCAGTAAAGCCCAAATTCTTTTATTGTACTGTAACAATCAAGTTAAAAGTAAATTAACCATCAAGTGGTTACATGCTCATGTCGTGACCTTTTGAATTTGCCGACACTTTAATTTAGTTGCGAGGTGCATTTCTGCCAGCATTACCTTTCCTGGATGATAGGTTTGGTGCAGGAATTCTGAGATCACAAGTTCTACTCGATGGTGAAGTTGCTTAGAGGCAATCGTTGGTGCCTAGTAACTTCGGTTACAAGCTGTTTTAAAATGTTAGCTGAGATGTTTAAGCTGCAACTCTGCTGGTCATTAGCATTTTAGGCTGAGAACTCCTCTCTGCTCTTTGCCATCAGAAACTGTGCAATTGTGCATGTACATGGATGCGCCACCGTGCTGATGGAGACGGTTGGATCGGGTGTTAGCGTCGTGGCAGGCCGGAGCACACCGGAACCTGCCGTGCACGATGGCAACTCGATCGTAGTCGTTTTTGTTTGTTGCCGAGCTGGGAGAATTATTGGACCATTTTCCTGCCCTCTGGAGATCATGCGTTAGATGCACCGGCTATTCATGATGAAAGAAATGCACCAGCTGCTCGTTTACTTTTGTCCCTGAAATATTCCCTGGCGATCTGATTTGGTGACACCACTGGACAGAGTGTCTTTGTGGTGAGGAACAGAGCAGAGGAGCCTTGGTAGATCCTGATCTGCACTTCCTCTCTCTATGGATCCATTAGGATAATTGGATTGATCACGGAGTATTGGATCATCCTAGTTATTTTCATCCAACGTAACAGCATGGTTGCTGAAGTGCTAGTGGACAGTCAACTGTGAAACCTTGTACCTAGTACTGTACCCGAGTACCTACTTCATTTTCCAGAACTGTAAATCACCTGTCGATTTGAGTTGTCCAATGTGGACCTGTTCGTTTCAGCTTGTAAGCCGGCTGAAAAGCTGAAACGGCTCATTTTTTGTGAGAAGAAAATACTGTTTGGTGGCTGATAAGCCGGCTGAATAAGCTGAAGCGAACAGGCCCACAAATTCTACCAAATTACAAATCATCCTTGCTATTCGCCCGGCAAAGAGCCAAACATCAATTGCCGCGCCATTTTTTTTTGAAAAAAAAAAGGCGCGGCAATTGATGCGCCATTTCATTCATTTGCCCCGTTCCAAGTTCCGTTAAATTGGCAAGATCGCTGCAGCTAATCAGTCCTCACACTAACCCTCTTCGCACCGAGCAAATCACCATCATTTCCACCTTGTGATGGTCAGAAAGAGGAGGAAAAAACCTGAGCCCCCTCCTGTGACTCACTCCATCCCCACTGCACTTGCTGGCTCGCTGCAGCTTGAAGCAACCCCGGCTGTTAGGCTGTTCCACCTCGGCAGCTCACCTCACCCGTTTGGTGCCCCGTAACTGTATCTGACTTACCCCCACCACCTCTCTTACAGCTCACTCCTCTCGTGCCCCTGCGCCCTGTGCCGGTGTGCCCCCAACCTCGTTATAAGTGGCCGCGTCACAGGCCTCCCTGCCACACTGATCGAGCTCCACTGCATTGCTTGCGATCGCGTCGCGTCGGGTGCACACTGCACTTAGGCAGTCGCTAGCTAGCGGTAGCGATCACCATGCAGGCCATGCGGAGGCTCGTGCGCGTGCTCGTGGTGCTCGGCGTGGCCGCCGCCACGGCGTCGGCGCAGCAGGGCCCCACGGCGGCGCCGGCGACGCCCACGCCCACGACGCCAGCGACCCCAGCGGCACCGGCCACGCCGACGCCGGCGACCCCAGCGGCGCCGGCGCCGGTGGCCGGGACGACCAACATCACCAGCATTCTTGCCAAGGGCGGGCAGTTCAACACCTTCATCCGGCTGCTCAAGTCCACGGGCATGGCGTCGCAGATCGACAACCAGCTCCAGAACAACGGCAACGGGCTGACGGTGTTCGCGCCCACGGACAACGCCTTCACCTCCCTCCCCTCCGGCACGCTCAACTCCCTCTCCGACCAGGAGAAGAACGCGCTGGTCCAGTACCACGTCGTCTCCACCGCCATCCCCAAGTCCCAGTTCGACACCGTCAGCAACCCGCTCCGGACGCAGGCCGGCAGCGCCTCGCCGGGGGAGTACCCGCTCAACATCACCTCCGATGGCAGCCAGCAGGCGAACATCTCCACGGGGGTCGTCAACGCCACGGTCGACAACGACCTCTACTCCGGCGACAACCTCGTCGTCTACCAGGTCAACAAGGTGCTGCTGCCGGCGAAGCTCTTCGGCCCGGCCGTGGCCCCCGCGCCCGCGCCGCTCGCGCCGGCCAAGAAGAAGGGCAAGACGCCGGCATCCGTTGCGGACTCGCCCGAGGCGGCCGAGGCGTCACCGGACGCGACCGCGTCGCTCGCCGCGGCGAGGGTGACGAGGGGTGGCCTCGCGGCGGCTCTTCTTGCGCTGGCCGGCGTGTGGTGGGGGCTGTAGTGACGGGCTGACGGCGACGAGAGTGTGAGGTCTCCATGACGTCATCCATGCCATCTTTTTGTATACTTTTTTTTTGTTTGCAGGTCTTGTCGGTCTTTTCGTTTCGCTTTTACTTTGGCCATTTTTTGGATGAATTGTTTCTTCCTTGCCATTGCAATTGCTAGGAGTATTGTCGTGTAATGTTGTCGTTCCATTTTTATGTAATTCTACTAAATAACAAATATGAGTTGTGTATATTTCAGTACCCCGTTGTATTTAATTATCTTATCAGGGTTTTATTCATAAACGTGAAAACACTAGTTTATCAGACTGCTCTCAGGAAAATAAAGTTCACCTGCCCGGTTCCATGAATAATCACTAGAGCAATGTTGAAGCACATTCGTTGGCAAAAATTGACACGATGAAAATGCAAAGAGAGAAACAATTTTCCACGAGATCCAGGAAAATATGCACCAACATTACATGGTACAACAATAACTAATTCTACAACCTCTTTCTCAAAACAAGAAACAAAGAAAAACTAGCTTTACAACCTGTGGAAGTGTAAGAACTAAGAAACAAGACGTTCAGTTAAAATTTGTCAAATCCAAATCAATCAATCAAGAAGGTCGCAATGAGCTTTCCATGCTCGAAGTCTTGCAGTTGCATTACGGCAACATGGACTAGAAATCGATTGCCCACCCCTTCAGTTGTACGTCGACTCATCTGGAAATATATCCCTGTCATCGCCACCGGTTGTTGCAGCATGGTCCAGTATCCCAAAATGTTGTGGTAAACTCTCAGTGCAGGTCTGCATGCAGGACATTCTTGGTTCTTGGGTAAGCGATTGCTGTTCCTGACTTTGAGCCAGACAACCACAGGCAGATTTTGCTACCTCTTCAAGGCTATCTGCACCTTCGATTTGAATCCTTTGCGGACTGGTTATTTTTGGCATGCCGTCTGTGAGGGCTTGTGGCTTGGGACAGTTGACGAGCATCGGCGCTTGAAATGTGGCGTTAGGATGACATGAGGAGGGTTCACTTGCATCTTTCTGTAGAGATCATGCGCACCTACGTTGTGTTGGATTTAGGCTCATGTCTGGTCCAATCTGAAAATTTTCAAAATATGTACAACTTTTAGTCCTATATTGCTAATTTAAGAAGAGGTTGTCTTGCTTAAATATGGGAGTCTCCTCTCTATGCAAAATAGGTGCAAATGAGAGAGAAGGAGACTGTTGCTACACGCACGCGTAGCTCGCGCCCATTTTCGCTTGACTTGTGACTTGTGGCTTGCGACGAGCGCAACACGTACGTGTATGGAGGCTATTATTTGTGCAGGTTCTATTTTTTTATGCTGAGCCTAATGACGCTTCAATATGATTGAAACTGTCGTTTTAAACAGCAATAAGATGCGCTATTTGATTGCAGCAGTTTCTGTCATTCAAATGGGCAGTTTCTACTGCTTGATGAGGGGAATTGATGCACTATGAGGGCCTATAACACTAGGAGACGTCCTGGTTGAAAGGCACGCTGTCACATGCTCGCCTCCCAACTCGAGCACTCTATTTTCACTGTGCTAAACTTCTTGCTACTGCGCCTCGTCAACCTTTGAGTTCGGTGCGTACCAGACTTGAAGGAAAGTGTGATCTCTGAAACCACTGCCGCGAGACTCCTGCATGGGGTGGCAATCAGGTTTATAGGCAACGTCTACATGCGACCGCTTTGTGATTCTGTAACATCTACTTCAACACGTTTGACTATGTTCTGCGCGGAATCATTAAGTAATTTCCCTGTGCAATCCTGTTCTAGTCAGTATGTTGCTTGTTTACATGTGTTATATGCTTGCATCATTTTTATCTATGTATTTTTCTCCATATAAAATCTGGATTGTATTTTAGGCGCATATTTTCAACATGTTGTACTCCCTTCATTTCAAATTATAGGTCGTTTTGATTTTTTCTAGCTATGCAACTAAAAAACCAAAACGACCTCTAATTTAGGGCGGAGATAATAAATATCAAATACGTAGCACAATTCAAATTTAGGGAAGAGTAAAATTTGTTCACCCCTTATGCCTTGGTCTACAAGCTCTGTATCCATCTTAACAGCCGCATCTGCTCCTCCGATCTACAACACCTGCAGATCAGGCGGTTGACAGTTCCATTTTTGGTGGAATTTGGGGGCATGAGATGCAGCTGTTTAGGCGCAAGTTATATAATAAAAAAATGTCTGCTAAAGAGTAAAATACACAGGCAGCCTCTAAACTTGCGAGGGTATGCCACTTAGGTTTGTCAGCATGAAAAATATATTACTAGGTCCAGAAGCTTTTTAAATTGTTCGTTGCGGATCTATACCTATCCATATGTGCACATATCATTTACATGGCATGCTGTGCACGTTACACTGAGTAGAAATTCATTTTCTATCCTCTTACGCCTAATCTTATCTTATCTTATCAATCCCTGTCATCCTTTTGATACTGAAAACGCCAAATTTGCATCAACACCTCTGTAAGCATCGGTCTGACGAATGTGCACAACATTAGTCCAATAGTATGGTCTGGGGTAATTGTATCCATTCCGCGCGTAATTCCGCCGTTCAAAACTATGTCAAGCCTTCCGCTGTTGCTTTTAATTCTGCAACGAAAAAAAAAAATCTCGCGGTTGGATTGAAGGGCACCAAGACAAAGATAAGAGTGGGAGTTTGCGGCATATTACCAGTTAGTTGATTATTAAGCATGGAAGATGGCTGACCTGACCATATGGGAACTCGTTGGCCATGACTGCTGCACCAGCGATCGTCACTATCTGGAACTGGAAGCGAGGAAGACGAGAGGACGCACCTGCGATCCGTGGAACGGTAGAAGCTGCCAACCCCGTAGAGCTAAGAGTTGGCCTGGCCTGGGACAGGAAGATAAGAAGGGAGATCACAGTCGAGTCGGCGACGACAGGGCCGCCGCGGTCCGACCAAAACTGGACCGGCTCCACCGGCGAACAAAACGCCAAGGCGCTGTGTTCTGGAGCGAAACAAGAAAGAAGAAGAAGAAGAAACCGGGGCCCTTGTTTCCATGTCAGTAGCAAGTGGGGAACGCCGCAATCCATCCATATCCGGCAGAGGAAATACACGTGAGGTGGTGCTGACCGCTCCTCCCTGCGAACGCGGCTGTGGTGGTGTGGCCGCAGGCCGGGCTGCAGCCTGCAGCTGCTTCGCGAACCCACCCCACACACCACACACCAGCCCCGAAGGTGGAAAGCCAAAACCGGGGGCCGGAACCTGCCGCGGCATCGGCCCATACAGGCAGACTTGCGGCTGCTGATTCATCTGATCCTCTCCTATTTTTCTTTCTTCGCTCCCAAGACAGGAACGGAGCAGCTCGCAAGTGCAGCTCACCTCACCTGCGGCCGCAAGTGGATCTTCCTCCCTCCAACAACTCCATCTGCTCTGCACGGCACCTGCATTGCTTGCCTCTGTGCCGGGGAACAGCGCGTGCCGTGCCGGCGAGAAAAATATTTTACACCTTCTTCCATCCCTGGAATCCGAGCTATCCGATCGCTCCCAAGTTGACGATTTTTATCGCTTTATAATCTTTTCTAATAAAAAATGGCTTTATTTCGGATTTTCGCTAGTGGGAAGGTGCACAAGTGGACCCCGTATCCAGTTGAGTTTAGAACCCCCACTGCCCCACGTGACGAGGGATCGATCGACAGACCGCGTAACATTCATATCTTACAGACTACGTCTGCTCCAACCAACGTGGGCAACGATTTGATGGGAGAACAACAAATGAAAATTTTTTGCAACATCTTGCAACCTCTACAACAAACTGAAAAGAAACTACAACAACATACTCCCTCCGTATAGGAAAGAAAGTTATTTTGGACAAGGTTTGGGTCAAACATTGAAAATATAAATCATGAATAATTTTTAAGTTGTTGAGTTTAAAAATGTGAAAGACATATAAATAGATTTGTCTTGAAAAATACTTTCATAAAATATATACATATATCACTTTTGGATAAATATTTTTATAAAAATAAGGAGTCAAAGTAATACTTTGAAGACCGTGTCGCTGTCCAAAACAACTTCCTTTTCCTATATGGAGGGAGTATACAAATACTGACCGAAACATCTAAAAGCAGTTATTGAAACATATGAAAATAGTTGTTGCAACGCTTCGCACCTTTTTTTTCTTTTCTTCTTTTCGTGCTTAAAATAATATCCATTGGGAAAAGGGAACTGCTAAATCTGCCTGTGCTCATAGAATTTTTTGATTGTGCTGTCTGTTTATATAGACCTTGTATGTGTTTACTCTTGATTTTGTTTTCTGAAATGTGCACTCAGAGTTCCTATTTTTATTGTTGCGATGTCATGCAGTGTACCTGATTGTATGTCCAATACCATTGGTCCCAAAGGAAGATCCTAACAGAGAGAGAACTATTTATATAAATTTAGTGAAGTTATCTGCAAGCAGACAATGTCTGCGATCATGTTATACCTTTTACGTCATGACAATCTCACTCGAATTATAGGGACCTACACATATTAGTACAGTATACCGGGATCCCCGGCCAGGATCGAACCTGCTGCTCAGTGGGCGGGCGCAGCAGCTACATGGACCCCTTTCTTTATGTAGAGAGGGGCTTCGACCTTCTTAGGAAGAGCCGTACGAGGCTGCTTACATATGGTTCGCGGGAGTTGCCGCTGGGGACCATGATCAAGAAGGCATTTTATTTGCCGTAAAAAGATGAAATTTATCATAGGGGATAGGATCCATCTGCTCTCTCTCTATTTTCTTTGATGCAATTTAGAGAGAAAGAGCGGTGCGAACTAAAAAAAAGATAATCGGGAGATGATTAAAAAAAAGATACATAGACATCTAAAGTAAATGTACAAGTAAATCAAGTGATTGCAACATTTTCAAAGGTATCTCACAACAAATCAAACGAACTATTGCAACATTACACATTTCTGTAAAAGATTAGGTGAAAAACACCTGCAAGGCTGCAACATGAAAAAAATGTTTTTGAAACAATTTCAATAAATACCCGCAACATGCCTACCAATGAATCGAGATGTGATGGCCTCCTTGCTGGAACGGAGCACCGACGGCTCCAAATCGCGCGCCTTTGCACTCACCAGTTGCCATGTAGTAGTTTGCCCACAATAAGGTCGTGCTCATCATAGAGGAACTCAATGCCATAGAAAAGATCCTCGTCGGGGCAGGCCATCACCACTGTGGAATCATGGAGATGCCACTGATGCCATGGACGAGCTCTAGGACCCTCACACATGGACAGTTGCCGCGCTATCGACAGCTTCATACTGGGAAGGGCTGAGCTACAACCGACCTCGCTCGGAGGAGGACCATGCGCGACGCCGCGACGGAGGGGCCACACCACCAGAGCTCAGGTTTGAGCTCGTGCGCATGCTAGAGAGAGAGTTTTTATGTGTGGAGGCGAGAGAGAAAGAGAGAAGGGAGGGGAATGGCTGAATAGGTGGTCGAAGGAGGAGGGGCAGAGGATAAGGATGCAGGAGAGACAAAGAGTCTAACCCGTTGACTGGTGTCCGATATTTTTTAACGAGATCGGACGTTCTCACGGAAGCATTACCGTTAGTTTAGCCATTTTTTTTTCATGGTAGGTATGGCCATTTTTTTCATGACTAGTTACTTGCACTCAAACACAATGTTCCTGCAAACACAATGTTCCATTTGCTTAGTTTTAGCCTCCTTGTTCGAAAAGGAAATTGTCGTTCTTGACACCAGACTTGATTACCGAGATGTACTATTTAACCTCTGGTGATTTAGTTTTCAAGACCAGTCTCGCCGAGCTATTTTTGAAACTTCATGCAAGAACATTGGTTACCAAAGTTTTATCATGGAAGGAGGGGCAAAGTCACTAGATGCCAAAGTCATACGTTGAAAAATTTACAAATAAAATAACCAGGAAAACGGGGCTTGTACACAGTACACATACGTAGAAAAGAACAACGGGATTAGATAATCAAGAGGCCACGGCCCAAGGGCGATGCACCAAGCTAGGACGCCCCGGCTCAAGATTGCCTGGGTCCCACCTCCACATGCTTACATGGAACGTTGCCGACCACATAAACATTTCTCCTAGAACCTCGTGCTACATATGCTAGCACAGTATATTTTGTAAGAAAAATTAACTTGAATTAAAAGCGTCCGTAAACATATATCAATTTTGAAAAAAAAAGGCAAAGGAGAACACTGGGGCCCAATGCAATGACCGACATGGGCCACCTCTATAAATGGGCCCCTCCCATCGTTACCTCCGAAGCCACCGTGACATTGACACCCACCACACCCACAACCACAACGACCGCCATGTCCACCACCACCCCACCGCCACCGGCGCCACAAGCTCACGGCGGCCGCAATGGCAGCATCCCGTCGTTGTCGCCTTCCACCGAGTCCTTCTCCAGGTTCTTCGAGTCCTGGATCGCCGAGCAGTCCCGCGACCTCGCCGCGCTCCGCGCCGCGGCGTCCGCGGACCCGCCCACCCGGGAGGCCGACCTCCGCCGCCTCGCCGACCGGGTGCTGGGCCACTACGAGCACTACTACCGCACCAAGGCCGCGGCGGCGGCGGTTGACCTGCTCCGCATGTTCACCCCGTCCTGGACCTCCACCACCGAGAACCTCTTCCTCTGGTGCGGCGGCTGGCGCCCCACCGCCGCGCTCCACCTGCTGTACACCAAGTCGGGTATGCAGCTCGAGCACCAGCTCCCCGCTTTCCTCAACGGCGGCAGCCTCAAGGCCGACCTCGGCGACCTCAGCGCCGGGCAGCTCCAGGACGCCGACCAGCTGCAACGCCGCACCATCAAGAGAGAGCGCGAGATCGAGGACGCCGCCGCGAGCGCACAGGTGTGAATCAAATAAATCGATTCTTCGGTGAGTTTTTTACGGAAAAAAAGATCTTCAGTGAGCTGATGAGAGGGGCGTGCAGGAGGCGCTGGCGACGGCGAAGATTTTGGAGCTCGCCGGCGGCGGCGGCGGGGTGGACGCGGATGCGATGGAGCGGGAGATGAAGACGAAGGCGGACGGGATGAAGCGCGTGCTGGAGATGGCGGACGCGCTGCGGCTGGAGACGATGCGCGGGGTGGTGGCGCTGCTCCGCCCCGCGCAAGCCGTTCACTTCCTCCTCGCCGCCGCCGAGATCCACCTCGCCGTGCACGACTTCGGCTGCCGCAAGGACGGGCACGCCCGCAACGCCGCCGCGCCGGCGCCGCAGCAGCCGTAACGGCGCGTGGCAGCTGGCCTGGCGCTCGCTTGCACCTCGCCACCTCCTCCCCCCGCCAAAGCGGCCGCCGCCGCTGCTTTGGTCAGCACGAGCTGTCGCGATAAGGCTCTGACCTTTTGTTTTCTGTTGGCGTGTGTGGTGTGCGCCTGTACCATGTCGCTGTCTCTCCAGTACTGAGCTGTCAGTGTTCGTATTGTTTAGGAGTATATGACCTACGAAGTACGTAGTACGGTAGTAGAACTGGTGTTTGTTTGAGCAGAGTTGCCGGAGTAGGGGAATATTTAGGGGTGATTGGTTCCAGAACCTCCTAAAATTTCTCGATATTTAGATATTAGGAGTATTAAACATAGATTAATTATAAAGTTAATTGCAGGATGCTAATTTGCGTAGATTCCACCTTGTGTAATTAGTTTTATACTTAGCTCATGTTTAATTCTCTAACTAGTCTTTCAATATTCGATGTCAATATTCGATGTGATATGAATTTTAGTTCGGACTAAGATCCAAGGACCCCGGGTTCCGTATAAGATTTTTCACTGCAGTAATGCCCGAATTTACCCAAACAAAAATCTCGTCTCAAACAATGCTTAAAACTCTAATTCTTTCCTTAGTCTCCTATCATGCCATAAAAGTGACGGCTGAATTGATCAAAGAGTCAAAGACCACTCTTGCTGTTTGTGCAGTTGGTTAAAGCTCAAAAGTATTAGTTTCCAGTTTCCACTACGACTACATATTCGGGTTTGTGCTTAGTTGGAAACGTACTTTCGGACTAAAATCATGTAAATTACCAGAGATTTTTTTTGAAAAAAAGCAAATTGCGAGCATTCGCCAAGAAGGGAAGAACTGAAAACCAAATTGTGTATGGGGAAATGGATAAGAATTCAACTAAGCCCAGAACGGAACAAAACAATAAATTGCAAAACCTCGGCCCAGGACCTACTTCTGTGGGCTGTTGACCTGCTGTTTTTTTTGGGGGGCATAGCCAGATGAACCCAAAGCCCAAGTATATGAAGAAAGCACAAAACATCCGGCCCAATTTATAAAAAAGAGAAGGGAAATATCGTGGATCACTGGATCGACCTGCAAAAAGGCCACTGCTCACATATCTCGCGCTCGCCCCCCTCAAAAAAAAAAAAAACATATCTCGCGCTCGCCGCCACCACCGTCTCCGGCGACGACCACGCCGCCGGCCATGCCGTCCTCCTACGCTGCCGCCGCGGCCGGATCCTCTTCCCGCAAGACAAACCGCGTCCCCACCGCCGCCGCGGCCGGATCATCTTCCCGCAAACCGAACCTCACCTCCACCGCCGCCGCAGCCACTGCTCGCCCACGCCCACCAGCACCCTCGCCGTCGCCGGCACCCGCGCCACCGGCGGCGAACCCTACCGCGGTATCTGACTCCGATCCCTCCTCCTACTCGTCCTCCTCGGGGGATGAGGCTGATCTCACGGCCTCCGACTCGGCGACCGCCTCCGTCGTCTCCGCCTACCTCTCGGTCGCCGGCGAGGGGGCCGACCTCTCGAAGGTCGGCATTTTCCTCTCCTCCGCCGCGCGCCGCCGATCGCCGCCGTGCCTGATCTGCTTCGACCCCATCCGCCCCTCCGATCCAGTCTGGTCATGCTCCTCCTCCTGCTTTGCCATCCTCCACCTCCCCTGCATCCAGTCATGGGCCCACCAGTCAGCCTCCGGCGCTGCCGTGCCGTGCCCAACCTGGGGCTGCCCCAAGTGCCGCTTCGCCTACCCCAAGTCCCAGACCCCCACCTCCTACCTCTGCTTCTGCTCCAAGACTGCAGACCCGGCTCCGGACCCCTGGATCCTCCCCCACTCCTGCGGCGATGTTTGCGGTCGCCGCCTCAATGCAAATCTCGACTCCGGCTGTGAACACACCTGCCTACTGCTGTGCCACCCAGGGCCGTGTCCACCATGCCCGGCTGTTGTGCCAAATGCGCCGTGCTTTTGTGGGGCACACTGGGAGCCTCGACGCTGCGCACATCAGCGTTACTCTTGTGCAGGGAAATGTAACAAACGTCTTAGCTGTGGACTCCACCGGTGTCCGGTGAATTGCCATGATGGGCCCTGCCCGCCGTGTGCAGTGCGGGGGAAACACAAATGTGAGTGTGGAGAGACAATGGAGGAGAAATTGTGCTCTGAAAGGGTTTTCCAGTGCAAGAGGGAGTGTGGTGGGATGTTAGATTGCAGGAAGCATAAGTGTGAGAGGGGGTGCCATGGGGGTAAGTGTGGGGAATGCCCACTCCGAGGTCGGCGCACTTGCCCGTGTGGGAAGAAAGATTATCCGAAGTTGGAGTGTGATGCAGAGGCTGCCACATGTGGGTCTACTTGCGAGAAGGTGCTTGGTTGCGGACGACACAGGTGCCCTGAGCGCTGCCATCGTGGTCCTTGTGATGAGACTTGTCGGCTTGTGATCACAAAGTCCTGCCGTTGTGGGGGTCTGAAGAAGGAGGTATGTATCTTGATCTTATACAGCATGTTTGTGAAGGATCAAACCATAAAAAATGCAAAACTCAATTTAGAGACATTACTAGCATCAGTTCTCATAATACAAAAATCAAGTGATAGTGCTTAGAGACATTACTAGCATCAGTTCTCATAATACAATTGGATGTTTGGATGCCTCTGTGCTTTAAATTCGTTTGGATGGCAGAGTTTTATTTTTTACACTTTTATATGCAAATGACCTAACAGAGTAACAGTTAGTTAAGTAGTGATTTCTTATTTTCCACTGTCCTCAAATTGGTCAAGTATGTTGTGCAACAAGCAATTCCTCTAATATTGAATTTTATAGCTCGTGATACTTCTATGCTATTAATTAGTGAAGTACTCGGATGCAAGTTCTTAAGCTCTCTTGTTCATGTGATGCACTGATCAGGTGCCATGCTACCAAGAATTGACATGTGAAAGGAAATGCCAACGTTTGCGAAACTGTGGCCGCCATGCTTGTAAACGACGTTGCTGTGCTGGCGATTGCCCACCCTGCTCTGAGGTGCATCTTTTTTTTTCCCCTTTTGCTATGGTATTAGATCTATCATGCACTAAAAGAAAGATATATCTTTTTGTAGACTTGTGATAGGAAGCTCAGATGTGGGAACCATAAATGCCTTTCACCATGCCACAGGTACTTTCTGAACCCCAAATCAATTTACATTTTGAGCCATGTACTTGCACAACACACTTTGCCAAAATGTCGAATCTGCCATATATGTGCTGACAGATAGTAACGTCTAGCTTGTTGTTTGGCAGAGGTGCTTGTTCACCTTGTCCTCTGATGAAGACCATTTCATGCGCCTGTGGGAAAACATGCTTTGAGGTTGAACTCGGTAGACTCTCAGTTCTGTCATTCATTTCCTTTGAATAACTTATGTTTCTGCTGTCTGCTTCATTGGATAAGGTTGTTTGCTAATATTTTTTTATAGGCCCATCGCACACAAATTACTCATTAAAAAGGAAATGAATAAAACTTCAGAAGTGTCTCCTGTTTCAACTTCTGTATATCGTGTTAAGTAGTTGTACCATTGTTGCTAAGTTTTATTACCGAGACTAATAAGCAAATTCTATTGCAGGTTCCTTGTGGGACTGAAAAGAATCAGAAACCACAGAAATGCTCAAAGAAATGCAACATACCTCGCCTTTGCAGGCACAAGCTTGAATGTCGGGTAATCTTCTGTCTTCTTCTACGGGTATAACCATAATATATACACATTGGTTTCATGTGATAAAGTCTAGATATCTTTATTTCAGTTGTTTGGCACTGTCTTTGTATGCAATTTATAATTGTAATAGTAGGTTTGGGTGCTTTTGCTGTTACAAATGGGTTCTCAGAATTGATGTGATATTTGATTCCTTCCCTTAGCCCCACAAATGCCACTATGGAGCCTGCCCACCTTGCAAGCTGACCTGTGGAGAAGAACTTTCCTGTGGCCACATATGTAAAGAAAGGTATGTGTTTCACTTTCACCTACAATGGATGTGCCATTGAATGGTGCTCGTACTTTCACTTCCTCTGATGCCTTGACAATTTTCACATACTACACAGGTGTCATGGCCCTATTTCTCCTCCAAACCCCGAGTTCACACTAAAACCAACAAAAAAGAAAATGGAAAAGCACATAGAATGTACACCTGGAACACTGTGCCCACCATGCAAAGAGGTGGTTGTAGTGCCATGCTTTGGGCAACATCTTGGCCAAGAACGCGCTGTAAGTTTTTGTTAATACTGTAGTCTTTTGGTTGATTTATTACTGCCCCCCCTTTTCCTCTGTTGTGTGGTGCACACAGATGACTGCTTGCAAACCAGAATACAGAAAACACACACTTCATTTCTGTTTCTTGCAGATGCCTTGTTCCAAATGGAGGCCGTTTCCCTGTCAAAATTTATGTGGGAATCCTCTTCTTTGTGGCAACCATTATTGTACAAAATCTTGCCATGTGTTAGAGGTCCCATTGAATCAACCTGAAGGAGATCCTCTACCATCTGTCAGTAAAGAGAGCACACTTGCTGAGCCTTGTGAACAATGCAACCTTCCTTGTCAAAGGGTTTGTTACTCTCTTTCATGTAATACAACATTACTTTAGTTTGTTTTACAAAGCTTAATGTGAAGAAGCTACTGCATTTCCGTATGCCTTTTAAGCTTGGTGCAGGATATTGACTCTAATGTTTTGTTTCAGGTTAGGGAGCCTTCTTGTTCACATCGTTGCCCTTTGCGATGCCATCCGAGCGATTGTCCACCTTGCAAAGTCCTTGTTAAAAAACCATGCCATTGTGGTGCTATGGTACATGCTTTCGAGTGTGTGTATTTTAACAACTTAAAAGCTAAAGAACAGGTTAAAGTGAGGTCGTGTGGCGGCCCATGTCATAGGTCAGTCGCTAAATCTCTTCTTGGCTCCTTACTATTTCTGTTTTGAAGTTGGTGAACTACTCTGTTGTTACTAATCTTGAACACAAATTTCCATAACTTTGTTTATATTGTATCAAGTATTTGAACATATTTTTTGAACAGGAAACTACCAAATTGTTCCCATCTGTGCTCAGAAGTATGCCACCCTGGTACATGCCCATCGGTTGATCAGTGCATGAAAAAGGTATGGTTTGAGTCTCTCAACATACATATTCAGACTTTCAGAGTGTTTAGTGTGGAACGACTAGCAGTAATGTTCAATTGGTACAAAGTGCTTAATCTGTGATGCTACAATGCTTATCTGCTGGAACTGTAGTCCAGTGAGAAGTTCTATTTAGCACAAAGTTTGTTTACAGTTTGAACCTGTGGTTAAATTATATTTGTTTAATCATACTTATCATACTCACTCTATGGTATCTCATTCTATCTATCAAGGTCAATGTCCGTTGTGCATGCAACACGCTGAAGCAAGAGTGGATATGCCAAGATGTCCTTAAGGAATACCGCAATTCTGGTCGTGATCCAAAAGAAGTGCCCAAAAGTCAGTTTGGAGCTGGCTTACTTGCCTGTGGTGAAGACTGCAAGAAGAAGGTGAAGGTGCAAGATTCCGAGTTGCATCTCCGGAAAACCCAGGAGAACAAGGTACTAAATGCTACACCTTTAAATACAGAACCTTTTATATCTTAATTCTGTCATTTTTTGCAATGTTTTTGCCATCAAGCAATCAAATTTGTAGCTATTGGTGCTTTTTCGCTCATTTCCTGTGCTTTCCTTATAGATTCCCGCTATGGAAGTTGCAAATGTGCCCAAACGCAGGAAGCGGCGTGATCGTGGACAAGAGGTTGAAGTATCAAAATTCCAGGTGTGTACTATACAATACAAATGTGCTGCTTTCATTGAGAAAAAAAGTGCTCCTTATGACAAATTTATATGTTGCAGGAAGTCAAGACCTACGTGCTGAGAGTGCTGCTGATTATTTTTCTATCGATGATTATCGCTGCTGGATTGTACCTATTGTGGAAGGGTATATTCCGGCTTTCTGACTGGATGAATGAAATGGAAGAGCAGAGGACCAGTCGAAGGCATCCGAGGGGTGCAATGTTGTAGAAAAAAGATCATAGTTATTTTTCACCAAGTAATCATTATCGAGATGTGGATCAATAAATGGCAGTTCAGTTCTGATGGATTGAACTTGGAGGGTAGTGAAAGATGTCACCGATTTGTTTCTCACTTGTGTCATTATAAATTGATTGGCAACTGTTTACATCGTGTATTGTTATTTTTTTTTGCGAGCATGTATTTGTTGTAAATGAACAAATGATACAATCAATATATACTTCATCACTTCTATGATCCTATCTGGTAAGAATCTGTGAATTACTCGGACTCGGAGCATCCTTTAGCCAACTGCATTCGTGTATTTCGTGCAGCCAGCGTTGCATGATTGTCATAGTATGCTCTTTTTTTTTTCTTTTGCGTGATTTGTATTTGGCTGAAAATGTTCATCTCTAGGACAGTAGGACTAGTAGAACTTGTGCTACAAATCGAGTTCAAACTTTCAAGGTATCTCTTTACAGTTGCATAAATTTATTCAAAGTGAATTTCATAAATTTCGAGGCACGCATTTTTTAGATATATAAATCCATTCCTAGACATAAAATCTAGTATTTTCTGGATTAAAATCCATTTCTTTATCAACCTTTCCTCGCGTGTCCGGCGCTCCAGATCGGCTCGGCTCTGGCCCCCATGCGCCCATCGGCCCATCCCATCTGACCGTCTCGCCTCACCTTCGCCCCCGCACCAGTGACTCGACTTCTTCCGCGAACCGCCACCGCCACCTCACCCACCACCTCGCCGGAGATCACGAGAGGAAGCCTCGCCGCCACCCTCCATGGGGGACGCCGCCGCCGGCCGCGGCCACGTCGTCTACCCTCCCCGCTCTGCCGAGGACATCTTCAAGGACTACCGCGCCCGCCGCTCCGCCATCCTCCGCGCCCTCACCCACGGTCAGTGAACTCGCCCCCCCCCCCCCCCCCCCCCCTCTCTCTCTCCGAACCCTAACCCTCGTGTAGCGGGGACCTAACGGCGCCCGATTGCTTCCCTCGTTCGCAGACGTCGAAGACTTCTACGCGCAGTGCGATCCAGGTGAGTTGCGCTTCGGCGTCGCGCCTCTCGAGATCCCTTCCTTCTTCCGGGCGAAGTTCAGCGTGATTGATTGGGTTGGGGGTGATTTTGGGGAGGATGAGCAGAGAAGGAGAACTTGTGCCTGTACGGGTACGCTAACGAGGCGTGGGAGGTGGCGCTGCCGGCGGAGGAGGTGCCCACGGAGCTGCCGGAGCCGGCGCTGGGGATCAACTTCGCGCGCGACGGCATGAACCGCCGCGACTGGCTCGCGCTTGTCGCGGTCCACTCCGACTCCTGGCTCCTCTCCGTTGCCTTCTACTACGCCGCCCGGCTCAATCGGAATGACCGGTACGCTGCCCCCGCGCCCCCCCCCCCCCCCCCCCCCCCCCCCCAAGCAATCCCCACTGTCTTACTTGTTGGTGTTTCTGTCGGGATTTGATGCTTGTGCTTGCGTGATCCGGTGATGGAAATTTCAGAAGCCTAGGCTGTTTCCCCTCTTTTATATATTAAAAAAAGGGAGCTGCTAGCGCCTGGACGTCCGATCCGGGCGCTGGTGTTGGACGGTGGGGTGTCCGTATGATTGGAACTGTATTGACTGTTGGATAGAAATAAAACTTCCCACCACAACATTCACAGATGTCGCATGCAACATGACCTTTTCCTCCAGCTTTTTCATCGCCATGGTCATCTGCCACATGGGTTCAAGGTGTGTCGTTTCCTCCATAACTCCCACCAAAACATGCTTAGGAGCAAAATCAGCTGAAACATGTGTCTCCTCCAAAGAATCGAGTTCCCACTACTGAAGATCAAGCATATGTCTCTCGTCCCCAACATATTGTTGCAAAAAAAAAAACCCTACAAAGACCACAACACGAAAATAATGTAATTGCAACATGTAAAATCGCTTGCTGCAACATGGAAATGCTAATAACAATGTCCGAATTCGCTGACTGTGACATTGCAAAAAAGGTAATCCCAGCATCTAAATTCACTTGGCGCAACATTTAAAAACGTCAAAAACTAATGGAACATCCAAACACAAAGGCTGCAACACCAAAAAGAGACTGCAACATCAAAAAGAGATTGCAACATCAAAACTCACTTAATGCAACACTTAGAATCTTCAATTGCAACATCCAAAAAATCCCAAATTCTGCAACATCACCGGAAGATGGGGTTCTCCCGGTGCTCACCAATCCCAGGTCCCGGCGAGGCTAGACTCCTCCAACGAACTGGAACCCTCGGTTGCTAGCTTGCTGCACATCCAGCGAGGGAGAGGTCGTCACAGTTGTTGGAGCGGAGGAGTCGTTGAGGAGCAGCACCCCGGCGTCGAGCATGAGGAAGCCTGGATGGCTGGACGATTGGACAGCAGCAACAAACATGGAGTGGCGCTTGCAGGCGACGGAGCTGAAGACGAGGGGCATGTGCTTCCGGGGAGGTCAATGGTGTGGTCCTCCCAGTCCCAAACGGCAAAATTGAAGGGAGCAAGGAGGTGTGGCTGTGCCGGCCGCCGGCGACGGGGTAGGGACTTGCGGCGGTGAGGGAGCATGAGCAGGAAGCAGAGCGGTGGCCAGCGCGAGAGGAGCTGATCAGCGGCCAGCGGCCATGATGCGGATCCTTGTCACAGCCGTGAGGGAGAGGGAGAGCTCGGAGAGAGATGAGGCGTGTGCGGTGTGGAGCAGGAAAGAACAGAAATTGCGGTGGAAACTTGTGGAGCAAATAATGCCACGTGTCCGTCCGATTTTTTATTAGGCTTCGGACAACTGTTCCATGCGCAATTTCACAATGGACGAGCTGGGATTTTGGAGCATGTTGCCAGTTTGTTGATCTCATAGCGAGATGGTTTTGATCACAAGGAGATGCCATTCTTGGTTGCCTACGGTGTTGCTAGGATCCATAGTTTTGGTAGATGTTTCCTTCCTCAAGAGGATTTTCAACTTGTGCACTGAAGTGGAGATGGTAAAGTTAATTGACTCTCTTAGCAGTAGTTCTGACGCAAAGCGCACTGCTGTTAATGTATTCTGTGATAGTTTAAGTTTGGTCCAAATTTCAAAGTCTTGGGTAGTTGGGGGTGCTTGCTTTCTAAAGAAACACAACTACAGAGACTTACACAGGTACATAACAAAGCAGACTCATGATAAGTTTGGTTGTTTACCGTGAGTTGTTGGAGAAAGCAGACTTTCATGGCTTTCTGTGATGATAGTGAGCTGTGACTGAGTCTTGAATTCTGGTTGCCACATGCTTATACTGAAGTCTTGTTACTTTTTCGGATCAACATCTTGACATGCATCTGTGTTTCTATGCTCTATTTTTGTAAACAGTGGCCCCAGACTCCCAGTGTGGACTTGTGCTAGTTGAAGGCTGGCTTCAATGTTTATGTCATGCCAACTTTCAAAAGGCCCTGTGCCCAGGGAAAAGTAATATTTGGTTGAAGCTGGGAATCTGACTAGTTTTTCACTTGTGCATTGATATTTTGTGTGAGCTGTTTGAAACATTTTATGAGGTCAGTTAATTAGTGGTGTCTTGGTCTCCTAGATACTCCAAACAGTTAAAGGTTACCATCTACTGTAAGGAAATTCCTGCCTTTTTGTTAATTGAAGGCATTTCATGCTGAGAGCCTGAGCCTCTTGTTATGGATCTGGAGAATCAGGACTTTTAGTGCCAATTGTAGTTACAGAATTTGCACTGATGCTGATATTCTCAGTTATCTTTTCAACATCTCCCTTTTCTACACCCAACCCAATTCGTGGAAGCAAATCCCCCTCGTATTCTGAAACACCTGCAACTCTACATCTTGTAGAGGAACTTGAATTTTCTTAGATATTTGAAGTTCAAAACAGTGAATAGCCCCAGTTTCATAACCCCTGGTTCCATAACACCTCTTGTGCATATTATTTTCTTTTTATTTTTTGCTTAGAGAACCAACAAATTAAAGTGTGATTTATTGAAAGTTATATTTCATCAATACAAACTAAAATAGAATACGATTTTCCATGATCTGAAGGGTAAAATATATGCAATGCTGCTGTGCTATGGAGAGCATAGGGTGCAGTTAATTATTGTACTGAAAAGTAAACATGGGTCAAGAGGTTTGTGGAAACATAACATAAAGAGCACATATCTGACATTCATGACCTGTTATCTTATATAACTTCTGTATCCTTGATTTTATGGATATGAAGTTCTCAAGTTATGTTTACAGTGTTGGCGCTTTTTGTTTCTGTATTAATTTCCATAAGAAATTATGAGTGTACTAATAGACATGTGCATGGTATTTTTCTGCAATCTGCAGTTCTTTTTTTCAGGCATTACTCATATAGGAGAGTTCTTATTATTTATTCTTGTCAATCAATCATCTTAAATCAACTTGAACCCACACTAGCATGGAATTTTTTGTTCCTGTTGCACCAAAAGTAGCACCTCAGATTAGGCCTTCCTATGCCTTGCTTCTGTGGATTGGGACTGGCAATAGTCTGCTTTTTTTCCCAGTTCTACTGTGTCTCTTCTTTTTATGTTGGTAATACTATCACCGTGATCTGAGTATTGTAAACATAGTTTTTGAATAATTATTTTTTATGTAAAGGATAGATATGGTGCATTCCCATTAGTTTGTTTCATTTTCTCTTTTCATAAGATGACCTATGTTGCTGATATGTAACTGTCTTCACTGTCATCCAATAGGAAGCGTTTATTTGGTATGATTAACGAATTGCCAACTGTTTTTGAAGTTGTCTCTGGTGCGAGACAATCTAAGGAGAGGTCCAGTATGGACAATGGTGGGAGGGCCAAGCCCTCAGTAAAGGTAAACGATATATATTTTTTTATTGCTGCTACCATTCTTTTCCTCTGCATTCAATTCATTCTCATTCCGCAGCAAACACATGACCCACAGATAGAAAATAACGAAAAAGCAACAGACGAAGCATACGGCGAAGATGACAGCGATCACGGTGAAACCCTATGTGGAACCTGCGGTGGGATATACAGCGCAGATGAGTTTTGGATTGGTTGCGACATCTGCGAGAGGTGGTACCATGGCAAGTGCGTCAAGATAACCCCCGCCAAGGCGGAAAGCATAAAACACTACAAGTGCCCGAGCTGCAGCTCCAAGAGGGCTAGGCAGTAGCAAAACTTATGGAGAAGGCTGAGGCTTCATTTACAAGATTAGAACTATATTGCTATCTTCGTTGTACCTTATGTCTACTTTACCTATGATGAAGCTAATGTGAGGAAAGGATGAGACATTTGACAACCAGAGGCACTTGAGTTGGATGCCCCTATATAAACGGTGAGGTAAAAGAAGAGGAAACCTGTGTGCTCCTGTTTTTATCTGTCACCTGTACGCGTCGTTCTTTTTTATACACATGGGACATGGCTGCAGCCTTTACTGAAGTTCTCAACTGTATACTGCATAACCCCATGTGTGTGTAGAGTCCCTGGCTTATGCCTGTAACCCTTGACATTCCTATCCTTCTCTGTTGCAACTAACAACTGCCTGAATTGTTTCTATAATTCTATCGTTGTCTAGAAAAGTGCACGTCATGCAAAATCACATACACGTATAAGGACCAAAGGAGAAGAAAAAACAACCACCTTTACAAATTTTTTTGTGGGGATGATTTACATTATTCTTTTTTCCCCATAAACAAAAAAAAGCTTTACAATTTATTTTTTTGTGGGAATGATTTACATTATTCTTTTTTCCCATAAGCTTCCTAATTCTCTTTGTTCAGAGGATATATGCTACAAGATCAATAGTGGCAACAGAGTAATGTGTTATGTAAATTGACAGTTACTTATAGCTTGTAGACTGGAGTGATGCCCAGCAGGTTGAAACACTGCTGCATGACGACGGCCGTCGCGTGGCAAAGCAACAGACGGCTCGTTTCTTCAGGTGATCCGACCACTTGCAGAATCGACACAACGGGAAACTATCAGTTGTATTAAGATCTTGTGCAGAACTGAAAAGGTTCAGAAACATGAGGTGATCCGAGAGAACTGATAGAAGTAAAATGCTACCTGGCAACTGGCGTAGAACTTTGAGAATGCTTCAGATAAGCTGTACAAGTAGTCGCACAAATAATGTGGAAATAGATCGGTGCAGGCCTGCTCAACAACCTAAACAACACAAGGTATCACGTTTACGATTTGTGCTTCCTAGTTCCTAGAACTACTTCAGAAGTAGGTGTCTTGGGCTGCTGCTCATAGAAATTCTAAATCACAGCTCATAGACAGATTCAGCTAATGAAGCGAAATTCGATTAATAACTCCCAACATGTACCTCTTGGAACCGGATTAGATGCAATCCTAAGGCACGCTCATCAGCATGGACAAAGGTAATGGCCGCATTCTGAAACTCGAAATGAGAGAGAAACAGCTATCAGCAATCGCTTGATGTTGTGATCAAGGACATGTCGTTTTGTTGGTTCGAAGTACAAGGAAAGGCTCACCGTTTTCAACTCTTCAATATCCTTGTTGGCTTTCTGGATAATGGAACAGATACGAGCATGTGCGTACTGAAGGTAGACAGCGGTATTTCCCTGCTCATCAAATCATATGGTGTGATCATCATCGAAAAGTTGTGGTTTTTTTATGAGGTCAAAAGATATGAAAATGCATGAATGTACCTTGTCGCTTAGCATCTTCTCGTAACTAAATGTGTAGTCTGTTAGCCGGTTGTTTTTAAGATCTGCATACCTGAATTTCAAGAGATAAGAGATAAAAGAATAATGAACATCACATTCATTCCAGTCTGATGAAAACACACCTAAACATGTACATAGGCTACTGGGGACAAGTCTCATCAACAATAGAAATTCTGTTTGCGATATATAAAGATAATGTTTTCTTATTTAATTTCCAAAAGGTTCAAAATAATCACATCAATGAAAAGATATATTGCCTGCAGTTTAAGCTTAATATAGGTGAGAGAAAGAGAATTCAGACTTACTTAACAGCGCCTAATCCTATAGCCTCCGAAGTTGTATCTAGCTCATCATCTGTCCAGCCAGCAATTTTACCTGAGCAAAACCATCGTCGTGTTATGTGAAGACAGAGAAAGATAATTTTCCAAAAAAAAAATTCAAGACGACTCAAAAGCAGAATATTAAGTACCATTTTTTGTAAGGCGTTCAGTAAGTTCTTCTTTGCACCAAGATTTAGCTTCATCAAGTAGATCTACCAGTCGAACTACTTCAGAGCAACGAGTTTGGAAACGCTTGCCATCTAACCCAAGAACAAGGCCAAAGCCAACATGGCTCGTTTTTGGGTACTTCTTTTCATTTTGATCTGGGAGCCAGCCAGCCATGCTAGCAGCCTACAATAAGGTTTCACCAAAAGTGTCATCAGAAAGAAATCTCTCAAATGGTCTTCTTCTCTTGACAGGAGTGCAAGACCTGATAATTGTACTAGTGGGACTTGGTACTCACACTGAAAAACTTATGGAAGTGTTCCTTCTGACCTACGTCTGTCACATATACTATCCATTCTGCCCTCTCCACATTAAGCCGATACCTTCATGAGTGGAGGAAAAAACGCAGGCTGAGTTTGCAAAAAAGTTAGGGCAAGAATTTAGATCACATAGAAACATGTAACAAGAATTTGTGCCCTCTGAGAGAGAAGATGCAGGAATGGGAGAACTTTGAAATTTCTGTTTTCACAACTGACCAAAGAGCAGCTAAGTCTGTGGAGGCATAGTTGAAGCCTCCATTACTTTTGACCACAACCAATGCGGATTTTTGGCCCTCAAGAGGTATTACTTGAGCACCCTCATTTTCTATAATCAAGCCTTTATTTGTTAATTCCTCCAAAACAGGCGGGATGTAAGGATTGTAAAAGCTCTCGCCCTGAGAAAAATTACACTTCAATCAGTCCACAGAAGGACTTTACAAAAAAAAGAAAAAGAAAAATGTGAACATGAACAAGTGTAGTTATTGGTTAAGTTTGGTTAATGAAACAAGGAAAACATTGGTACATTGCTGGTAAGGCAAATTGAATTCAAACAAATCGAAGATGGGTACAATTGACAATTCTTGGAACTCACCACCCAAAAAAATATTCAAACGGTTATTTATTAGTAAACTAGGACACAGTTATTAAGCGAAACATAAAATTCAGGCTAATTCTTCAGAGTTAGATAGTAAACAGCACAAAAGGACCAACATGAAGTGTGTCTGAAACTAATTGCAGTTTAACACAGATAAAAATCTGAAGCTAACTAGTTTACAGGGAATGATTTTCTCAAATATGGCATAAGTTAGATGTTCCTAGAAATGCATATATGAACAGATATACTAAAATTACATTACTAACTTCACCACAACTTCAATTCATACAGAGTTACTTTCCAACTATAAGTCATAGATGAAATATTTAGGATGTTTTCCTCGGTATTTATAGAATTTTTGGCGTATCAGAGAAAGTAAAACTACCTTTTCTTCAAGCTCCACACCAAGACGTTTTTACACTGAGTCAAATTCATTGCGACTGATTTGACATATTTTTTTTCATGCAGCTCGGTATCTGTCTTCCCCTTGCTACAGTTCAAGTATTGCTTGGATATGAAAATAAGTCACATGTCATAGCAGTGGATTCTCAATGCTGAGGACTAGAAACAGCACTCACCTGCAGCCGAACTACTGCTTGCTGAGCTTTAGCCTTAAAACCACTCTCCTTATCATCAAATTTTATCTTAGATGCTTTGTAGAAGCTCTGCAGCAGAGGGACAATACCAACTTCTTTCTGAATCATGCAAATTACTGGGAAGATATTTGAAGAAAGGAGATTTCGTACAACATGGATGTTTTACAAATTTTTAACTCCGCCTATGTTGTCTCAACATAGCAGGTCCCAAGCCCTGAGGAGGGTTGTGATAGGCTTGGCGAGCAAACGTTAAACCTAGCCATTCTAATGGAGATGGAACCCAAAATAAATCCATTGGGGCGTAACCCTCTTAGCGACGTGCCATATCGGAACCCGAGTATGGTGTTAAATGGGCAAGGGCCGGGTCGTCTCCCCTTTGGTGACGTGCCATGTCGCGATCTGGGCATGGTGTCAAGTGAGCAAGGATCAGGTCGTCATTTCCTTAGTGGCGCGCTACATCAGCGCCCGGGTGTAGTGAAAAATGAGAAAGGGTCTTTACATCTCTCTCAACGGGTGCGAAGGGCAAGGAAGCTACTAGGATTCGTGTAGGTAGTTGGAATGTAGGGTCTCTTACAGGTAACTTAAGAGAGTTAGTTGACATAGCGACTAGGAGGCGTGTAAATATCTTATGCGTTCAAGAGACTAAATGGAAGGGCTAGAAGGTGAAGGAGGTGGACAATACCGGTTTCAAGCTTTGGTACATAGGGACAACTGCAAATAGAAATGGAGCGGGAGTTTTGATTGACAACAGTCTCAAGGATGGAGTGGTGGACGTGAGAAGGCAAGGGGATAGGATTATCCTAGTTAGGCTTGTCGTTGGTGGTATGGTCCTGAACATAATGAGTGCGTATGCCCCCCAAGTAGGCCACGATGAGAGTGCTAAGAGGCTTTTAGGAAGATTTAGATAGCCTGGTTAGAACTGTACCTTCTAGCGTGAAGCTTTTCATAGGAGGAGATCTTAATGGGCATGTAGGTACAATAAGTGCAGGCTTCGAGGCGGTTCATGGAGGTTTTGGGTATGGTAGTAGGAATCAGGAGGGAGAGGAAGTCTTGGACTTTGCAGTAGCTTTTGACTTGATGATAGCGAACACTTTCTTTAGGAAGAGACGGTCCCATTTAGTGACTTTTAGTAGTGGCCAACACTATAGCCAGATTGACTTTATCCTCACAAGAGAGGATAAACGGGCATGCTTGGATTGCAAGGTGATACAAGGGGAATGTGTTGTTTCTCAACATAAGCTTGTGGTGGCAGACTTTCGTTTTCAGATGCGCACACGCAGGGATAAACAAGCCAAGACTACAAGAACAAAGTGGTGAAAACTGAAAGAGGAGACATCAGAGGTCTTCAAGGAAAGGGTAATCAAAGAGGGCCCTTGGAAGGAAGGAGAGGACGCAAACAACATGTGGGAGAAGATGGCAAACTGCATTCGGAAGGTGGCCTCGGAGGTGCTTGGAGTGACCAGGGGGGTAGAGGCGTAGATAAAGATATTTGGTGGTGAAATGAGGAAGTCCAAAAGACTATTAAGGAGAAGAAAGAATGCTATAGGCGTTTGTTCCACGACAAGAGTGTGGACAACATAGAAAAGTACAAGGAGGCAAAGAAGATCGCAAAGCGAGCTGTAAGTGTGGCAAAGGGTAGAGCGTATGAGGATCTTTACCAACGATTAGGTACGAAGGAAGGAGAGAAGGACATCTATAGGATGGCTAAGTTTCGTGAGAGAAAGACGAGGGACTTCAACCAAGTTAAGTGCATTAAGGATGAAATGGAGAACATCTTGGTAAAGGAGGATGAGATGAAATATAGATGGCAAGAGTATTTTGACAAATTGTTCAATGGTGAGAATAAGAACACAACTTTTCAGTTGGATGACTCTTTTGATGACACTACAGGCACTTTGTTTGGAAGATCCAAGAATCTGAGGTCAGAGAGGCGTTGAAAAGGATGAAAAGTGGTAAGGCGATGGGCCCGGATGGTATCCCAATTAAGGTCTGGAGATGCCCCGGGGATATAGCCATAGTATGGCTAACCAAGTTGTTCAACCATATTTTTCAGTCGAACAAGATGCCGGAAGAGTGGAGAAGTATACTAATACCAATATACAAGAATAAGGGAGATATTCAAAGTTGTACTAATTACCGAGGAATTAAGTTGATGAGCCATACTATGAAGCTATGGGAGAGAGTTATCGAGCATTGTTTGAGAAGGATAACACATGTCTCTATGAACCAATTTGTTTCATGCCTGGAAGGTCAACCATGGAAGCTATTTTCTTAATAAGACAAGTTATGAAGCGGTATAGGGAGAAGAAGAAGGATCTACTCATGGTTTTCATTGACTTGGAGAAGGCGTATGACAAAATACAAAGGAATGTTATGTGGTGGGTTTTAGACAAACATAAAGTCCCAACGAAGTACGTTGGACTTATTAAGTACATGTACAACAATATTGTAACTAGAGTCCAAACAAGTGATGGCGACACAGATGACTTTCCGATTAGAATAGGACTGCATCAAAGGTCTGCTTTGAGCCCTTATCTATTTTCCTTGGTGATGGATGAGGTAACAAGGGACATTCAAGGGGATATTCCTTGACGTATGCTCTTCATGGATGATGTAGTGCTAGTTGATGAAAGTCGAGCAAGAGTAAATAGGAAACTGGAGTTGTGGCGGGAGACCCTAAAGTCAAAAGGTTTTAGACTCATCAGAACTAAAACTGAATATATGAGATGTGACTTTGGCACTACTACACATGAGGACGGAGATGTGACTTTGATGCATTTCGATATTTGGGATCAATGCTACAATGAGATGGGGATATTAATGAGGATGTTAGTCATAGAATCAAAGCGGGGTGGATGAAGTGGCGCCAAACATCAGGAATTTTATACGATAAGAGGGTACTATTGAAGCTAAAAGGCAAGTTTTATAGGATGGCGATTAGACCTGCAATGTTGTATGGTGCAGAATGTTGGCCTACAAAAAGACGATATGTCCAATAGATAAGTGTTGCCGAAATGCGTATGTTACGTTGGATTTGTGGTCATACGAGAAGGGATCGAGTCTGGAATGAGGATATACGTGATAGGTTAGGGGTAGCACCAATTGAAGAAAAGCTTATCCAACACCGGCTGAGATGGTTTGGACATGTCCAATGAAGGTCTCCGGAGGCACCGGTGCGTAGTGGAACCCTAAGGCGTGACAGTAATGTGAAGAGAGGCAGAGGAAGACCAAAATTGACATGGGAAGAGGCAATAAAAGGAGATTTTTAAGGGATGGAATATACCCTAAGATTTAGCCCTGGATAGGAGTGCTTGGAAAATAGCTATTCATGTGCCCAAACCCTGATTTGTGGCTCTTGTTGGGTTTCAACTCTAGCCTACCCCAACTTGCTTGGGACTGAAAGGCTATGTTGTTGTTGTTGTTGATGATGATGATGGATGTTTTACAAATTTATATATTGGGAAAGAATGGGAATCTTTTTGAAAGAAATAGGCATAAGCGGAGTAATAATTGTCTAAGTAGCATGCACCACAAGTATGTCCAGAATAGAACATAATCGTTATTCCATATTACTCCGAGAGACTTTGTTTGCTTCCACTAAGTTCATATTTGGATTACAGAAATTAGCATACAACTGCTATCTATAATAGTTGAATTGTGTCATTTTGAGAAAGGAAACAAGTAAACCACTCAAAGTGAGTGACGAGTTGTAAGAAAATTCCAGTTAAGTGTACAGAAATAATGGAACGCAAAAGATGCATATTTTGATTAAATATATCCATTGAGATTGTAAGATTGTGTATAATACGGGGTTATATTGCTTGAACCTCTTAGGCTGATTATATAGGAGTACATGTCTTTGAGGGCAAGTAGCCTTTTCTAGAGATAAGAAAGGTTATCCCAGGATTACAATCAATCCTAAACTAACCATATCCGGAGTTGCCTAATATACTCTAACACCCCCCCAGTCACAACGGGAGCGCGCAGACGATGAGATTGGAGAATAAGCTGAAGAGATGATATCCCCCGCAGTCGCAACCATCGATGCGCCACAGATGTTGTGGCTGGAATGGGAGCCGAAGAGGCTTGTCAAGTAGATGGTAGCCTGGTAGCCCCTTAATGCCGAAGTAGTCGAGGTCGAGGTGGACGTGGTCAAAGCCATGGAGGAGGGCATGGGTCCAAAGCGTCAGCGAAGGTACCCGAATACACAAAATCAGCAGCTTTTTGCCAACAGGTTCAGCAAGACGATGAGCCGACTGCGATGGTAGATGGTGCAACTAAAGAGCCGACTCCAAGATGCGTGCTAGTGTATCTCCAATTATGGTTGACCTTATATGCCCAACGTGCATCTCCTTTGCGATGTTAGGGGATGAAAAGTCGACGATTACCCTATTAACTGGCATGGTTGGTGCCCATGTTTTGATACTATACATAAGCATGTCTTGTATCCTCTGCAATCACAAGGCTTGTAATTAGTATGGAGGAATTGTATCACCAGGAGCAAATTAGCAGGGGTTAAGGATCTAAATGTACCTTTGCAATCCAATCACTAGATATGACTATGTTAACATGTCCAGGCCAAGCAACAGAGGTGGACTGTACAATGTCCGAAGAAGGCAGATTATTCAAAATTGCCTGGAATATGTTAACAGTTCACATGTTATATTATAGGTGGCAAAACAAACGAGTCAACTACAAAACTTGAAAATTCAGGTCAAGCCAGATCTAAACCTGTCCAATTGCTCTGGGATTTTGGAAGTTTGTACCCGATCCTGTAAACTCGAGAATAAGCTCATTGCATTGTTGCTGCACATGGTTCACATCGGTACATTAGACTAAAAATCAAGCCAGCACGGTGATCGTTGAATAATGAAAACCACATGTGAAAAATACATACCACTGATAGTCACCAAACCCTGGTTTAGACACTTCAAGCATCGGCTCCACATCCAGGCTAGGTACGGTTGCAGAAAGAGATGATGCAACTAATCTGCAGAGTTTTCTCTTGACGCTCTCTAGTCCATGCTCAGCCTATCAATTGGGACAAGCAAACCATTTCAGCCCCCACAAAAAGGTGTGTATAGAAAGCAAATACTAAAATGTACAAACACATCTAACCCAGCAAGCAAACATCAAGACGGCAACCCGGAGATTCTCGATCAATGTGTACTTATTTGTCACATGATTTTTATTTTTCTACAAAAAAGAAAGGTTCGCATACACATAGAAACACGTTCGCAGCACTTACTGCTGCGGATTCTTTAGGCTGCGTTTGGGATTCTGCAGGAGAAGAAGTGGATGCTTCCTCGTCACCCATGATCGGAGCTGGTGCAGAATCCCCCTGGTCACATCCAGAAACAATAAAACAAATAAATTCCCCCGCTCAGGGGCGGACTGAAACGTGAGTAATGCCCCCAAAATTTCTGGAAAATAAACCGCATCCGCACCTCGTTCGGGCATCAACGCTTCCAATTGGGATCGATCGGCTATCGCGCGCGCTGGAGAAGAAGGGAAACAACCTAATCGGGCCGAAAAAATTCGATTAGTCGTAGGGCACACAACAACGAAGGCTGCACAGGGGGAGGAGGAATTGGAGGTGTAACTCAGAGGCATTACCGAGTCTGACGAGCTCGAGGAGAATCCAATCCTCGACGACGCCGGATGCACCCTCTGCAGCCGCTCCACCCAGCGCAGTTCAAGGAGACCGGGAGGGGGGGGGGGGGGGGGGGGGGGGGGGGGGGTGGCGGTCGCGGGGTTTGAACTTCGCAGTGTCAACCGTCAACGCGGAGCGGGTCTGGTGGTGTACGTGGAAGGGGAGGAAGATGCAAATCTCGTTCGTCCCTTGCATCATCGACGGCTGATGGACCCTGATTAGGGAGACTTGGAATCCAAGTCCGGCTCAGTTGACTTGAGCGCCAAGACAGCTAAGAATACATTCAGACAGTATTTTAAGACGCACACTATTCTTGCTAATAAAAAATTAACCTTTCTTAAAAAATGCACTGTCGACAAATTTCAAAGAACTAAAGTTGTCAAATTTGCAGAGAGATTTTGTACTCACCGTCACCAACGGATGGTCCATCGTTGACTTGGGTTGTAATTAGTGTTGTAGAGTCCAGGTTGTATGGGCTTTTGAGTGGGCTGAACGAGAGGCCTGGCCCCCCTCTCGAACGTGTCTGTGTCCCAGTTAAATGTCCAAACGCTATGGTATCTGCCACTGCTTGTTTCATTTCTGTACCCTCTTTATGAGCTGCTATTACAGTCTGACTATTTTTATGTGAGACAATGTAGTTCCATTTTGTAATATAGAAACGGGAATTGTTCTTGACTTCAGGGCTTCATACACGCTTAGAGGGATTCTTCTGTTAAGCACACTTGTGGTAAAATTAATGGTCAAAAGATGCTAAGACCTTTTCAAATACTGATAGGGCTACGTCCTATTAGTCTAAATACTAGACTAATGCACCACGGCTTCACAAGCATATGGGAGGTATACCGAGCATGCATAAACACTGCTCCAAAACAAAACAAACACATCCACTCATCAGGTTTTATCCCTGAAGAAATTAAGAAGCTCGACTCATATCAAGCTGCTTTTCAAAATCCATATCATCCAAGCCAAAACTAAAGGTTATCTTCAAACCAAAACATTCCTGCCGAGATTCCACAAAAGAAAAGTTCATATTGCCAGGGTAAAACCAACCCAGCTATCTAATGGCGCGACCATTCAGTTTCAGACGTTCAGTTGTCCTCATCCTGATCGTCGTCACCGCAGGAGTTGAGCGCATTCAGCCTCTCAACAAGCCTGGATCTCCTCTCCTCATGCGTAAGCTTCTTCGAGTTGTACCTGTATCATAGGATAACAAAGAACGCAAGGACATTCAGATGACGAACACGATCATTGATCCGAAAACAGCTGGCCGCGAAAGAAGCTTTATACCTCTTGTGCTCCTTTGGTGGTTCCTTTGTGGATTTTGCCACGCTAGGATCAGCACGGATTGCAGCATGCACCTTCTTGTAAAGAGTCTCCACATCATCTGCCTTGATGCCCTTCTTAATATACTCGCTGAAGTGAGATTGGTACTTCTCAAACTCCTCCTCAGCAAGTGTCTGAAATCAGGGTTACAAACAGTGTAATGAGCTGATACATGCAACAATCCCATGTAATAACCAAAGAACAATATCTATTTAACATTATCATCAACTGGAGAAAAGCTCTAAAATTATTAGTGAACTGGACCATGGTAAACCCTATTTTCAAGTAGTAAGGATATGATCTAATGTCGGACCAAGCAGTGGTACTATCATTCACTCCAGGCATAAGTTTCAAACACCTAAAAAATAAAGAACAAACAAGAATGCAACTCTAACCCTCATGTAGTCCGCAACATGACCACCATAGATGTACTTGTGGTGAACTTCTGCATCAAGTTGCTTCTCATCCTTCTTGAAGCCAGCGAACCTCTTGTCACTGTGAGGAATGTCAAGACCTCCATCCAGTGCTCCCTGTTTGCAGGTTGAAATTACATCAAAGACAAACTTCAATACCGATGACATACCACGAAGAGTAAATACTTTGTGTTTACTTAAAAAGGAAGTTTATACCACAAGAAAGTTTGGTTTGAGCCTTGGCCAAAGCTTGCTATTTTACAAATATAAACACAAGGGTAATTAATTCCTTCATAAAGCTAAGAAGGATGCATAACACTTGATAATGCAAAATACATCATCCAACATGTAAGACTCTCAATCTGGCAGGTGCATAACAATGACCTAGGACTCTACCTTACAAAAGCAAAAGACAAATTTTGCCTATCTAGTGCTGGGCTGCCCGTTGCAGAGCTCTGGTAAAATTTTGCAAGCCATACATAATAGAACTGCACAGCAGAACACAATAGTAGAAAACAGAGGAGCAAAACAATGGCATGTTGACTTAGGTATTGAATACCTTAAGGGCTGCAAAGACACGGTTTCCAGTTGTAGTTCTAATAAGGCCGACATCCAAGAGTGCACGAAATGGCCTCCTGCCATCAGCTGGCTCAACACAGAAATCCTCTCCAGTAGCCTGAACATGGAAGTATCCATCATAAGATATATCTAAATTGGGCAAAATTCACGTAAGTTAATTTTAAAGTTGGTCGAGACATCAACCTCAACATTGCCCTCATACTCCTGATCCAAATCACGGAGCTTCAAAACTCGGCGAGCCAAAAGAAGTCCAGTGCAGTATGCTAAATGTAGAAAAAAAATAGAACAATTCAGTTCACAGGATCCACTCTAATGAAATTAGAATGTGCACAACTCTGGACAATATTCATGTTGGGTTCCAATAAAAGAAAAACCATATTAGTTTGTATCTACCTGCAGCATAGTTTGCAAGACCAACTTCAAGTCCATAACGTGGCAACTCGTGTGAATAGGCTGAAGCAAGGACCATATCACCAGCAATGCTTGCAGACATGATTTGGGCAGTGATGTCCTTGTTGGTCTGCCGCGTCTTGTTAAGGTACCCAATTGCGTACGTGTCGACGAGTAAAAATAACTTAAAGCATAGGCATGATATATTGTATTGAAGAACAGAATAGAGAGGAGGAAGCAGTCGAGACCCGAGAGAGTAGTTAAGGATACAAATCTGACAACAAATCGGTACTTGGGAGTGCTGTACTTATTTTTGTCTTGGTTGATGAGCCTAATCCTGGCTCTGTAGTCTGTCTTGCCATCTGCAGTGACGTACAAGTGAGAAAACAAAAGGCAAATCAGTCCTTTTTTTAAAAAAAAAGGCAAATCAGAGGGCATAGCATAGGTAGCTGTAGGGGAAAAAGGGACTGCCAGATGTAGCAGTTGCATGGAAGGCAACATAGATGGTTATCGTACCCCGGCGTCTCTTGAACTGAACCTGAAAGCGCTTGTAGTAGGCATTGGCCTTCTGGGTCCTGACGAACCCCTGTCATGTTGAGAAGAGAAGGTAAGGAGTGGCACAACAAGTAAAGTAACCAGGGAGGTGAGATGCATACAAGACATGATCACACATTCACACATACAGACTCAGACATGAGACATATAACCCTTTCGGCAGGTTCATCAGAATAAAATGGGCGATCTTGCAGTGGAAACTTAGCAGACCAAATAAACAGTAGGTGCAATGGATCAACTGATTGGAAGACACGGATACGTCGTTTATTTTCACGTGGTAGTATAAGACACAGGATTTGGTATAGCATACACATGCAGTAAAGCAAGGGTTAGGGTCTTAGGCAAGGAATAATGGCCGGTTGCAGCAAGAAACTGCCTGCCTTTGATTGCTTATCATTCCGGTTAGACAGGAGTAGGAAGAGGGGTTGCTGATGATGTTACCATGTCGGTGGAGGCTGCGTAAGACGACCACGGCGACGGCGACGGGGACGGGGATGAGGAAGAGGAGACGATGCTGACGACGGGAAGAAGGGGAAATGCGCCGCCGCTCTCTTTTATTTCCTGTGTTTACTCTTTACCGCGAGCAAAAAAAAAAGCCCTAGCTTCGCCAATGGGCCTCCGATAAGTGGGCCAGTTCTCTTAATTCAGCCTATATAATCACTACTTATGAAGCCCATATTTTGTGAAGCCCAGATCCACGTATCGTCTTTCTTCTTCTCCCCTGCCTCTCTGTGTTTACCTGACCACGAACGTTTTTCAGTCTCTCTGAACCTTGGACTTGCTGGACATGTCACCGGCGCTCATCGCCGTAGCCCGTAGGCCAGTAGCGTACAGAATTAGCGCACGCAGAACAGGAGCATGCAATCCTGGCCACCCTCAACCGAAAGCTATAGATTCTTCCGAAACAAATGGCTTCCACTGTATCCGTGCATAAAATTCATCATCCCGAATCAGATTCCGCGCGCAAAGCCGGAGCTAAAGAACAGGCCAAGTTCCCAGCTTTTCCCCCGCCGCAAGCGCTTTATGCCGTCTCGCCTGCTGACGCCGATCTTCTGGACACGTCTCGCCGGCCGTCCACCGCGGCAAAAGTCAAAGCGGGCTCACATTCCCTCTGCATTTCTTTGTCAGGAATCGTAAAGCGAGCGCTGCCTCAGGACTAGCAGCTTGTTGTTCATCCACTCTAACAAGTTGACAACCTCCTGGCTCCTCTGCACCTTTATATACCGCAGCCACCAGCTGAGCTTTCAACGCACAGTGCGCAGGGGAGTTTCAGGTAGCAGGCAGGCAGGAAGACGATGGGGGCGTCGCCGTCGCGGCATGAGGCGTCGTCCGACTCGTCGCGCGCCGGCAACGGCCGCGCCGTGGCGGTGGCGACGAGCAGCGCCGCTTCTGGCACCGGTAGCAACAGCAACCAGGCCCAGTCGAAGCGGGCGCCGGCTCCTCACATGTTCCATGAGATCGTCGCGCAGGAGAAGACTGCCACTACTGCAGCCGAGCTGGAGGATCAGGTGCATGGCGCAGGGATCTACCTGGCTGGAAAAACAAAGGTGAATTTCATCCAAGATCACACATGAATCTTTGTTACTTTATTGGACTGTTGACAGAGGTGTTTAATTTGTTGATGTCACGATTGGTGCAGAAGTACTGGGTGCACGAGAAAACCAGGTGCAACTGCTTCATGCTGTTCCCCAGAGGGCTGTCCGTCACTTGGAGTGAGGACCCCAACTACTGGAGCTGGCATCCCCTGAAAGAGACAAGGTAGTGATGCAGAGCAATTAACCTGACAAAGGCTGTGTTTCCATTACATGAGCTATCTCCATGGCTCTTCTTGCTCTCAATTCAACTTCTGGCCTTGCTCTGTCCTGAAGCTGACATGTTCAATCTGAACCAGCGACTCCGAGATCGAGGCGGTGTCGCTGCAGAACGTGTGCTGGCTGGAGATCCACGGGAAGCTGGAGCTGTCCCACCTCACGCCAGGAGTCACCTACGACGTCGTCTTCGAGGCGATGCTTACAGAGCCAACGTACGGGTGGACCGCACCGGTGAACCTCCGGCTGAAGCTCCCCGACGGGGCGGTGCAGGAGCGGAAGGAGAAGCTGCAGGAGAAGCCCAGGAACCAGTGGCTGGAGCTCAAGGCCGGGGAGGTGACGGCGCAGCCGGGGCAGAAGGGGGAGGTGGAGATCTCCTTGTTCGAGTACGATGGCGGGCAGTGGAAGAGGGGGCTCCTCGTCAAGGGCATCAAGATTGTGCCAAAGGAGTGAATGAGTGATTAGCATTTGTTTGAGGGTGATCATTAGCCTTTTGCCTGTCAGGTGTGCTAAGATCAATGGGATACGTGGAATAATGATGTGTGTGGCACCACATATTTCAAGCATTGAGCTGAATGAAACTTTAGTCTTCCAAAGCAAAGTTACGCAAAGTGATGGTCCGGAAACTGCAGAGTGATGGGCTTCATTCTGGTGTTATGCCAAAATTAAAAAAGGGCTAAAATTAAAAAAAAAATTAAGCGAGCATACGGTTCAAAAAAAAGAAGCAAATATACAATGGTGTTAGGCCAAGTATACTTTGCATATAGGACGATCCTATTTATTGGGCTGTACTCATGGCGCTTCCTCCCTTGGGCCTCCGACACTAACTAATGGGCTGTTATCGGGCTGCTGCCATCATATTCTGCTCATTTCTTTCTCTTTTCTTTGTTTTTCATATTTCCTGTGTTTATTTCTCCATTCCAAACAGGTCGAGGGTCAAATAGGTTGGGCCTTATCCTCATCTCAGCAAGGGTCCCAGCTGAATTCTTATTTGATAAGATATTTAAGCATGGGTCTCACTTAATTCTCAAACTGTAACTTATGACACATCACCATCAGAGTGCGGTTCATGATTTGCAAACAGATTATATAAAAAAAAAGCGTTTTCTGACTATGATCAGTCTTTCGAAGATTGATCCTTTGTGCTGCACGAGAGCAACAGAATAATTGTTGGTGTTTCAAAGCAAGTTAAAAACAGAACTTCGTCCGGTGGCAGTCTTGAGTCTTTGAACTTATCTCAGGTTCTTTTTTTCTAGTGCTGGCACAATTTTAACTTGCACTTAGGTACAACAAATGTTTCAGTATTAGTTGCAAAAAATACTATACATACAAGGAGGAAAACCTGTTTCAACAAAACATAAAAAATAATCGAGGGCGTGCAACGTGATGACTGATGACTTGCACATTCTCCCTTCGTTCTAAATTATACGTTGTTTTGATTTTTCTAAGTGTATAGTTTTTACTATGCATCTAGATATAACGTATGTCTAGATGTATAATAACATCTATGAATTTAGAAAAGCTAAAACAACCTATAATTTGAAACGGGAAGTACCATTTATTACATATCTGTACAAGAACAGAGAAATAACACGATGGATAGCAAACTCTAAAAAGCAAATAAACACATCGCACGTACTTATGTACAAAACTTGTTCGCACACATTCTGGGAATGAAAAGCTCAAACTCACGCATGATTACATGAGTTGGACGGCCCAAACACATGGTAAACGCTTAGCCGCTTGAAGTAAGCCCAGCTGCTTGCCTTCGTGACGCTCGCCGGATGACGTCGTCGACGAACGTCTGCACGTGGCGGTCCGACGACCCACCGGCCGCCCGCACCACCGCGCTCCACGACCTGGCCCTTGCGAGCGTGGCGTCGGCCCCCTGGCCCGGCCACGGCGGCGTCCACGGCCTCCCGCCGCAGCGGCGCGCGCAGGCGGACGCCGATGCCGAGCTCGTCCACCAGTAACTTGGCGTCCGTGCACTGGTCGCCCCACTGCGGGAAGGCCACCACGGGCACGCCGGCGGCCACCGTCTCGAGGGTGGAGTTCCATCCGCAGTGCGTGAGGAAGCACGCGGTGGCGGGGTGCGCCAGCACGCGCTCCTGCGGGCTCCACGGGACGACCATGCCGCGGCCGGCGACGGCGTCGAGGAACCCGTCCGGGATCAGCGGTCGGGTGTCCGGCCGCACCACCCACAGGAATGGCCGGTCGGTGGACGCGAGCCCGTGCGCCATGTCGGCGACCTCCTCGGCGGAGAGCACCACCACGCTGCCGACCGACGCGTACACGACGGAGCGCGGGGCCTGCGCGTCCAGCCAACCCACGCTCGAACTCCTCCTGCTCCTGCATTTAACCTTGACGAGAGAGGAGAACGAGCGAGAACCGGTATCGGTGACGTAGACATGCCAATGTAGCACATATACTGGCATTACATGTCCAGCTGCTGGCATTACAGTTTTTTACATCCGACAATTGTTGGTAGAGTGTGACCTTGTTTCGGTCCTTTCTTTTTATTTTTGGTTTCGGTGGCGTTTTGTAAATACTTCAGGCCGTCTTGCCTTTTCCCTCTTTTTAAATAACAGCCAGCTCTCTTGCTGGTTCATTTAAAAAAGAAGAAAAAAACAGAAGTTCCCTTCAAAGAGCATTATTCTATTCTGATTTTCTGAAACCGCTCGAAACAATGAAACGCGATGGCTGTCTAACATCGATTATTGTACAAAGCAAAGGCGAAACACGTTCACCTGAAAATGTGTCAACGGATGTTTTACAAGAAGATGGCTTGGCGCAGCGCCGCAGCCTGTTCTTCATCATTCATCAAGCGAGATAGCACATTCTAAAACGTTTGAATGCTATCTGCAGGCTTGGGCATGGGCTTATCGCGCAGGAAGTGCTCGAAGAGCTTCAGGCCAAGCCGTGGACGGTGGAGGGGAACCTCATGCCCCGCACCACGGATCGTCACCAGTGTCAAGCCCTTGTATACTTGGCACCATCCACCAACCTAAGCAAGCAAGATTCACGCCATTAGAACATGATAAAAGTAGCTTTGAAAGTAAATTAACCTGTCACTGTTGCTGTAGTAGTGGCACTGACTAACCTCTCCTTGGTCATACCAAGCATACCAGTTACTTATCGTTGGTAGAAAGAGCGCATCGATGGAGTATCTTGTCCCAGGGAGGGGGACAACAGCATCAGCATCGCCACTGCCAAATTGTCCAATGGAAGAGATTAAAATCCACACTGATTTACCGTCAAATTACTGAACCACACACAAGGTATGATTGTCAATTGATCATGAATTGTTATGCCAAACATCAGCAACGACTATGCAGTGAAAACCGTGCTCACAGCAGAAATTCAACGTACCTGAAGACCCATATCCTTTTGCCTGCAGCGATGAGTTCACGATAAATAGGAAGCATGGATCTCGGTGAATCTTTCCAATATTTGTAAATTGGGTCGCTGCAAACAACCAGTGGTGTTTAGTGCAAAATATTAAGAAGGCAACTTTACTAGCAACGAAACGGAATAGTTGTGACCAAAACAGGACGAAAACAGCAGAGCAGACCTGCAGGCTACCCAGGCATATGGTATTCCAGTGACATTGGCATGTAAAGCTTTCTGCACCTCAGGTAAGTTGTAGTACTTTGTGGAGTATTGTGCGGTGCAGGGATCATATCCTCTGGGCAACCAGGGCTGCAATTGAAGAAATGTGTTGTTAGCAGATACACGAACTATTTTGCTTCACTAAGATATTACACTTTCACAAATGTGATATACAGTAAGTAGTTGCACAATTGTCAAAATAATCTAGGGAAAATTCAGTTATAAATGTCATGTTTTGGTAGCAAAGCAAGCATACCGTTCTTCCTCTTATTAGCCTGTGCCTATGCAGCGAAGTCTTCTTACAAGTAGGAGTATAGATGCTGTATGTATCAATCTTCCCTTGCTCAGCCGAAGCAACTTCTAAAATCTTCTCACATTCCTTCGACGGGTGCTCAGATACTTCAAACTCACAGGTCAACCGCAACTTCTCATAGGTTTCATCTGAGATAAGCCCATGCGTCCACAAGTACTCAAATGTGCCAATGTAGTCATGGTAGTCGTCAATCACCGCATTTCCAACCTAGAAGCATTGACAGAACACTCGATCATTTCTGACCAGAAATGAGTGAACCAATCAAGAGAGCATTATAAAAAATGAGCTTAAGAGTTAAGAAGATCTGACCATGAAGCCTTTGAGGTTCAGGACAGGCTTTTTAACTCCTTTGTTGTTCCGGTATACTAGCTGAGACAACTGAGGCACATAGTGACCTGAAAAGCAGTCATTGCAACAAATTAGGCCCGAGGAATGTAAATATGATCACTGGATAACGTTTTGCATAATCTTTCTGCTACAGTTGACCAATTTTGATAGCAATTCACCTCCGTAGCTCTCTCCTGTGATGTAGAAATCGCGTTGCTTGTATTGTGGAAACCGCTCCAACCAATTCACCAAGAAAGTGTACGAGTCATGGGCTGCAGAACAGCATCAGCAGGAAGCACCCGTAAGAGCTCAAAATAGCAACAGAGGAATGAATATAAATGTAATAGCAGAATTAGACAAGTAGTAGCTAAATTAATCCCCAAATTCACCTGTCTTGTTGTCACCGGCAGTGTACAGATCGGTGGTGGTGTTGGAGTAGGAGTAGCCGACGCCGGCCGGCGAGTCCAAGAACAGCATGTTCGCCACTGCGACCCAACCAGCCAATCATCATATCACCATGACAAACAAGCTACACATCAGAACTGAACAGAGTAGCCGAGTGCGAATAGAAAGGCCCCCCAGAAAAATCGGACCTTTGTTCCAGGGGTAGGGGTTCCTGGAGAGCGACCTGCTGTCGGCGTTGATCCGGAAGGCGCCAAGCTCCTCCGATGCGCCGTAGCCGACGGAGGAGCACCCGGGCCCGCCGTTGAGCCAGAGCACGAGCGGCGCGGACTCCGGGGGCACGCCGGCCGCCTCGATGAGCCAGTAGAAGAGCGCCCGCCCCGCGGCCGCGTCGACGGTGACGTACCCGGAGTACATGGAGAAGTTGACCGGCGGCTGCCCCGGCAGGCTCGCGATGCGGTCCGCCTCCGCCTCCGCCGTGGCCGACGCGACGTTACAGCAGGACAGCGCCAGTACGGCGGCCAGGGCCGCGGCCGCGGCGGCCGCCATTGGCGATTTGGCGCTCGCGGTGGGTCAATGGAGGAGCGCTGATTGGATAAGAGCAGCAGAGCAAATGGAGGGGTGGTCTTGGAGTGGGGAGCCAATGGAATGGAACGGAATGGTGGTAGCTGAGGATTCGGGGAAGCGTGGAAGGCGTGGAATGGCCGAATGGGAATGCTGCTGTGCTACCTTGCCTAGCGCAGTCCGAGACGAATCGTGATTGGTACACATGTTCTCGTGCAGCTTGAAACGAAACTACATTGCGAATTTGCCCTGTTTGGATCGAAGGATTTTTTTGCAGGAATTTCGTAGTTTTTGCCGTTCCTCTGGAAAGGAATTGCATGTACGCAAGAAATCCGAAAGGCAAAGATGTGACGGCCGATCGACGTCGATTTATTGCGCAGGCGAAATGCGTTCACCATGGCTTTTACAACAACATGGCTTGACGCAGCCTGTTCTTTCTTCTCCATCAATCGAGATAGCACATTCTAAAACGTTTGAATGCTATCTACAGCCTTGGACATGGGCTCATCGCGCAGGAAGTGCTCGAATAGCTTCAGGCCTTGCCGTGGACGGTGGAGGGCAACCTCGTGCCCTGCACCGCGGACTGTTACCAGTGTCAAGCCCTTGTACACTTGGCACCATCCACCAACCTGAGCAAGATCCATGCCATTAGAAAAATAGCTTTGAAACTTGGAAAGATAGTCAATCGGTCATTGTTACCGTATTAGTGACGCTGACTAACCTCTCCATTGTCATACCAAGGATACCAGTTTGTCACTGTTGGTAGAGAGAGCGCATCAATGGAGTATCTTGTCGCGGTGAGGGGGACAACGGAATCAGCATCGCCACTGCCAAAATCGTCCAATGTAAGAGATTATCCACACTGATTTACCAGGTCAAATTAAGGTACCACCCCCATTGTATGATTATCAATTTATCATGATTTGTTATGTCAAACACTATGATGCCTTTTTTTTCAGAGATTTAGAATTCAGTCAGCACCATGTTACACACCAGAAATTCAACGTACCTGAAGACCCATATCCTTATGCCTGCCGCGATAAGTTCACGATAAATAGGAAGCATGGACTTCGGTGAATCTTTCCAGTAGTCATAAATTGGATCACTGCATATAAGCAGTGGTGTTTAGTCCATAATATTAAAGAACAGGCAGCTTTATTGGTTGGCCAAACGAAATAGTTGTGATCAAAACAAGACCAAACCAGCAGAACAGACCTGCAGGCTACCCAGGCATACGGTATTCCAGTGACATTGGCATGTAAAGCTTTCTGCACCTCGGGTAAGTTGTAGTACTTTTCGGAGTACTTTTCGGTGCAGGGATCATATCCTCTCGGCAACCAGGGCTACATTTGAAAAAAAAAAATGTAGTTAGGAGATAGATGAAATATTACACTCAGAAGTGTGCGAATAGTTCAGTAAATATTCGCATGATGGACGATGGTCAAAAGAACCTAGGGAACGTACAGTACTACCAGCAGCTATCAGAAAAATGTCTTTTAAAGTTTTTGTATCAAAGCAAACATACCGTTCTTCCCCTTATTTGCCTGCGCTTATGAAGTGAAGTCTTCTTACAAGTGGGCGTGTAGATGCTGTATGCGTCAATACTCCCATGCTCTGCTTCAGCAATATCATTGATCTTGTTGCACTCCTTAGAGGGGTGCTCTGCTGAATCAAATTCACAGGCCAACCGCAACTTCTGATAGGTTTCATCGGAGATAAGCCCATGCGTCCACCAGTACTCAAATGTGCCAATGTAGTCATGGTAATCATCAATTACCGCATTCCCAACCTAGAGCATTGACAGAACGCTTGATCATTTCTGACCAGAATTGAGCAAACTAATTTAGAGAGCATGGAAAAAAATATAGGGTCAAGAAGTTCTGACCATGAAGCCTTTGAAATTTAGGATTGGCTTTTCAATTCCTTTGTTGTTCTCGTATACTAGCTGAGACAGCTGAGGCACATAGTGACCTGAAAAGGTAGCCATTTCAACAAATGTGATGGTCCAAATGTGATCGATGGGTAAAGCTAATTGCATAATCTCCATCCTAGAGCTGATTTTTTTTACAGCAATTCAGAAATTACCTGCGTAGCTCTCTCCTGTGATGTAGAAATCGCGATGCTTGTACTGCGGAAACCGCTCCAACCAATTCACCAAGAAATTGTACGCATCATGAGCTGCACAGCAACATCAGTAGGAGCCAGCCGTAAGAACAAACTCACAACGATAATATAAGAATGGAACTAGTACTAGCGCCAGACAAGTTGCCGCTAAAGTACCCCCGCGATTCACCTGTCTTGTTGTCTCCGGCGGTGTACAGATCGGCTGTGGTGTTGGAGTAGGAGTAGCCGACGCCGGCCGGCGAGTCCAGGAACAGCATGTTGGCCACTGCAACCAAACCAACCGATCCATCCCAATTCTCGTGAGCAAAACAAGCTACACGTTTCCCGATCAGGGGAGGGGGAGGGCGAGCGTGAGCAAGCGGTGAAACAGGATCGGAACCGGACCTTTGTTCCAGGGGTAGGGGTTCCTGGAGAGCGACCTGCCGTCGGGGTTGATCCGGAAGGCGCCGAGCTCCTCGGACGCGCCGTAGCCGACGGAGGAGCACCCGGGCCCGCCGTTGAGCCAGAGTACGAGCGGCGCGGACGCCGCGGGCGCGCCGGCCGCCTCGATGAGCCAGTAGAAGAGCGCCCGCCCCGCGGCCGCGTCGACGGTGACATACCCGGAGTACATGGAGAAGTTGACCGGCGGCTGCCCCGGCAGGCTCGCGATGCGGTCTGCCTCCGCCTCCGCCGTCACAGCTGCCGTAGCCATGCCGGACGCCGCGCGGCAGGACAGCGCCAGTACTGCAACCAGGACCGCGGCGGCCGCCATTGGCGCTCGCGGCGTGTCAACTGGAACCCGCGCCGATTCGAGCAGATCAGCAGAGCAGAGCAGAGCACGGAGAGTGATGAGGAGTGGGGGAGGGGGTGGAGCCAAATAGCCAATGGATGGAACGGAATGGCAGCTGACTAGTGCTTGGAATCGGGGAAGCGTGGGAGGCATGGACTGGTTGGTTGCTTTTCTCCCGGTGGTTGGTTGGCTGCTGCTGCTTCGTCAGCTCAGCTGAGCTGAGTGATTGCCATGATATTTTTTTTAATTTCCTGGCAGACAGGAGAATAATGTCCCTGACGGACCTGCCATGCGGACCCCACTTCGTATCATGGCGCGCGAATATTGAGAAGGATCGGACGGCTCCCAGCCCGTCGTCAAAATCCCATCAGAAACCCATCTCCTCTCCTCTCTTCCCCTTCCGCTTCCTCGCTTCCGTCCACTCCAATGGCGTCCCTCCTCTTCGTCCCGCGCCCCACGCCGGGCTCGCGCCCAGCGCCGGCGCCCACGGCGCGGCCCAGGACGGTCTCAATCATCACCTGCGGCCCGCGGGACAACCGGGGCCCGCTCCAGCGGGGCCGGTCCCTCTCCACGGAGGCCATCCTGGGCATCCAGTCCCTGAAGCGCCTCACCGCCGCGGACCGCTCCCCTGCGGCGGCCTCCGCGGCGGCCGCGTCCGCGCTCGGCCGCCTCCTCAAGGCCGACCTCGTGGCCGCCATGGCCGAGCTCCAGCGCCAGGGCCACTGGTCCCTCGCCCTCGCCGCGCTCCACGTCGCGCGCGGCGAGCCCTGGTACCGCCCGGACCCGGCGCTCTACGCCACCTTCGTCTCCTCCGCGCCGGCGGCGGCGGCCTCCGGCGGCGACGACGAAGCGGGCGCCGCCGTGGACGCGCTCGTGGAGGCGTTCCTGGAGGAGAAGGCGCGCGGCGGCGGGTTCGTGGACGGGGAGGAGGACGTGTACAAGCTCACCAGGCTGCTGCGCGCGCTGGTGGCGAGGGACAGGGGACGCGCGGCGTGGAAGGTGTACGAGGCGGCGGTCAGGGAGGGAGGCCTCGACGTGGACGAGTACGTGTACAGGGTGATGGCGAGGGGGATGAGGAGGCTGGGGCTCGACGAGGAGGCCGCGTTGGCGGAGGCGGACCTCGCCGAGTGGGAGGCCACCATCTCGCCGCCCGCCAGGGACGTGCTCGACGAAATGCGCGCGAGGGGCAAGAGCAAGACGAAAGCCTCCGCGTCGTAGCTTCTGGTGACTTGTGTTTAGTTCAGCTTCAAATTAGTACTAGCGATTTTTGATCTAGAAAGATAAAAGTGTTCTACTACTGTAACTATGGTGAGAAATCACACCACCGCTAGGCTGCTTGTTCAGTTTGTCCATATTTTGTTCAGCAACAGTTTGTTCATATTTTAAGTTAACTGGGCAAATGGCCCGCAAGACACGGGAAACAGCAGGTCATTTTTATTTCAGCACTTGGATATCGTACAACATGCCAAAGCGATGCATATCGACAGTTTACCAGCATATCCTTAGTTCATAGTCAGTTCACGCTTCACGCACTCACATTTTCCAACTACAGGCATCCGATGCATTGGTATCAAGGGCTAAGTTACATGGCCACCGATCTGATCAGCACATCCTTCTGTTCGAGGACCGTGAGAGTACATTTCACAATTCACATTTTCAACCCATCAAGAGCTTCAAGTTTACGCAGATGTATGCATGGCACCAGGAACTCACTCGAGGCCATAGTCTTCGCCAAAGTATTTGTCGACCAACCCGTTGGCCATATTCCTCATCAGCTCGTTCTCATGGAACTGAAACCTCTCCATAGCCTCGATGCCGTCCTCGCTCTCCACGAGCTTCGGACCTTGCCCATTGGGGTATCCCCTCATCACCTGCGATATTATCCAGTTTAAGTTAAATCAGCGCACAACTTGATGAAAGAGAACACCGAAAGCTTTAAAGTTTCAGATTCCCTTACCAGTTCAAGGAATTGAAGCCCAAGTCTCGCACTTTCTATATCAGCAGATCTCACCAAATTTATAAATCCAGGAAGGGCTCCACCATTTACGATAGCGACCAAATGATCCACAATTATGTTTGGAGGCGCAGCATTTCCTGCTGGGACAACACACATATTGCCCAGGGTGTATGCCGCTTCCCTGCGGATGTCGAATTGTGCAGTCGTAAGGAGGTGCATCAGCAAAGTCATTGCCTCACTGGCAAAAATCAATTTCTTGTGCTCGAAACTGCCTGCTGCAATATTTGACATGGCCCATGATGCCTCCTACATATAAGTAGTCCACAAAATTATTAGATACATGAGAGAATGTATATGTTTTCTAAGTGCAAATATATAAAATTTAACCAGCAAACAAAAGCATACCTTTTTGAGAACCCTATTGTCACTCTTCAAACACTTTATAAGACTCGATAAGGCTTGATCTGAGAACATATAGTTAGTACTTGGAAAAGTATAACATACTCTCAAAAGTTAAAACTATTAACTGATGAAAAGGAATATGAAGCAACCATGCGTTTCATTTCAGGCTAACCTGTGATACTGTTTCCAACAGTTAGGACTGAATCAACCATGTATCCATCACCAGCTACAAGATTTCCTAAACTGCGAAGTACCTAATTTGAAATAGATGAGTCAATCTGTCAGTGCTGTAAAATCACATACACTCGTTAGACATTTAGCTGCATAATTCTACTGGTAACCAGAAAATATGAACTTGACTACACAATGTGCAACTCTGTTAGTCTGCAAATCATTATCAGCATCTTTATTCACCAGAATGTGATAAACATATGCCATTCCATGAACCATAGACTACCTTGATGGGCAACAGTGAGTAAATGACAGGTGTTTTATTTCAGGGTAAGTGCCATAACTGTGAATATGCAAGAATAATATGTAATGGAGAAATCAGATGATACCGGAATGAGCAATTGCAAGTTCTCTGATGCTAGGAGGCGTCCAATCAACAATTGTGGCACAGAACTTCTTACTATTAGGCTGGTAGCTTTTTCTGAAAGTGCTGAAAGATAAACAACTACCCATGCCACCTCAGTTGCCAGCTCTTCATCCCTAAAGGATGCAAAATCAACTCATCAGTACAAGTGGTGAGCAAAGAATTTCATATATTTTGGTTAGTTGTTTCAGTATGTCATTTATACATTTCAGAAAGCTCAACACAATATGAGGACCAGGGTTAAAATAAGTGCATGAAGAACATTGTGCCTAGTGGCAAAAAAAGGTGTTACAAGTGAAAAGATCAAAAGATTTAAGACCATTGCTACAATATGCCCATGTGGAAGGATGATATAGATCATGAGCCAGTGAATCAATATGAATAACACCCTAACAAAGCTATAATGTTCTGTACATAAGCATAAGAGAAGTGTGGTCCTTTTCATGGTGATCAGGAAACTAACATGATAACCACCATATCTCAAACTTTTAGAAACTCATTTAATTGAAAGACAAAAATAATAAACAGATCACAAAATAAAAACATGTCCATATGGTGACACATACGCTTTCTCCAAGTTCCTTATGATTGCATTCAGCACACCATCAATGCTAATAAGCTCATTCGCAGCCTTGGGATCAGGCCCCTGGGTCATAAGAGAAACAAATGTTTCAGTAAAATGATGCTTGCTGGAGGCTACATTAGCATATGTCAAGCTGATCTATTTGGCAGGGTTTCATTTTTTATTCAAATTATAACACATCCCAGAACCCACAGAGGATGCCACAACAGCTGGTTACACAGTATCTTCCACAAGCTAATATTTTACTGTATTTTCTCAACTTTTGATGATCAACAAACCTTCAAAAAGCATCAGTTCTTGAAAAACTTTGGAAATACTCCCTCCGTCCCAAATTACTATTTGTTTTGGCTTTTCTAGATACAAAACTTTTGATATGGATCTAGATGTATATATATATGTCTAGATACATAGCAAAAGTTATGTATCTAGAAAAGCCAAAACGAATTGTAATTTGGGAGAGAGGGAGTAGCATCTAAAAATAAATAAATAAAAACAACCAGTATTACAAACCCATGGGGATTTTTATTGTGGGTAGTTACTGCCATGACTTGGAGAACTACAGTGCGGAGCGATTTAGCTTGTAGGAACCACATAACATAAGCTAGAACTCATATAAAGTCTAAGCCTATGCTTAAGTTTCTCAATACAAATATTGATTGAGTTTCTGTTGAGGGGAAATGTAGCTCAAAAATTTAGGAACAACTAGAATATCACTCTTCTTGAAAGGGCTAAAACTCATATAAAGTCTAAGCCTATGCTTAACCCTGTTAATTACTAAACATGATCTTGGTAAACTGAAATCTTTGACATAACAAGAGTTGACAACTTGACATACAATAAGAGCAAGGAGTTCATCAACACAACCTTGATAAGATTTGACAATGCCCAAGCCGCAGTCCTTGCTGTAGAACCCTTGTTTGACAGCATTAAACGGGCAAGAGGCCACAAAGCACCTTGAGCAAGTAATTTGCTTCTCAGGTCTGCTCCTTCACCAGCAACATTACCAATGGCCCATGCACATTGCTCAGCAACAAGGGTGGAGCTCTTCTCTAACCAACATACAAAGATTACAATTTTCAATAAGTATATAATGAATTGAGGAAAGCCAACCTAGTCATTCTTTAGAAACATATGTTATAAACAACCAGGCATCACATCCTATTGGCAATGAAAAATAAACATTATTTACATTTAACCATGAAAAGAGAGAAAACTAACCACCAAGGTGAGCAATGAGCAATGGTAGAGCAGGCAATAAAGACTTAGTTTCTTCTGGTTCCCCTGCTGCTATATTTGTAAGGCACCAAGCTGCCTCTAGCAACTGCAGAGAAAACAAGCATGATTTCGATAAGAGAAAATATCAAATGAGTTAGTTTCATTAACTTATCAAGTATCATGTGAACAATCAACATACAACATTGTAACAAGAACCTGATAATAAGTAATTGGAAGGTAAAATTGAAAGATTTACTCAGTTTGTAGTACTATTACAATTATGGAACAATAAGTGGAACAGGCTTAACCTGTTCATCTGATGATCCAAATGACAGATATTGCACTAGAAGAGGGATCGCTCCAGCTTTAATTGCTGCTTCAACAGGAGGTACTTCAGACTGTGACAATAATCGTCTTAAAGCACGAAGCACCTCTATCTTCTTCTTCTGAGCCCCTTTTCCCCTAGAGCAGCCAAAAGCAAATACACTTCAGAATCAGAGTGCTTCTGAATTCTGATATGCGCTTTCATATTTGTCAGAGTGAAAAGTTAGAAGCACTCAGAACAAGTCTTTTCGTGCTTACAACTTATCAGTGTCTATATTCCAAGTGGAAAATTACTAAGTTTTTTTGGTTTTTTTAAAAGAAAACGCATGTCTGACAAACAAGGTGCAATTTAGTCAATATCCATGAATCGTAACAATGGTATCCTAGGGTTATCGAATCCAATAGAATGATATGTTTAAGAACGTGCACAAATCATTCTTCTCATGCACCATAAACAAACAATGCCTGATGAAGTTCAATCGCATGTAAATGGAATACAAGTATAGAACTCGAAAAGACTGTAAGAAGACTTTTAAGGAACTGCCTGAAATTTTATTGCAGAAAGGAGACTACTCTGTAATATTCATACATTCAAACAATGTACTCAGAACAAGGTTTATATTAAAGAACAAAGAAATTTCAATAGTGGACACATACTGTGGTTGACAAAGCAGATAAGCAGATTTCAACTCTACAATATTCAGACTAATAACGTTCCTGGAACAAGGTTATATTAACAAGCAAGGAAATTCAATAGCGGAGACATACTGGGTAGATAAAGCAGATTTCAGTTCTTCAACAGCTTGAGCTGTCTGTGCCTCAAGATCTGCCTTCTTCTCATCAATGACCATATCGCCCTCTTCCATCACAGTCTCATCATTGCCAGAAAGAGGAGCCCGACATACACGCTTTGCACGCATCAAGGCTTCCCTTCTTTCCTTCCCTACTGCAATAGCATGTTCCCTCCTCCGGCTAGATGCTGAATTGTGCACTGAAACCAGACACCGAACCAATGAAAGACTACCAGCTGTAGTGACTAGCAGCATGCTCCAAACTAAGTATGATGCACCAAAATACATGTGTTTTCCACATATGTTGTGACAGAATCCTTTATGCTCACACAGGGGCGACGGAAGGGGACGTCACTATTGCACATCTATTTTTGCCATGTAAATCAAAGGAAAAATTGAATTTGCACCCCCCCCCCCCCCCCGTCCTAGTGGTCTGGCTTCACCCCTGCTCATAGATGATTTGTTTGTTTATGATAGCACAGAAACCTACTATTATAATGCTTTTGCTCATCACGGAATAAGCTTCTTCAGTAGTTTGAATAATCATGTATGAATTTATAACCTTTTTAGCCAAGGTACTAATCATAAGTGAATTTCAATTTATACTAATAGCTACCTATTGTTGTTCTTCATGCCGATTAGCCCTCTAATTTTCAGGCACACATGTCAAATTGTTGTTCTTCATGCCAATTAGCCAGGTTTTAGCCACTGCAGAAAAATCACTCAAGTGCTTCCGCACCTTGATAGCCTACTAAAGTCGCTACACAAGTACTCATAGTAAGGGGCAATCCGCCACTCCCTGGTTACTCTTCAACATCCTAATCAGCTCTGCCTAACGTCGGTCGAGAGATGGTTCCTCTAGTAGAAGCCCAAGCGAGGACACTTTGCGCTCGTTGGACCTCATAACTTGAGCAAAGGAACCGCCACGCGCGCTTTAGGGGCGCGCGGCTAGGGCTCGGGCCACGGCCGTGCGCGCACAAGTGTCCTGGAATGAAAAGCCACGCCAGCGAGAGGATGCACAAGGGGAGCAGGCACGAGGTCGAACCTGAGGACTTGATTGCGTCGCGGTGGTGCTGGTGCGGAGAAGCGGAGGACGGCGAGGCGGAGGCGCTTCCGTCGTCCATCTCTGAGCTCCGGCGGCGGAGCTCGTCGGCTGCGTCTTCGAGTTTTTCTTCCCGTCGTCTCCCCTCTGCCCGGATTTGGAGACTCGGGCCGAGAGTAAAGTGGAAGCAAGTAAGCAACAAATACTAATTTCATGGGCCCATAAAAAAGTCAAGGCCTTGCTGCGGCAATTTTTTTTTAATGGCCCAACGATGAGTCTAGCCCATATCTATCTGCCCGACCGATGATGCTGTTGCCACGGTGGCCCATTCTCTCAGAGGGTCCCCGTTTCCCTTCGTCCTTCGAGATAGTGAAGTAGAGAGTTCAACGGTGACGGAGACGGGCACCCCCAGTTTGTAGCCAAAATATGGCCAGTTCTTTTAATTACGGATGCAGGATTCAATTCAGATCAACTTTATATTCCAAACGATCATAATTCATAAGCAAGTTCAGTCCCAAATGTCGCGCACTGCAAGTGGTGTAATGCATGTCTCCTATAAAACCAACATAGTAATGATAAACTGAATTACTGAAAGTCTGATATTTTGAACATAACAAGTCGATGGAGGACCGCGAACCACAAACACACAGGTGATACAATTTGCAATTCAAAATCCATACAGCAGTCAGATACGGAGCACAGCATGATCATATATGATTATATCACGAACTCATATTTACGGACGAACGGCAAAGGCACAGCACCAGCAGATGGACCATAACAGGTAGCACAGACCCAGCAAGAGCGGGCAAGAGCAGGAGCTGGAATAGGCGAGTAGCTCACATGCCACGCCCCATGGTCTGCTCCATGGGTGGCATCATGACGAAGACGGAGCGCCCGTTGTTGAAGCCAGGATGGGGGGCCCTGCGGCGCAGCTCGCGGCCCTCCTGGCAGAGGGCACAAGGGTGGCAGAGGTAGTGGGTTGCAAGGTCGCAGGCAACCTCTAGGTGTTCGCGCCTCTCCTCGTCCTCGACCAGACCGCTGCAGCACCCACATTGCCTGGTGAAAGCCTCAAAGCTACCCTGAACAGAGGAGTATTAAAAGAACCATGTCAGCATATTATTTGAGGAGCTAGAATAAGTAAATCCAAACAGGATAGAAAGCTGAAAATCCAAACAGAGTAAGATGAACAGAAGCCATAGTAAAATTGCTACTCTCAACCCAGAGAACAACATACAATCTCAATTACAGATGGATACGGGCACACCGACAAATGGAGAATCATACAAAAACTGGGCAGCCAGAAATACTTGCCTCAAGATTGTAGCGTCGGCGAATAGCTGTACGAGTGGGATGAGAGAACCATGGGGCTAGGCAGTTCCACCCAAAGAGGGAGTTCCCAAGCATAAAGAGACCAGTGTAAGGCAAGCAGCTGTTTGCAAAAGTGCTTTGTCCAGCCGCAAGCCTCTCAACATTACTACCATACAGAACACACGGTGCTACGCTTCCAAGAAGACCTGATAACATCCAAATAATGTAGTTAGTACTTGGTTAAACTTCCAAATTAACAAAAGAGACAAGTAATTCAAAAGACTCTCCATGAAGTTGCAAAGTTCAAGGTAAACACATAATCCACAACTTCCAGAATTTCACAGGCTATCTTTTGTGAAGTGTGTACTAAGAGAAAATATAAGGTTCAACTGATAATTTCACGGAACAAGTTCAGAAATCATTAATTTATGGCATTGTTAGCAATAATGTTACTGCTCACAAAGTCACCTGCTCCTTCCTATTCCCATGGCTTAGACCACAAGTTTTTACGTAGTACACCTAAACGTACAATTGCGATCGATACAATGCCTGCTGAACCTCAAATCATTCATTGCCTCAAGGAACAATCTTCAGTAAGGGTGTAAGACACTAAGGCATGATAACTAAATCTGATAGTGAAAAGATTTACTGGAAGTTGGGAATAGTCCACATACAAACGTAGTCATTAATCACCAAAAATATACAGCAAAAACCCAGCCATAGAGTATTGACCAAAGCTATAAGACAAAAGGCACTCCCTCTGTCCCAAATTACTACTCATTTTGGCTTTTCTAAGTACATAGGAAAAACTGTGTCTCTAGACATAGCATATATCTAGGTACTAAGGTACATAGCAAAAGCTATGCATCTAGAAAAGACAAAGCTAATAGTAATTTGCGACAGAGGGAGTAATAAACAAAATGGCTGGTAGTTGACAAGAGAGAAAAGGTAACAAACTAATTGGTAGGTAGTTGGGGGGGGGGGGGGGGGGTAATCTATCACAACTTTGAAATGGATCAAACAAAAGAAGTCACAGTAAATCAACTACTGTAGGATCAAAATCAGCTGTTGTTGGGTGGTTAACACAGCACTTTCAACAGACAATTTAGCTCTTCCCCCACAAGCCAATCAGGACAGCAGTGCCACTAGAAAATTTAGGTCATCCCTAATAGTTTGTATAAAATACGAAAGCTCTGTATAGCTGGTCCTGTGAAAGTCAAAAGTTATGCTAAGTTGTGAAATTTGTCTAGCACCCTTTAGAACTATTAGTGAAAGGATATCAGAGTATAGGTATCATAATGTTTTTTGCAAGTTACCCAAAAAATTGTACAATGCGCATCCTAGTCAAGGAAAATTATCTTAATCCAAATATAAATCATAAAGAGCCTAGTCCCCGTATCACATTTACAGGAACGATTCACCAGCTAGAAAGGACCTCCAAAGGAAAAGGAGTCCCATGGCTAAGATCTGTCTGATATTATGAAATAGATATGTATGCAAATTCATGTTATCAAGCCCTGTTATGCCATGATTCCATACTTGGCATCAAGGCAAACACTTTGAGTTGACAGAAATTCACTGCAGCTCAATTCAATTAAATGTTGCCTCAGCATCCTAATTTCTGTTCAGCAAAAAGATTACTCCAAAAATTCAGACACAGTGAACAGAAGTTATAATAATTGGCACCTGCATGTCAAATCTAACAGCAACTAGGCCTCTCATGAGCAAATCAGCTGTTGTTGGCTGGTTAAGATGGCACTTTCTAGAGACAATCTAGCTAGTCCCTCCATTGTACATAGTCAATTAGGACTCAATAGAAAATTTAGCTTGTCTCTAAACTGTGCATATCGATTACAACAACCAATCAGCTCATCCCATAATTGTACAGACGCAACTCAAAATTCGATCTACAATGTGAAAATAGTCTAGCACAAATTGGAACTGGCATTATGAATATCAAAATTGAGGTAGTGTACAGCTGTAAGGGAAAAGGCATACGGCAGCGCTTCCTAGTAAGGGAAAGCTAGTTTAATCCTGAAATTGATCATACAAAGTATAGTGCTCATGGCATCTTAGCAGGAATAATGCCAGTTAGAAAGGACCATTTCAACAAGAAAAGGCATCACATTGCTAAGATCTGTCTGAAATCATGAAACAGATACGTAAGCAATTCATAATTATCATCAGGCTTTGCTGTGCCATGATTCCATACTTGGTATAATCTTAATTGCCAGAAACACACAACAATTAAATTCAAATTGAATATTGATATAGTCCTGATTTTTTTCAGATACAAAATCACACCAAAAATTCAGCCATAAGTGAACAGAATTGTATCAATCATCAATTGCACACAAAATCGAACACCAACTAAGCCTCTCATTGCATAAATTACCAAAATCTTCGTAAGCAATTTACTAATTATTGCTAAAATCAAGCTCGATCGAGGTTATACAACCACATTCCCCCCAAGGTACCCAAACGAGAACCCACGCACATATATAAAAAATTAAGCACAACTCGAGCAAAGAGGATCTGATTCTCTGAGGTCAAGGGGCACGTACACACTTCGAGGTCGCTGCTGCAGAACTCGTCGTTGCGGCCGAGGCAGGAGAGGATCCCGGAGTTCCAGCTCTCCCGCGGGATGGCGTGGGCCGCGACCGGCTCGCCCATCACGACGGGGACCCCATCGGCGTAGAGCTTGGTGGCCTCCGGAGCCGGAGCCCGCGGGGGCTTCTCGTCCGCGGGGACGGCGGCGCCGACCGCGGCTGGGAGGAGGGGGCTCGACTCCTCCTCGTGGTTGGTGGCGGCGGCGCCCATGGCGAGAAGCGGAGGGGGATCGGAAGCAAGCTACCTAACGCGAGGTGAGGCGAGGAGGGGGAAAGGGGTCTTGGGCTCTTGGCGAGGAGGAAGGATGCGGGGGCGGAGAGGAACCTAAAATAAGGCGGAGGAAGCGCGTGGAGACTGGAGACGACGGCTTCTTCTTGCTTCGCTGTTAAGAGAGCGGCGAGAGGAGGACGAGACGGTGAAGGCGTGTGCTGCCGCCCTCAACCCGTCTTCTTCCCTGGAAAGCGGATTTTACGTGCTGCACGTGAGCTCTAGCGCAGTTGCGGTTTTTTTTTTTTCCTTTTTGAGAGGGCGCGGTGGCGTGCTGCTGACAACTGGGCCCGTTCCGTTTGCTCTTTCCAATTGTCTTGTAGAGGCTAGAGGGGCCGGATTTGGAAGGAGGCCCAGCCCAACTAGGGTTCTCTCCCATTCCAGGTCCTTCCCCAGCATTCCAAACTTCACCCCGACACGACGCCGTCACGCCGACTTCCTCCCCGGACCCCGGTGATCACCGGAACCCTAGCTCCGGCACCTCTGGCGCCTCGCTCTATTCCATCGCTGCGCGTAGCCTCCCGGACTTCCTCGCCGGATTGATCGCTGGTCGAGATGGTAAGCTTCTACTCTCCACGCGCTTCCTGTGCTCTATTTCACTCGCGTCCCACTGTTTCCTCGCTATAAGTTCTTTCGCCCTCGCCTCATCTGTCGGCGACCCTGCCCGCATCTTCTCCCCCTGTCGCTATGGGATCCGCGCAGCGGCGGAGCCACTACCCTGGCAAAGAGCTGCCCCGGGTGCTCCCGTGCTAATATTCCAGTTACCCCCATGTCCCCGGCAGCTGCTGCGCCAGTGCCGGCTGCCTATCTTCTGGCGCTGGCCACCAGGAACTTGCATCCGTGTGGCCTCCTATCCTCTTGAAAACTCAATCGAAATAAGGTCTTGTTAAATCGACTTGTTCAGAGGCTGTTTAATCCTAGTAGCTGCAGCCAGTATTCATGCCTGTAATGCCGCGCTGATGAAATCAGGCTAGTAAAACTCCCAGAATTTCATTTCCTCAGGCCAAAGCAAGCCTTTTCACCTGCTTTTCTTAATGGTGTTTTTTTGGTGGTGGGGGAATGATATGACGCTTCAGTACATTGTCTGTGTAATTGTAGCTAGATTAATGGTAGAATGAGTCCAGATTGAAACGAATGCATCCTTTCTTTGCTATCTTAAACATTACCTAAGAACTCTATAATGATCATCTAATAAATGTGATGTTTATGTTAACTTCTGGTCAAAAGCATTGATGGTTCTGTTTCTTTATTTTTATGCACGAGTATAGTGAGCATACCCCAGAAAAGAATGAGCTCAAAAGCTGTATCTGCGTGAAGTTAAAGTTTTAGTTCTTGCTATTTACTTTTATCCCATTGTTGCAGGCAACGCCACTTATAGCAGGACTTGCAGTTGCAGCAACTGCTCTTGCTGGTAGATATGGCATCCAAGCTTGGCAAGCTTATAAGGCAAGGCCTATAGTTCCAAGGATGCGCAAATTCTATGAAGGTGGCTTTCAACCTACGATGAACCGAAGGGAAGCTGCGTTGATCCTTGGTGTCAGGTGCACATTACATAAAGCCTTTTCTAATATCTGAACCACAGTCAGTCATTGTTTATGTTTCTCTTGCATATGAATACTCAATGATTTAGTGCCTTTTGAATATTGTTAAGCTAGCAGCAGCTAATCATTTGGTTTTAGAAATGGCAAGAAATGAGTGGGAAAACATATAAATGGTAGTAGAAACTTTTCCAGGTCATGTCTTTCTCCTTGCTATCTGTTATTGCTTGTGCACAAATTTCGTCCGTGTAATAGTAACACTAGTTAGGGTCCTTGGAAAACTGAAAATTCATGTAATACGGTAATAGTTCATTTGGCATAAGTTTTGCTGTAATACAGCATATAATAGTGAAAATAAAATAGTACATGGTACACTCTAAACACAGTACATGAGTAGTATTAGGGGCCGTTTGGATCCGCTTAAATAATCAGAATCCAGCTAAAAAAATCAGAATCTGTTCCCAATGGACTGGATTGTTCCAGAGATTTTAAGAATCCCTAGGCATAATCTACTATCTCCTCTTGGCCAGCTTCTTGGGGATTCTGGTTTGCGAAAAGACAATTTTACCCCCACTCCACACCTTATCCTCTCTGTTCTCTGTCTGCCTCATCCCTCACTTGCGTCGAACCCGCTCAGGGGTGCCACCCTCCTCCTGCGTCGCAGCACCGCTCCATCCCACCGTCTCCACTAAAATCAATCGCCACAAGCCCACCGACCCAGCCGCTCCCGAGAGCAACTGTCAGGCTGCGCGCCCTGGCTTGGAAACTTGCGACAGGAACTCTCCCTGACCTACGACAGCCTCCTAGGGAGCCATCGCTTGCTACCCGTGCCGCCGGCCGTGGAATCGAGGACATGGCGAGGGAGAGTGCAAACATAGCAGATTGCGCCGCTGCTGCCTGTCCCCGCGGCCTTCACAAGCGCTGTCTGCCCCGCGTCCGCATCCCGGCCGTGCCGCTATCACTTGCTTCCCCCCTGCCACCACCCCTGCCTTGCCCTCGCGGCATCCTGCTGCCCGCGCTGCACTGGCTGCCCTTGCCGTTGGCGTCGGTGGGAGTCTGGGACGGAGAGAGCAGGGAGGGCAGAAAGATGCAGAGAGGGATCGAGAGAGGATAATGACGAGAGGGTGAGAGAGAGATAGACTTGAAAATGCATTCCTTTTTTTTTCTTTTATGTGTGAAAGGCTTGAAAATGGGACTTCATTGATACTTTGTAAGCAATGTGTTACATAAATGAAATTTTACTGATACTTCTGTTAGTCCATCAAGGCACAAACTAGCTGAAAGCGGTATTGAAAGAAAAAGAGGAGACAAGGGTATTGTTGGCATTGGCCATTACAAACAACCCAAACATCCAGATTATAATCTAAAGATCCAAAATAACAGATTATTACTATCCACAATCCAGATTCTAATAATCACTATCCACTATCCAGATTCTTATAATCCAAAGAGGATCCAAACGGGGCCTTAGTAGCTGCAAGTTACCATTGCAAATATATCATAGATTTATTTTTGTGTTCTAGGGTGCTACATTAATTTCCAACTGGACAAATTGCAAATATGGCAAACGGAACTTTACTCCTTCCAATCAAGGAGTAATTCTGATGGACAGCTTGATTGGAATGACGCAACATATACCTTTGGATAATATGAAATTAGATGGAGGATTCAACCACTTAGAGCTCGATCACTCACTGATGTAGGTGGAGCAAAGCCTGCAAACTGGGATAAGACAAGCAGCACCTAAGTGGCATGTGGGATGAGAATATATCTAGGCTTAAGGTCTTATTCTTAAATTGTAACGGCCTATGCATGAAAAGACGCTGCCCCACATTTTGGAGACCAAATCACATATCTATGCTTATGTATTTATTGTGACCCCACGGGCAGTTGGGCACCTTGGGATGGATTATGCATGCATCGCTAAATCACCAATGCTGCTGCCACTAAATGTGTGTTAGTTTGTCACAAGTGGCCCTTTGGATGCTTTTTAAACATCCACGATTGGACATTCCTGTCAGATAATTATCTGAATATCAAATGGTAGAGCTGCTCCTTTTGTCAGCTGTAAGTAAACAAGCTTGCAGTGTCAGGAACACAGCTTCAGAGTTCAGCGTAGATATACTGGTGTCTTTTTATAAGTTCTCATTACCAGTCTAATTAAATGTAGATATGAATTAAAACATTCCCTGGCAAATTCAGTCCCTCTTGCAACGATTGTTTTGTTTGTTTTCCACTTTATCCAAAATAAATACTGTGCCTTTTTTGTCTAGTGTATCTGTCTATGAGAGGTTTCAAGTGTTCAATTATCTGTACTTCTTCATGCCAACATAGTGAATCAGAGATCTTTTTGTTAGCTCTTTGAAATTGGACAGAATTTGCATCTGTACTTATCTGATCAGTCATTCTTGAATTTTTAGAAGTGTAGCGGTGGTTATTTTATCTTATAATTTAGAACCTAGTCATGTTTCTTCGCCATCATTAAGTGCCCCTCTGTTCTCATGTTCTGGTGGTAGTGAGTCTAGCTTGAATCAGGATAGATTTAGCTTGCGAGTTTAAGTAGTTTTTCCTTTCTTTCTTCTTCTGGTAATTTTCATTTAATAAAAATGGAAATGGGGCCATGCCTCGTCTAAAAAAAACATTAAGCGCCCCTCTGTTTTCGTTGATATTTCCAGGGAATCTGCCAACACAGAGAAGGTCAAAGAGGCGCACAAGAGGGTCATGGTTGCCAACCATCCGGATGCTGGTGGAAGTCATTACCTTGCTTCAAAGATTAATGAGGCGAAGGATGTGTTGACAGGGAAAACGAAAGGAGGTGGGTCGGCCTTTTGATTGGAGAATGAACAGTGTGTTCTTCCACTCGAAAGATAATTTTGTACCTCGAGACTTAGCATTAGAAGATAGACACAAATCTTGGTGTTATGAAAATTTCTGGACAAAGAATATTGGATATTTTCGGAAGGTTATTAACTGCGTAATAAAATTCTATGTTTAATTGTGGCACCATCAGTGAAGTAATTGCTATACATGATGAAGGTGTTGTTTCTCAATTCTATTTTGGTAATTACATCGCAACCTGCTTCTTCCACAACTAACAGTCTCATGTCGTGGGTTTATCTTCGTCTCTCACCACTAGACTCCGCTGCTGTTGAGTCTCCTGTCCTTCAGGTATTAGAGTAAATCTTTGCATGTCTAGGTGCCACAACATTATCCGAGACTCAGAGCATTCAGAGGTGATGCCCTTAAGCTTATTTTCACCTTCGATGGCCATTTGCTGTACAATCTGGATGAAATCCTGGCATCACATAAAAAAGTTATTAGGGCATTGTCAGGGTACCTGTATTGAGTCATAACAGGTGTAATTCCATCATAATTGTTGGGCTCAAATAGCAAACCTGAGCAGCCCCTGCTGATGAGTTTCTCATGGTGAATGATCTTTCTGAATTCCATAGCATTGAGCTTCTGAACCCAATTCCAGAGATGTTTATTTTCAGAGGTTCAGAGCTTGAATTCCTGTTGCTTGCGCTGGTATCTACCGCACCCATGGAGGTGGAGGTTCTTTGGGTTTCATTAGTGCTTGAATCCCTTGAGTACCAGCCTGTGATTTGTGATAAGTTGCAGGTTGGTCCCTCTACTGTTATCCTCTGCTCTGCTGGTGAGATTGTTGCTACCGGCCATGCTGCAAAACCTCTGGAACAAAAATTGGACCATCAACAAATGCTATTGTTTATGCTGCATTTTGCTGATTTATGTGCTTGGTACCAGTGCAAAATAATGTAAACTTGTCCAAGAACTATTTTTTTGTTTGGAAAAAGAATCTACTAGCAAAAACTATCACAAAAGAAAGTTGCAGTAGGTCACAAAATAACTATTTTACTGCATGAGGCGGGAGACATGGGACATACCGGGTTTGCCTGAGCTCTTGAAAGAAGCGGAGGTCATATATACTGGAGGCGCTGGCGAAATGGACGACTCCGTTCAGCCGGTGCCGCTCGATGTGGCCCAGCGCCACGTTCCTCTGGTGGTCCTCCTCGTCGCCGGCGTCGGCGTCGGCGCCGGTGAAGTTCCTGGCGTCGTAGGTGAGGTGCCGGAATATGACCCCGGTGCCGCGCAGCACCCGGACCGCCCTCGCCGTCGCCGTCCTGTTCTCTGCCCCCACCACGATCCAGAGCAGCGGCGGGGCGACGTGCCGCAGCGTGTGCGCGAGCCGCGCCAGCGACGCGTCCTGCGCCATCCCACCGTCGGGCCGCGTGGTCGTGACGACCAGCAGGAGGCCGAGGTCCGGGACAGGCGGTGGAGCCGGCGCCGCCGCAACCGCTCGCTGAGCATTGTTGAACGAGGCGCGGATATAGGCGGCCGACGGGGCGCGGGTGGCGGCCAGCGGCGCGAGAGCGGCGAGGGCGCCGACGGCGAAGCAGAGGGAGAAGTGCACGGCGGCTTCGATCCATGGTTGCAGCCTCTTCTTGGACCTCTCGGCCGGCTCCATCTTCAGCTGCTAGCTTAGCTGGTTTCTCTGCTCTGAAGCTGGAATTCGGATCGAATTTGTTTGAATGGAGATGGTGTGTTTGTGGTTTAGTTTATAGTACTAGGAGGGCGAGGAGTGGAGACATTCGGTACTGAAACGGTTGACTACCAACGGGTTCGTGGCTGGCACGACTGCATTTGACAAGTTATAGCATGTCAACCCTTGAGAGTCAACAAAATGTCGGTGGGCAACATACTGCATGCATTCTGGAAGAAGAGACTTCATCCTCAATTGGAGGACAGTTTGTGACAACTAGTTCGAGTCCTCAGCACCAAGATGCAAACAGCCTCAGTACATCGAAGGACAGTCGAGTGGTGAACATCACGGGTGCAAGGACGGATGAATACAACTGCCTGCGGCTTCGTCCATGGCGAACTGGCGATGACGGCGACCTGTAGCCGCTGCCAAAACGGTGCGCGCCTCTGGCGACGGGGATGACGGCGAGCTTTCACGCTTCCTAGCCCTAGAAGCACCAATTGCCTCTTGCAAGGGCCTCGCTCCCGCGCGCCCGGCCTGACGACGATTGGGGGTTGGCAATGGCGGAGGAAGGCGGGCGCATGCGGCAGGAGAGATTCGGCGGGGAAGGGTGACGGGGATCGGGAGGAAGAACGGAGCTCCGTATGCGACGGCGAGGCAATCGCCGGAGCGGCGCGGGAAGAGAAACCCATCGGCAGCCATGGTGGAGGGACCATTATGAAAATATACAGGGGGTATTTATGTAAATATTTGAATCGCGGTTATTGATCGCGATCCAATTTAGGGTACAAGATCGTGACTATTGACCGCGATCCAATTTAGGAGGTTTTGTGTAAAGTTTTAGGTCGCGACTAGTAATCGCGATCCATTCCAGGGGTGTTTCCGAAAAAACATTGAACGCCGCCGGCGACGGCCGGCCGTCGTCCAATTCCCGCGGACTCCGCGGCCATCTCCGTTCTTGGGCCGCCTCTGCCTGACACCCTGTCTGCCAGGCTCCACCCTCAGACACTCGAATGAGGAGACGGCGGCCAAGGAGGTGGAGGCATGGACTTCCACCCCGCGAGCTCCGGCCCGGCGGCACGCGTCCACGACGCGTGCAGCAGCATGTGGCCATGGATGAACAGGCCCTCCAGCCCTCCTCCCTCCCCTCCAGTGGTGATTTTCGTGGCTGACGGGTGGGTCAGCGATAGCAGATGAGAACGCACGGCCAGCGCAGCCCACGTGCGGGAGGAGACCGTGGAGCTTCGCCGGGGTTCTTCCACTTCTAGGCTACGGCTTGGCGCATGTCCGCGGAGGGGCGCGATGGATACGTTGGCGGAGGCAGCCATTGGAGCGTCAGCAACAATGGTATGCTCCGAAGAACAGAGATAAATCACTATCGGGTCAACAAAATAACAAAGCTAGTATATGTAGTTGATATGATCAATGGACTGAACGGTTCATCACTTCATCAAGCTCGTCTGAACATTTTGTGACAGCATGATGAATGCATTTTGGATGAAGAGAACTACTACTTTCTGGAAGAAGAGTGCATCAGAACAAAGTCCCTGAAGCCAATCAATTGTTCATCTGAACATTCCCAAACATACAGTTGCAGACATGCAACTGATGAACTATCTCTGCCCTGTAGTGAACTGATTGAGAAATAAGGGGACCCAACTTTGCCAAGCAAAACTAATTCATGAATCACAGTCTGGACAAAGATGATTGAGTTAAAAAACACAGATGCCAATTGGCAAAAAATCAAAGAATTGTCAGAAAATGCAGAGAATAGACGAGTAAACATGTCATCTCAAAGAGCTTACTGACAAATGCTGATCGCTCCATTTCTACCTTGGCTGATCAATGAATCACATGTTCATATTCACACACAAAAAATCGGATCTGAAATCCTCCAGGAGCACAGGCTGGAGGCTAACAGAGGCAGCCTGCAGTTACGCGCGCTTCAGAATCATCCAGGTCTCGAAGAACTCGCACAGCACGGCGTCGCGCATCAGCCTCACCGCGTCCTTGGCCTCGCCGAGGCTGCGCCTGGCGTCCTCCACGAGCTGCCTCGCCGCCGATCGCCACCCTTCCCGGCGCGGGGACTCGGTGGAGCGCCACCGGAGGAAGTCCTCGGCCGCGGCGGCTGCCGACGCGGTGGAGCTCAACCGGAGCAGCGCGTCGTGGGCATGGCGGACGGCGGCCTCCCGGAGGTCCATCCACCGCTTCCACGGCGCGTCGTTGTCGGGTCGGAGGCCGATAGGCGCGTCGTCGTCTTCGTCGGTTTGGCCGCCGAGGCGCGCGCTGTCGTCGTCCGGTAGGAGGCCGAGGCGCGCGGCGCAGACGACGAAGACGTGGCCGGCCTCGGCGTGGAGCGAGACGAGGCGCGTGATCTCGCCGTAGGCGACGAGGAGGTGGCCCTCGGGGGTCAGCGCGCTGGCGAGGAGGTCGGCGGCGTCGGCCCACAAGTCGAAGACGCGGGGCGTGCCGTCCCGGACGCCCACGGTGCCTTCGCCACCGTCGTTGTTCACGGGGACCCCACAGCGGAGGCTCGCCGGGCTGCCGCAAGTGGTCTTCAAGGGTACGCCGCCGACGCTGTGATCGCCGCCCCCGGTGGTCTCCACGTGGCCGCCGACGCTGTGCTCGCCGCGTCCTCCGGCGGTCTCCACGGGGTCGCTGGCGCTGCGGTCTCCGCCTGGGGCGGGATTCGAAGGCGGGGACTCGGGGTCGTCGGAGTCGTCGAATCCCCACTTGTCCCCGGCGAGCAGCTCGCGGGCGCCCTTGATGCTCGTGATGACCTTCTCCGAGGTGCCGACGAGCAGGAGGGTCGCCGGCACCATCCGTGCCAGATCCAGTAACCGCTCCTCCTCCATTGCCATGGCGTTGCGTGCTCTCTTTGTCTCCCTCTGCTCTGTGCAATGGCGGTGGACAGAGTAGGAGGCGGCGGCGGCGGTTATATGCAGCTGGAAACGACGGCGCCGATTAATTACTGGGCTCCTTGCGCCGGAAGCCTATGAAAATTACCTTGAAGCACAGTAACCCAGTAACTAAGGAAATCCTCTTCCAATTACAACTCACAAGGACGGGTCACTCCAGCCCAGAGACTTGTCGTGGTTCTCACGCTTCGACCAAAATTTTCACTGTCCAGCTAGGGGCCCAGTTGTCATAAAGGGGGCCAGGGAGATCTCCTCGTACTTGCCAGGCTGGCCATTGCCGGCGTGAGGCGGTGCTGGTTCCAGCTATTTAAACCTCTCCCCGGAGGCCGGAGCTTTACAAAACGAACACCGAGAGAGAGATAGAGAGAGGCGAGCACAGACATGGAGATGGAGATGGAGATGGAGATGGAGATGGAAGTGGAGTCCACTTGGAAGTCCTTGTTCCAGCGGCGGGCGATCCTGACGGCCAAGCACTGCGACCGCGTCCACGGCCTGCTCTCCGGGGCGATCGAGGTCGTCGACGTCGACGTGCGGAACCGGCGCCGCCACGAGGGGTCCTGCGCGGAGGAGACGCAGCGCGCGCTGGAGGGCGCCTCGACGGAGCTCGGCCTCGCCCTCTCCAGCATGGGCGCGGCCCGGCACCTCGCGCTCCGTGGCGGGGCGCCCTGCCCGAGCGCGCCGCTCGACTCCGTGGACGACCTCGCCGGGGACCCCGCCGTCTGGTGCGCGCTGGAGAGGCTCGAGAAGGCTGCCGAGCTCGCCGCCCGCGTGCACGACGGGCTGGAGTGCGCCCGCGGCCACCTGCGCGCCGCCGCGCTCCTGGCGGTCCTGGACGGGGTCGGCGTCGGCGGCCGCGAGGGCGGCAACAGCGCCGTCCCGTGGGAGCATAGCCCCTGCTTCTCCGAGCAGCTCAACGGCGCCATGGAGCTCGGCGACGCGATGTTGAAGGCGGCGGACCTCGTCGCGGAGGCCGAGGGCGCACGCGAGGCGGCGTTAGGCTTCATCAGTGACGTCTAGCGATCGAGGTGTCTGGTCTCCCAGATTCGCAGGATCTAGTGAGGCGTTTGGGCTGCTTGCGTTCGTTTTACTTTTTCGTGTCGTAGAGAAATCGAACGTGATCGTTTTGTTTTGATCTCAGCGAAGCCTCTCCGGCCTGATGTAATGTTTTTTTTTAGAGTAACTATGATGTAGCTGATCGGTTGCTTGTTGCAGCATTTGCTGTTGATCCATTCCTAGAATGAAGAACAGTTGATCATTTTCCTTGCTTATGCGCATGCTTTGTTGATCTAGTTAGAGTTTAATTCTACTGTTGCCATGCATCATGGCTTGCAGTTTTCAGGTAATTTAAGTGACTGTTACCTGCCAGCTGCCATGATGGCTGGCAGGCTGGGTATGCAGCGCAGACAGCAGAGCACAACAATTTACCAATGGGATCAAACTTTATATGAGAGAAGGATTAGGACCTTAATTTTTTGGCTGAAACGCTATACATTTCACGCATTGAGCATTCTGAAACTGGCCTTCTAGGTGTTGGGAGCAGAAAAAATGGAAACTGACCAAGTGACCATCCGATGCCTTGAACACTCTGGGAATGTGGTAGTGCTACTGCTTACAAGTTACAAAATGGTCGAGCCTATACATGTACATGATCTGTATACGGATCATCATCTCGCTAGGAAAGCAACAAGTTCATTCGCTGAATGCAATGGTATTACCGTACTAGTACGAATCGCACGATAACTTGGTAGGATTTGGTTCTTCTCGGGCGACGGCGGCGGCCGACCCTGCCAACTCCGACGAGATCTGACGATACAATCTCGTGCCCCCTTCTCTACGCAGGGAGAGTCCAGAAGAACTCCTTTTCCCCTCTACCACTAGTTGGGCCTCTTCTATTACATAGGCTGGGCTCAAGCGACCCAATCATTTCCAGTAAACTTGGTATTCACCTTTCGAAGACGCGCCTTCCTGGTTTCCGCCTCTTCTCTTCAGCTGGTTGCTCCTCAATGTACTCCGACTCCTTGTTGAATGTTGATGATGGTAGCAAATGACAATTCACAGCTGCAAATGAACTGAGCAAGCTCATTCGTTTTTCCGCAACTACTGAACATCAACATGGAACAGATTGTACTACAACCATCCAGGAGCAGTTCGAACCATGTTCAAACAGCAGATAGTTCAAAGTTCAAGCAATCACGAAAGGAAATTGGAATGGATCAAAACACCGATCAAATGATCAAGCACAACGCGCGCGACACAATTAGCAGCCGAAAATGCGTCTCAGTTGACGCCGAGGGAGCCGCGCCGCACGGTCGCCGGCGGCGCCGACCAGCGCGCGTCGCGTCAACCTCCTCCGCCTCGCATAGCACCCAGCGCGTCCTCAAGCGCGCGGACGGCGGCGACGCGCTCGGCCTCGACGCAGCCGTCGACGCCAGGGACGCCCGGATGGTCCAGCAGCAGCCTGGCGGCGCTCAGGTGGCCGCGGCACCTGTCGATGGCGCGCAGGGCGTCCTCGCTGCGGTCTAGGACTTCAACGACCTCGCCGATGGAGGTGGCCAGCGACGACGCCGCGCCGTAGACGCTGGTGCGGAGATCGAGGTGCATGGCCGCCTTCAAGCAGGCCACGGTGCCGGTCAGGTCGCTGGACGCGTCCTCGAGCTCGCCGTTCGCGAGCGTGATCAGGTTGAGGCCGCCCTTGGCGTCGCCCGTGCGCAACGCCGACGGCGGCTCGAGGTGTCGCAGCGCGGCGGCCAGAAGAGAGTCGGCGCTGTCGCTGCGGTCGCCTGCGTTTTCCAGTAGCCTATAGATCTGCTCCGTCCATTGGTAGTCTCCCTCCATCGCTCCTCTCTCTTCTCTCTCCCTCCTCCCCGGAAGGTGTTCGACGATTTGCTTCCGGCGGCTTCGCCTCGAGGCGTTGTCTGAAATACACCAGCCTGGCGGCTGCACGCGGGCCCCATGTCGGTTACGTCGGTTACGGTGGGACACACTGGCTTGTGGGGCCTACAGATGTTTACCTTTCCCCGCTGACCCGTAGTAGAAACAGAGGAGCGTGTAGGTGAATTCCTGCGGCTTCCCTTGGAAGCTACCCCACCCTACAAATCCCCACCTGGAGCTCGTTCCATCACAAGTTCAGAACTCCGCGCGCGCAGCCATGACCAGGGTAGTCGCTTACAACACGAAGAAGCGAGGGAGGGAGGAGAGCGCGGAGCCGTGGAGGCAGCTGGCGCGGACGGCGCCCGGCACCCTCCTGCGCGTGGCCACCTCGGAGTGGGAAGGAGTCCGCAAGTGCCTCAAGTCCACTCACCGGAGGGTCCACGGCTACAACGTCGCCGACATGCTCCAGAAGAGAGACGCGGGGAACCGGCTCCGAAGGCCACACGGCCGGACCCTCGGCGCCTCCCTCCGCAAGGTCAAGCGCCTCATCGCGCTCCACGACGCGGCGGGGCACGTCCTCGCGCTCTGCGCCGCGCGCCTCGGCCTGCGGCCGCACCACGGGGGCGACGCCCAAGCCGCGGCGCGGTGGCGGGCGTGGGAGGAGAGCCGCGACGCCGCCGCCCGCCACGCCGCTGGCGCGCTGCGGGGGCTGCTCTCCGCCCTGAAGGACCTCACGGCGACCGCGCACATCCTCCACGTGGTCTCCGGGAGGCCGCCCAAGCACCGAGCCAGGGCGGCGTGGGCTTCCGAGGCGGATCGGCTCGTGCGCCGCGCCACGGACGAGGCCGCCGCGGCGCGGGACGCGGTGCTGCGGATGCGTCGTGCCGTCGTGCTGGAGTTCTTCGACGCCTGGGCCGTTCTGAGCGGCTAGGCGCGCGGCGGCTCGACGGAGCAAGCAAATGCGCCGTGCGGCGCTGCCTAACGACAATGTGGATAAGTCTCTTTGTTCATACCTGTGGGTCATCTGGTTGTACAATTTTGCAGCTCTGTCGATCAAACAATGTTGTTGCCGTGAGAGTTACCTTTATGTAGATGAACGTATGATGGTGATGGAGTTGATCAATCATGTACTCAAATCCCATCATCTTACTGAAATTCATCATTGTCCGGTTAGTGAAGTAATATGAGCGAAATGAACTCCAATTATTTGTTCGATATTGTTGATTTTTTTTCCTATTGCTTGTCGTATGTTTTTCGTCACCTTTTGACCCAAATATTATGCGATTGTTTAGCTTCTCTGCTGAAATGTTACCTGTCCGTCAGTTCAGTACGTGAAATGTCCTGAATGCAATGCAATCAGCTTCCTGACGCCGGCCCTGTCACCCTGCCCAAGTTCACATTAGACATTGTGGTCTTTTCCCTGAAACTAATGTTACTGACTCATGTGAAGTGTCTGTCCTAATTGAAAGTGTTTCTGAATTATTCAGACCATTTTGTTGACTTCTGATACCCACATTTTAGGTTTACGTACATTTTACCATTTTGTTGACTTCTGACTCACAGGTTCAGTACCTTGAATTGCGAGTTCAATGCTGTCCCTGAATTTCTGTTTTATATTCTCTCTTCAGGCCAATCTTTGGCTGATTGTTCCAGAACCTGAACCGCCCGCCTATGGTTTCCACTGGTTCAAGCTGCCGGTCGTTTCTACTCGATCGGACGCGTGCAATTGCTATGATTTCTCGTCAGCGTGCATGATGAGATGATTTTTTTTACCACTGCCACGAGATCATCACTTACATTTACTGCAACGGGCTCTCTACTGTACGGACGACAAAAGGGAATTACTGTGCAGGCCACCTGGCCCACGCGATGCGCGAAACGTCGCAGCGTGCTGGGGCCACGCGGCACCCCTTAATTTGCTCCTCGCTCAGTCGCTCCGCTTCTTAGACCCATTTATTTCCGCTTATAAGGGGCTTATCGGTGGAAGTAGCCTCTTATTTCCATCGATTCTCGCTTATGTAGTAAATTGTTTTAGAGATTTGAACTACGAGAAGTGAAAAACGAGAAGCAAGAAAAATTTCGCTTAAATTATAATCAAGCATGGCTAGGAGAAGAGTATCCAAACAGCCAGCTGACCATGAGCTAGGTCTTTTTTTTAACGAACCGCAAATGAGAGTGCGAGATTTTATTGATATAACAGAAAAAAAATACAAGGCTACACCACTAGATACATTGAGCTTTTTCTAAGCCCACGTGTGCACTAGTTGCTTATATAAATTCCACCAAGTGTTCTTGCACGGTTGGACCTTTTGGTTAAGCACCCTGCGCATTTTAGATTTATATGTCTGAACACATAGTAATCCATCACTCGGTCGGCAACCGATGCAGAGCTACCTGCTGTTGTCACTCATGCAATGCTCTGATCAATACAATGACTCGTGAATGGAAGTAGACATGGGAGCAGTTAGTAGCGGGCGCTTAAGATAACCTCCAGCACAAATCTCAACGCGCCGGCTCTGGGCATTTTGTGCTGGTGGTTGATGATCATGCCTGGCAACACCCAAAAACTTAAATGTGCTAGCTACACAAATTGTTTTTGGCTTAGTGTCGAAAAGCAAAAAAAAAAAAAAAGAGACAGAGAGTTGCTGCTGACAAAAGTTCCTGTGGTGCTTTCCACCAAGCTTCGTACATGTGCATTGCGGGTTCCACCAGTCCCAAAAGTTCTTGCACTCTTCTTTGACGATGATGGACCCGTGTGATATTGATACGACGTCTCTGTAATTGTTGGTGGAAAAAAGCTAACTTTGATCTGTTTACTCTTGGTCGTCAATCTAATGCCGCAAGTCTCTGCTCTTCTTTTGCCGATGCCTATTGCTGCATCTGATTTTCTTTTTCAAGCTGCTATACTAGCTAGTAATTGTTTGCTGCTGCATGTGGATTGCAGTTGCTTCCGACCAGCAGTAGTTCATGCTGAACATGAATTTACCAGCTGCATCAGGCTTGTTTGGAGGTGCTAGGATCATACATACGAATAATAGCTGGATTTCCACAGATTTTAGCAGTTGCTCGGAGCATTATTCTAGAACTAAAACCGCACTAGTGTACTAGTCTGGTTAGTTCCAATGTGCACCGAATTGAAGCCACAAACTAAAATAGACGAACTGTGATCTGGAGTCCTAAATGTATTGAACAGACGTGTAAGATCTCCGTGATCAACAGATCCAACAAGAAATTAGTCTAAACTATATTGACGAACAGATCCACACATGCTAATCAAAGGACAAACTGAATGTCGTTTGCATACAGTTCTTGGAGTCAACGTCTGCTGTCATCATTCTGATCTTTGATGGTGCATGAGTGGAGTGACGACGACATTCCATGCATGCAATTGGTAAGATAGGGTGGGGGGTGAACACCGCCCATCCCAAAGTGTATGTCTTGCCCAAACAGGTAAGGATGGTGCTTTCCACGAAGCTTCGTGCTCTTTGGAATTATGCATTGTTTTTCAGATTTTTTTTCTGTCTCAACTCTCAAAAGTGCTTTTTACCGTAGTGATATAGAGCCGGTTCACTGCGCAGACCACATGCATAGCAGTGAACATGCATGGAACTGTGGAAGCAATGACAGTATGGTACGCCAGCGTGCAGCAGCAGCAGTGGTTAATTTGGTTGGGAATTCGAAAGGGAAATTGTTTTGATCAACTTTGGCCTCCCAATTTGGAAGTGGCAAAATTGGCATTTTGCCATAAATGCATAACTGTAGCATTTCGTTTGTATTGGTAAATTATTGTCCAAACATTGACTAATTAGGCTCAAAAGATTCGTCTCGTAAAGTACAATAAAACTGTGCAATTAGTTTTTGATTTCGTTAGTACTTCATGCATGTACCGCAAGTTTGATGTGATGGAGAATTTTTTTTTTTTGCATAGTGCCAAAGTTGGGATTTTAGGAGTAACTGTCTTTGTTGAGAAGTCCATGATGAGATCATCTGTGCAGGGCTACAGACCAGTAGGCCAGTAGTAGGCCACAGGTGCGTGGCTCGGCTACTTAACCCAGCTCCAGGAGCAGCGAGTTCTTTGTGCTCTGCAATTGCTCGAGCCTCTACACAGCTCCACCCCGTTCAGCTAGACACCAAGCTAGCTCGCAAAGACCCGTGTCCAAGCAGCTGGAAGCGCTTCCCATCCGACTGGTGAGTCCGTCCCTCCCGTCCCCGGCAGTCTGACTAATCTTGGTCATCCTCGGATCCACCCCATTTCGATTAGAGTTTGCAACATACTACAAGACTGCAGAAATTTGAAACTTAGTTTCGAGACTGTTTCCCTAGACAGCAATTAATTAATTGAAGCTATCTGTTGTTGATCTCTCGTAGTTTAGTTTGGATCCATGGCCGAGGAGATCAAGATGCACAAGCAGCTGGCAGCTCCTCTGCTGCCACCGCCCGTGGAGACGAAGAAGCAGCAGCACCAGGCGCACGCGTCTCCTCCGTTCCCCGCTGCACGACTGGTCAGCCTGTGGGGGCTCTACAACTCCGGCGTCGTCGCCCTCACCTTCGTCTTCATCCACACGCTCAACTTCATCAAGTCATGCGTCTGGGATCTGGTTCGTCAACGAACCCAAACACTCCTCGAGACCTCGCCTCCTTGTCCTGGGATGCTGGGATGTTCATCCTCATGCACGCATGCCTTTAATTTGGTGCTCGATCGATGCTGCAGCCACCGTGGGTGTACCGGCCACTCGAGATGACGGACGCGGAGGACGCCAGGGCGAGCGCCCTCCTGCTCGGCTCCATCTGGTGCACCGTGGCCCAGGCCGCCGCCGCGGCGCCGGTGCTGCTGCTCGCCGGCCACCGCTGCCGGCGGATCCGCCGGGCCCTCGCCTACGTCGTGCTCGCGGCCGCCGTGGCCAGCCACTGCATGCACGCCAGCGCCGTCCGCATCATCCTCGTCGCAGCCGACCCAGGGTACAACGTCGTCAACAGGATCCTCGCCGTCGCGCCCATCTTCGTCTTCGCGGTGGGCGACCTCGTCTGCTTCCTGGCCCTCCTCGTGGGAAGCGAAGAGTAGGGTAACTTAAGCTAGCTGCTCGTGCTCGGCCAGTGCCAGCTCATGGGAGCTCCATGGATCAGCTCATAATTAAGGTACTGAATCTAGCTAGTACTTGTGAATAGCATATGGTATACGGTGGCACGGTGTGATGTATCGTGTGCATCTAGTTACTGTGCGTACTGTTAATTCGGTCGTGGATCACCTAGTGATTGATTTATCAAGACCCTTGTAATTATTTGAGTAATTAGCATGTCTGGACCTGTGGACTGGACTGTGGTGAGAGATATTAATATATCCAGCTATAAATTACTCTTCGGTGTATATGCAATTAACCCTTTTCCTGACAATGACGACGACGATGAGGAGATAATGATGATGTGCAAATTAAAGTAATGAAATTATAACAGGTGAAGCATGAGCTGGTAATGTATATATGTATGCGTTAATTTTTTTTTGAAAAGGGTTAATTATTAGTTCTAGCTAGCTCTTGCACTTAATGGGTTGCTAGGGACTGAGGTCAAGTAGTTTGTTGGGGATGGATCGGGAACACTAAACGCCACCCTTGCTGAACCACCAGCGAAGGTAAGCAACATTTACTTAAGTGTGATTAAGTGTGATTGTAGGAAATGATGTTTGGACGGAGCAAAGCAAGGTGCAAAGGTTCAGCTTTGTTTTGTGGGATCAAGGAAAAAGGTGTGAAGGTCCAAGGCACTTTCGCAGATAGGAGCGGAGGTCCCAAGCACCTCCACTATGGAAGACCAAGTTGGGAAGCGCGAAGGTCCTGTGAACTTTCTCGACGAAGAATCCAGCGGCTAACCCAAGTTTCTCAAGCAAAGGTGTGGAAGATTGGGGTCACGTTGCGAACCTGACCCTCGTAGCGTGAATAGTGTGACCCGCTTAGGGTGTACAATTTGGGTTAGGACTCTTTCTTTACCAAAATGTACAGCATATTCTTGGAATGTAGTGGTTGAGTAAGGGTAAATTCGGTTAGCCTCCCTATAAAATGGGAGGCACCTCTAAGATTCACATTTTTTATAAATACAAGTCCTAAGAGAGTGTTATTTCCCATTCATGTGTTTAAGAGCTTGCTCTGAACCAACATAGTACGTGCGACCTTTTCCATTTTTGAGAATTTATGTAATTGAATAATTGATCGATCTAAAGTAAGACGACGAATTTGGAATGTCGTTTTGCATGTAGAGACTTGATCGATCGAGACGTACACAGCTGGGTGAGGCCAGGAAAGCTTTCTGCTGTGTCATCCATCATCCTGATCAGTGATGATGCATGCATGAATAATGAATGGAGTACGGATGAGTGTGACATTACATGCACGTTAGCACGTATTTGGAAAGATAGGATAGGGCGGTGAACAAGAGGCCGCTTATCACAAGTGCATGTTTTACTGAAAAAATTGTATAGTAACTGGTTCATCAACCCGTGCTCCCGCACGGACTAATATTTTAAAAGTTATTGTATGTAAAAATTATTTGAAAATTAAACTCCTAACCAATAATCAAAATTGTTCACCTACTACTCTCTCATTTTTTCAATACTTCAATATAATACTCATAATATAGATGTTTATCCTATTTTGATTGATTTTTTAATTAGTAATTACTCTATATATTTTTTCATCCACATTCACGCTTTTTTCATTTTGTATCGCACCTCCATAAATTATGTTTATCATAAAAATCAATTTTTTCATCATTTCCTCACATATATGTCTAAATGGTCTACATGGTGACTCTCATCATGTGTATACACCTTAACTTAGTATTTCTTTATTAACCATAACATAAATAGGTAATTTAGAATCATATATTAGTTTACTTTTGGATATTTCTATAATGTACATGATGATATTAGATTAAGATTTGGATGTTTACTTTAGATTATTTTTAATAACAACATACGTGGGCAAACTTAGACACAAATTTAGAATGGCATTTTAAGTTATACTTTATAATGATATGCATGAGTAAATTGGACAAAGATTATGCGATTACTTTAGATTATTTTTATAATGGCATAGCTTGGTAATTTAGATATTGGTGTAGGGTTTATTTTAGAATATTTTCATAATAATAGTGGTGGGTAATTTTTCAAAAAATATAATAGACCAATGACTATGATTATTAGAGTTTACATGATTGATGTTTAATGTTTTTAATTTTTGTGAGAATTTCTAGGATTTATCCTTTTTATCAAGCATGTTTCGTGAGAACTAATGCGGAGTCTTCACTGAAAAAATTAGTCCACATTGCTCCAAAACTATTACCTTGAGCTACCTCTCATTTATTAAATATTTTAACACAATTTTATATAGATATATATTTATTATATTTATCCGATTGTGATATATTTTAGTTAGTTTTTATCCACATTTATAATCTTTAACTTTTCACTTTGCATCGCAGTCATGCGCTTGAATTTTTTTAATTGACCCCTAAGTTTGAGCTATAATTTTAACATAGAAGTATATATTCTCATCACTTCCTCTATATCTTTATGCGTATAGATCTTAATTATTATATCATATACCATAGTGTAAGAAATAGATGATTTAGAATCATATGTAGGTGTATTTTTTAATTAAGATGATTTGGATTCAAACGTAGGGTTACCTCATGTTATTTTTAATAATGGTATATATGGGTAATATAGATGCAAATTTAAGGGGTTACTTTAAGTTATTTTTTAAGTATTAGTGGTGGGCAATTTAGTTGAAAATTTAAGGGTTATTTTAAACATTGTTTATAATGGTATAAATGGGTAATTTTGATGAAGATTAGGGGTTACTTTAGCTTATTTTATACAATGACAGAGGTGGTTAATTTAGATATATATTTAGGGGTTACTTAGGCTATTTTCATAATGGCATATGTAGGTAATTTTTTACAAAACATAATAGATCCAATAGCTACAATGATTTGAGTCTATCGATTGATGGCTAGATATTTTACTTTTTTGTGAGAATTTTATGAATTTCTCTGTTTTTTTAGAGTGTCCACCTAAGATTCTAGGTGGCTTCACCTGGAGGCCTCAAAAGAAGCCTCCAATTAGTAATAGTAAGAGTAAGATTGTGCCTTTCAGGAAGGTTCGTACTTTCCATTATTACATTGCTTTTTTCCCTGAGAATTACACTCTCTCAGAGTTTTTACTGTTAATGTAGTACATACTGTCGACCTTATAGCTTTGAACCGACATTACGGGAAAGCTAAAAATTGCCGAGTATATTTTTTTGCCGAGTGTTGTTTTTCGAGCACTCGGCAAACAAACTCTTCGCCGAGTGCCCACCCAAAAACACTCGGCAAATAAAAAACACTCGGCAAATTGGGACTTTGCCGAGTGTCAAATAAAAAACACTCGGCAAATCCCCCTCTTTGCCGAGTGTAAAAAAAAACACTCGGCAAAGAGGGGGGTTTGTCGAGTGTCAAAAAAGACACTCGGCAAAGAGGGGGGTTTGCTGAGTGTTTTTTTTGACACTCGGCAAAAAAATAATTTTTTTCCCTCTTTTCATCATGAAATTTTTTCTACTCCCCATATACAACATGTGGTACTCCATGTTAAAATTTGGTATATTTTTGGATTTATTTGCTATATTTATTTAATTAATTGCATTTCAAGGAAATTTTTGGTATAAGTCAAATTTGAACTGCAAGTGAGTCAAATTATGGAACAAAATGAGTAGAAAAATGATATTCATGTTATTTGGCCCAATTTGAGACATGACCCATGAAATGATAATAAATTTCGAACATCTTGTTCAGGAAACACGACCATGAATGTGTGGCAGTAGTATTTTTAAATTGTAAAAAAACAAGCAAAGTCTGAAAATCATGAGATTTGTCATGATGTGATGATATAATACGTGGAGGCTGTAAAAAAAATTGAGAAGGTTTTGCACATTTCATCATGTACAATGATTACAAACCAAAGCATCTCAGAAGAAGAATAGTAACTTCGAGAGGATTCGATAAGATTTAGAGTTGAAGTGATGGTCGAGTTTGGTTTGACTAAAAAACTTTTTATATAGTCAATAGAGAACATATATTGGTTCGTGTGAAAATTTGGTATTTTTTTGAAACTGTTGGATATTTTTTAATTTTTTTTCAAAAAAACTTTGCCGAGTGTCCTACTTTGGACACTCGGCAAAGAAACCCTTTACCGATTGTCCTCGTAGGACACTCGGCGACATTTTTTGTCTGCCCTCAAAACACCCGCCCCCCTCTTCACGCCGCCGCCCGGCCCGACCCCACCCGCGCCTCCACTCACGCCACCCCACCCCTCCCCTCACGCCCGCCCCCCTCCTCCTCAAGCCGGCCCCCTCCTCCTCCCCTCACGCCGCCGCCCCATGCCGGGCCCCTCCTCCTCCCCTGCACGCCGCCGCCCTCCTCCTCCTCACGCCGGCCCCCTCCTCCTCCCCTCACGCCGCCGCCCCACGCCGGGCCTCTCCTCCTCCCCTGCACGCCGCCGCCCCCCTCCTCCTCCTCTCACGCCGCCCCCCCTCCTCCTCCCCTCACACCGCCGCCCCCCTCCTCCTCCCCTCCCGCCCGACGCCGCCTCCCTCCCGCCGGACGCCGCCTCCCCTCTCCCCTTCTGCCCCCAGATTCGGCTCTCCCCTTATTCCCCGGCGGGGGCCAGATCCGGGCGAGGATGGGAGGGCGGCCCTCCCTCCCCCGGCGGATGGGCCAGATCCGAGCGGCGGGGGCTAGATCCGGTGAGGATGGGAGGCGGCCCTCCCTCTCCCGGCCGGATCCCCTCCCCTCGCGGCCGGATCCGGGTGAAGTCCGGGTGTGGCTGCTGCTTTTCCTGGTCGTCGCGGGCGGCGAGGAGGCGCGGCGGCGGGCGCACCACGCGGTCATCGCGCGGGCTGAGGAAGAAGGCCAGCGGCCGCCGCTCCCGCTCCCGGTGCACCACCGCGCGGTGGACGTAGCTCCGGCACCGCCCGTTCGACAGCGCCTGCACGCACGCAAGAGGTCAGTGAGTTCCATACGTGGAGATCGATCGGGATCTATGGCGGCAGCCGTGGCGAGGCGGCGTGGTGGCGGGTGGCAGTTGTGGCGGTGGTGGAGGCCGGTGGGCGGCGGCTGTGGCGAGGCGGCGGCGGTGGAGGCCGGTGGTGGTGGCCGGCGGCTGTGGTGAGGCGGCGGTGGTGGAGGCCGGTGGTGGTGGCCGGCGGCTGTGGCGAGGCGGCGATGGTGGAGGCCGGTGGTGGTGGTCGGCAGTGGTGCCGGTGGTGGTGGCGCTGGCGTTTTTGGTTTTTTTTCGAAAAATATGTTTGTCGAGTGTTTTTTGTCACTCGACGAAAGCTTCGCCGAGTGCACGACATAAAACACTCAGCAAAGTTAACTTTGTCGACTCAAAATTTACCGCCGAGTGTTTTTGTGCCTTCGCCGAGTACCCCAGGCACTCGGCGAACTGTCTGTTTCCCGTAGTGCGAGCGGTTCATAAAAGTTTTTAGGCTGTACCTCTAGCTACCTAAAAAAGTTGGATCAACCAGGCTCAGAGTGCTGGGTTTGGTGAGTAGTTGGGCATTGTGAACCATGCACCATCCTAAGTTCCTAACAAGTACCTAACTTTTTAGTAGTTTTTACTGCATGAGGCAAAATGAAAAAAAAAATTACTCCTGTACAGCCCAGTCCTCAGGCGCTCGGCCACTCCCAGCGCGACATGTCATGGGTGTGTGGGGGCCCATCGGTCGTGTGCAAGCACTCATGCAGCTGCGTTGCTCGGCAGCCTCGGCTACTTAACTACCTGAAGAAGGCCTTGTGAGTTGTGACACAATGCAGTTTCACAGGCCCTCAACTGCACCGAGCTAGCAAGCAAAGATCTGCCGAAGCAGGAAGAAGCGTCTCCATCCTGCCGGTGAGTCCCCTCCCTCTCAGTTCCCCGATCCCCGTGGGTTAATTGCCATGGGTTTTGCTGTCGCTGATCTCTCTCCTATACCTTGATATATAGCTCGGAACGATCCCCATGGCCGGCCATTGCCCTTGCCCGTGGGTTGTCATTGATCTCTCCTACCTCGTGAGCTCGGATCCCATGGCCGGCAAGGTTGACAAGAAGCAAGAAGCTCCTTCGCCGCTGCTTGCGCAAGCGCAGAAGATGGTGAAGAAGGCTCTTTCGTCCCCGGCCGTCCAACAGGTCAGCGAGTGGGCGCTCTTCAACGCCTTCCTCTTCGCCGCTTCCGACGCCTTCGCCTACTTCGTCGACATCCCCTGCAGCGAGGTATAGTCAATAACTAGCTACTCCTTTGTATGCCGGATAGATGGGTAGTCTTAAGTGACCGTGGTTTCTGCACGCTGCCATGGTTTTCGTTCATTTCTGCAGTCATCGTGATTCTCGCCGTGCATCGAGCTGACGGACGCGGCGGCCGCCGCATCTTGTAGGGCTTGTGTGGTGCACCTCGGCCATGGCTGCCACCATAGCGCTCACTACGCCAGAAACGATTTGTGCAGGCAAATTAGCGTGCTGGCGGGCATGATTGGCACCTGCCAGCACAAAGCTTCTTTGTGCTGGGGAAGCGCCCACCAACACAGTGGCTACTGTGCTGGCAGGCTCTATGCTGGTGGTAGACCTAAGCCCACTGCTAGCACAAATGGGGTGATCTGTGCTAGCGGTTGGCTTAGGTCGCCCGTCAGCACAGAGCCTGCCATAAATGATCTTGTTCATCTTCTTCCCCAGGCAACCTTCCATTTGGAGCTTGCCCAAGAGAAACTCGTGAAAAGCTCCAAAAACACCAAATCTAACGGGGAAGATTTTGCTCTTGATTTCTTTGGAGGAGGTGGCTATATAAGGTGAGTTTGTGCCATTCCAACCTTCTTTTTGAACTTCTATCCATCATATCTAGCTTCATTAGCTTGTCATCTAGATCTAGATCTAAAACTAGGAGAGAGAGGAGGGAAGAGAGAAAAAAACTAGACATGGAATATTTTTATGAATAAAATTCTATGGTCTTATTATTATGTTTGTTATTTTAATGTAATATAAAATTGAGTTTGATTATATTTTTCCTTCTTATTAATTATTGCATCCATAGTTTTAATTAATGAAGTTGATTACCTTAATATTTAATTGAGTTTGATTTTTCCCTTCTTCTTATTAATTATTACATCCATGGTTCAATTGATTCTCATTTAGGGTAATATATAATTGGTTTTTATTATATTTTTCCTTATTAATTATTACGTCCATAGTTTTAATTAATAAATTTGATTGAATTAATATATAATTGAGAGTGATTTTTTTTCATTCTTCTTATGAATTATTACATGCTAGGCTTAACTCCTCGGGAAAAGCTACAAAAACACCAAATCTAAGGGGGAAAGTTTTGCTCTTGATTTCTCTGAAGGAGGTGGTTACATAAGGTGAGTTTGTGCCATTCCAACTTTCTTTTTCAACTTATCCATCATTTCTAGCTTCATTAGCTTTGGGGTAATATAGAATTGTTTAATTGAGTTTCATTTAGGGTAAAATAGAATTATTTTTTATTAAATTTCTTACTTATTAGTTAATACATCCATAATCCAATTTAGTTTAATGAATAGCTCATTAAATTAATTAATATAACATAGAAATATTATGATAGGTTCTTAAAGATGGATCAAAGAGCATGGATGCATGGCATATGGAGGCATTCGCCTACTTTCATGTCAGAGGTAGTGAAGTTTGTGGAGGCTGCGAAGAAGCACACTCGTATTTGCAAGACAAAGCAAATTTGTTGTTTCTGTTTTGATTGTAGCAACAAAATTGTATGGGAGGATACTAATGGCATCAAGAGGCATATGATAAAGCGAGGTTTTGTGGATGGCTACATAATTTGGTCCCACCATGGAGAGGCAGGAGGTACTTCCAACAACATAGACATCAATACTGGTTGTGATGAAGTGGGTAGTGATGATGCAAACGAAAATGATCATGTTATGATGGATGATGATTATGACCGTGGAGATCAAAATGGTGATCAAGCAGATGTGCGTGTGGAACCACAGGTGGACGAGGAATGTGATGTTGATATGGAGGACATGTTGCGCCACATTGAACCGGAAGTGTTGCTAAGGAGTGCTAAAGGGTTAGAGAATTTCGAGACGCTCAAGAAGGCAGCAAAACATCGTATGTATGTGGGATATGGAAAGGAGTGGACAGTGCTACGTTTTGTCCTTCATCTTCTAATCTTGAAGGCTAAATTCGGCTGGTTAGATAATAGTTTTAATGATCTGCTTACTCTGTTGGGCAATTTGTTCCCGAAGCAGAACTTTGTGCCTAAAAACATATAGGAAGCAAAGAAGATTATCAATCATTGAAAATGCGTGTACAAAGAATACACGTATGCAGGAACCACTGCATATTGTACTGTTTTGAGTACGTAGCATTGGAAAAGTGTCCAAATTGTGATGCTAGCCGTCACAAAAGTAATGCCGATTTCTGTGAGGACCATGTCGATGTTTAGACCCGGCAACCTACCAAGGGGGGTGTCCGAGGTAGGGTTTTAGTTAATGGACCTCGTTGAGATGAGGAACTCGAAGGTGAACATAGACACACGATTTAGACAGGTTCAGGCCGGTAGATCATGTAATACCCTACGTCCTATGTGTTGGTTGGATTGAATTACCTTGGAGAGGGTCTCTGCCTCACCTTACATTGCCGGGGGCAGGGTGATAGGTCGGTTGTTTACAAGAATACTAGTCGAATTAGACTACACGAGTTCTACTTTGATTGCTAGAGTATTTTTCCTAGTCCTCGACTAGTTCCTATCTTGCCACATAGACTACGCTGTCCTGCGCTATAGTCTCCATGTTAGATATGTCTCGATGTCCAGCCCTGTATTTAAGACTGTCCAAACCTTTTGGTAGGCCCATAGATGTATATACGACAAGCTCCCAAGAAATTTTTAGTTAAATGTAGCAGTTCCGAGTACTTTTGTAGACTTCACCGACTAGTTTTGGTGTTCTTTGAGCACTTCGTCAAGTTGAGCTTCAAAGGTACGCGAGTACTACCATTTAGCTAGAATATACTCAAGCCTCATTTAACTTAGTCTTGAATCTTTCAACTTTGAATTTTATATAGAAGTGTGACAAAAGTCACACTCCATATGGAGTAGCCCCCGAGCCTTAGGTGGAATCGAAAAATCAGGCTGAGGGTCAATCTGTAATTTGCATCACTTTCCCCTTAAAAACCCAGAGAAGAAACTTTTTGCCGATAGGCACAGCCCCCTGACCTGTTATCAGACTAGTTTAACGGGTATAAGGATCAACTTCTGGTCAACGTGACCATCTCTGAACAGAAACCTTATCTCTTCCGAAAATAGAGGTAACTGCCAATCATGTGCGAAATCCTCGGGTCCATTAAACCTGAATATTTCTTTATTCCCGCTGCTTTTACTGCGCCATGGTTATAAATAATGGAGAAAAATATCCCTTCCATTTTACCTTTGCCATCTACTCTTTCAACTTCCACACTGTAGCCCTAGCGCCGCCGCTGCCCGATCCCTGAGCGCTAGTGCCACCGCTGCCTAATCCCTGAGCGTACCCCACCACTTAGCCCCGAGCGCATGCGAGACACTCGTGACATCAAGAATGGGAAGGAAAGTAGCTGCATCCAAGGCAGTTGAGGGCGGGAAGAACAAGGCTGACAAGAAGAAAGAGTCGCAACTGCCGGCACCCAAGTATGGAAAAACGGACTAGGCTACTCCTCCGACTCCCGCGTGTGCTTGAAAGCGATCATCCCTGAAGGAGGAAGAGATCAAGATGCTGGTGGCTGCCAATCTACTTCAAAATCGGGATTTCATCAACTAGAGACCCGCCTTTGGCAACCCATGGCCACTGGAGGAGTACACAGAGGAAACGGTAATTTTCGCTCATTTCATCGAGCGTGGCCTTGCTTTACCTGCATCTGATTTCTTCCGGGGTCTGTTGGATTATTACAAACTTAAGCTGGTTCACTTAAACCTCAACGACATTCTGCACACCGCCATTTTTGTATATCTCTACGAAACTTTCTTGGGGATCCAGCCCTACTTCCAACTTTTCCGAAAGTTTTTTCGAGTGAAGCCGCAGCCGAAGAGGGAGCACACCAAAGTAGTTGAAGGTGCTAGAATTCAAATGCGGGAGAAGCTCAAGGACCTCTATCTAGATTATGAGCTAATTGATTCACATTCCAGGCAGAAGGAGAAGTGGTGTTACATCGGCAACCATGACCCCAAGCTCCCCAAGTTAATAGGGCATCACCCCACCTTAAACAATAGATGGTTGGATGAGCCAACCCGTTAATAGGGCATCGCCCCACCTTAAACAATAGATGGTTGGATGAGCCAACCCATGGAGACTACCTGCAACTACTTGAGCTCTTGGATAGGATATCTAAGCTCAAACAAGAAGGACCGACTGGAATCGGGGTAGCCTTCAGCTTCATGAAGTGGCAATTCAGCCTCTGTAACAACGATGTCACCAGGGCTACGAGTACTCGGGAGTTAATGATCCATCAAGATTGTCTCCGGAGGAACTAAGCACAGATGAGGTCATGGCGAGGTTGAGGTGGATGTTCAAGAATGCGGGTGAAATCCCCACCAATGTGCGAGAGTTCTGCACTGCCAACCTGCCAAAGGTTGTAAGTACCCGTGGTCGCAGCCCCTGAGTACTCATTTTATCTATCTGTGCAGGAAGATGTACATTTGTACTGCTCTGCTCCTCCTCCGCCCAGATCAGAAGACATTTGTGAAGCTGCTCCTCGCGCCCATACGGCAGAGATCGCGGAAAGTGATGATGAGGAGCGCAGCCTCCACATCACCTCATCCCCATGGTGGACAGTCTCAGCTCAGTCCTTTCCGACGCATGCCACAACACGCTGGCGTCGGTGCCCCCCTAAGCAGGCCGACGCAGCGTATTGGGCGAAGACGTCCCCGGTCGTGGCATGGAGCGCGATGAGACACGCGACCTTGTCATAGGAGTCCTGCACCGGATGGCTAAGCAGGGCTTAGCATCTCCTGAGCAAATCGGCTGACGTCGAGGAGCTTCCGGTGAGTGGACTCGACGCGCAGCAGGGTCGCCAGCACCATCCACGCAAGGTGAGTCCACTACTCCATCTACGTACCCATTTGTCGAACACCTGAAGAGCGAGTGAGTGAGAGAGATGGAAGAGACGTACCCTGCTACTCGCTGTTGCCGGAGCCGAAAGGGAAGGGGGAGCGTGGTGGAGTACTGCCTTGGAAGAAATAATAACTATTTTGAAAAATTTAGGGATCTTTGTGCAAAATAATGGATCGCGATTAATAGTCGCGATCCATTTATTTACACAGAAGCCCCTAAAATGGATCGCGATCAACAATCGTGATCCATTATTTTGCACAGAGATTCCTAATAATTTTCAAAATAGTCTCTATTTTCTTCCAAGGCGGATCTCCACCACGCTCCCGCTTCCCTTCCAGCTCTGGCGACGGTGAAGGCGAGTAGCAGGGTACGTCTCTTCCATCTCTCTCACTAGCTCGCTCTTCAGGTGTTCGACGAATGGGTACGCAGACGGAGCAGTGGACTCACCTTGCGTGGACGGTGCCGGCGACCCTCTGCGCCTAGAGTCCACCCACCGGGAGCTCCTCGGCGTCAGCTGATTTGCTCAGGAGACGCTAAGCACCGCTTAGCCATCCGGCGCAGGACTCCTGCGGCAAGGTCGCGCGCCTCGTCGCGCTCCACGCCACGGCCGGGCACGTCTTCGCCCAATACGCCGCGTCGGCCTGCTTCAGGGGGGCACCGATGCCAGCGTGCTGTGGCGGGCGTCGGAAAGCACCGAGCCGAGACCGTCCGCCAAGGGGAGGAGGCGATGCGGAGGCTGCGCTCCGCCATGACGGATCTCGCGGCGGTGCTGCAAGCCTGCAAGTCCTCTCGCCTCTCGGTGGTCAACTGGCTTCCGAGGCCGAACAGCTCGTGCGCCAGGCGCCACTCCGCGGGCAAGGTCGCCGTGGCGCTCGACACAGTGCTACTGATACCCCGGAATGCAACTGAAAATCAATCCACTTCCTGAACAAAATCTTACTGCAGAATTACAGGCCAATTGGTATGATTACTTTGTGATGTTCCATACTCCCTCCAGCATAATCTTGTGTTGACTGATAATTAGTTGTATCATTGCAGAGTTGTTTTTGGTTATAGGTGTTGCAGTCAGACACTGATAACTAGTTTTTGGTTACTTAAGACTTCCATTTCTATTTCACAAGTACATAGTCTCCCGTCCTTGAATCTAGTGATGGTCTGGTGGTTTGGTCATCGAATTTGACCACCAAACTTTGTCAAAAGTCAACACAAACCACACAACATCAGCAAACAGTTCAGATGCCAAATTCAGTAGGAAAATCAAGTAACTGAAGAAGGTCAGACATGCATCGACAAATTGATCAAGATTCAACTGCACTTTCGATCCCATTAGTCCACCGAAATGACAGACCAACTAATCACTAATTCACATGTTCATCTACAAGCACAAGCTTTCGCACTAGTAGCCTTCTACGGCAAACATCTGATGGGTAAAATCTGGGGAAACCAACATCCATACTGGCTTGCATTGCATTGTCGAGAAGCCACGCGCGCGCTTTATGTCAGCGATTCAGAAGCATGGAGGCGGCGATGTACTCCGGAAGAACAGCGCGGCGCATCAGGCGCACCATGACCGCCGCCGTGGTGACCCCAGAGACGGAGCGGAGCGTGTGGCTCTTGGACGCCGATACCCACGCGAGCCAGGCCGGAGACCGGGGAGGGAACGACACGGCCATGGCCAGGGCGTCCTCCGACGCCTGGCAAGTGGCAACTCGCGGAGGCTTTGTGCAGCCCCTGCAGTGCCCCGTCGGCGTTCTGGATGGCGGTGGCGTGGTGGCCTTCCCAAGTCTGCCACATCGGGGCGCCGTCGCCCTGGAGGAGGCCGAGGCGCGTGCCGTGGAGGACGAAGATGTGGCCGGCCATGGCGTGGTCCCGCCTGAGGGCTTCGAACTGACGGCGGGCGAGCTCGATGAGGTCCACGGCCCCGCATCCGTCGGGCGGTGGCGTGGAGCTCGATGTCCGTGGCGCCCATCAGGGTCCTGCGCGAGATGTAGACGTTCGTGGCGAGCTTCTTGTAAGCGGCGTTGACGAGCCAGAGGAAGTCGACAGTCCTCGTGCCGGTGGCGATGGGCAGGAGGGTGCTCCGCATCCTGTTCGCCAGCTCCCTCCACTCCTCCATCGCCGGCGCCGCTCTCTGTCTCTCTCTCCCTGGCTGGTTTGAGTTGCGCGAGCGTTTGTGCCGGTGCGGATGTGGAAGGAAGAAGGGGAGGAAATTTATAGACGAGAATTTTACAGCGTCTCGTCCACGAGTCATTTCAGTCACTGGAGGTGAATAGTTTGTTGCGGCTGTGGGGTCCACTCCGCCAGGGTGGCTATTTCAGAGCACGCCGCTGCGACACGATGTCTTCCAGAAACAAAACAACCAGCCCGTCGAACACCCGCCGAGACTTATAAAAGACCCCCTCGCTCGCCTCCTATCTGCCATCCCAAAGCCCCCCAACCCACCCTTACCCTTCAAGACTTCCCCGTCCCCTTCTTCTTCTCCGGTGAGCACAGCCAACGGTGGAGGAGATGAAGGGCAAGAAGCCGAGAGTTCCTGTACCCCAGCCCTGCGAGAAGGGGCCCAGGATGAGGTGTTCGCTCTGCCATGACAAGAGACGGTACAGATTAGCAGACATATGCTGGCACCCGGGGTGGTGCCCGGGCCGCCCCGAGGCAGCAGCGGAAGTAAATGCAGCGAAGCGGGCGGCGGAGGAGGCGCGGGCGGCGGTGGAGGCGCAGGAGGAGGACCGAGCTCTGGCGGCCGCGCGGGCCCAAGCTCGGCAGGAAGCCCAGGCAGCGCGAGCGGCCGCGCTCGAGGCGGCGAGGGAGGCGGCCGCGCTCGAGGCGGCGATGTTGGTGGCCGCGCTCGAGGCGGCGAGGGAGGCGGAGGCTGAGGCGAGGCATGCGGCTACCGCTCGGGAGGAGGCGGGTCGCAACATGCGGGCCGAGCAGGGGTCCCCGTCGTCGGGCGGAACGGCGTCCTCACCGTCATCGGCGCCCCCTGCGCTCTCTTCCTCGACGGCCGAGGCGCCGTCTTCACCGTGCTTTTCACGCCCCCGACCGGCGCCCTGAGGCGAGGAAGGCGGCGACCGCGCGGGAAGTGGCGTCTGGTTGCGGAAGAGGATCTCTAGGCGAGTGGCGTCTCGAAGCACGCGCTGCGAAGGCGAAGAGGTGAATGGCCATCTCGATAAGTCTCTACTCATATCTGAACCTACAGCTTTGTCGATCGAATGTTTCTGAGCGTCGTCAGAGTTTCGTTTTCTGCTGCGGATGAACATGTGCTCTGCTGATTGCCATGAACGGTGAATAAGTGAGCTAAGCTCAGGATTGATCCATTAGATGCATAGTTTGTAGGGAATCACCTCTTCTTCTGAACTTTAGTTTCATTCAGAATTCAGATGCAAACGCTTTTGTCGGTGTGTGAGATCTTCTTAATCTGTTCTAGTTACAAGTCTAGTCGATTCAATGCATAGTTTGCCAATTCAGCAGGTCTAGTCGATCATCTTGGATTGTACAAGTATTTTCGGATTCGTTTTGCTGGTCAGTTTTATGAAATGACCGTTCTGAACGAAGTTATTTTCTGAAGGAAACGGGCTACTATTTTCTTTAGAGATCAGAGTTTTAGACAAACCCTCTGGATGAGATTTTGGTTACCAGTACCCATAATTCTTATGAATTGATTTGAGATTCCAAGTTTTGGCTGGAGTATACACGGTATTAGTATAGACAAGCTCAGGATTGATCAATCGGGTTCATAGCTCGTAGGGATCTCTTCTTTTTCTGAACAAATGCTTTTGATCAACCAACAGTGCGTGCAAAAAACATTGCGGCAGTACTGAATTTTTTGGATTGAAGTAAACAGACAACTTGAAGATTCGTAATCCTCTGAATCTTAAAATGACCACAGCAACTGAATCCAGTTAACACGAAAAGGAAAAACAAACAATGTTAATTCCTGCATCATTTCATTCACATGACGTGACTAGTAATCCAATTAGAACAACTCCATCACACGGATCAACAGTGCAGGAATGCATGCCCCCAACGAAGAATCAATCATAGAATCAGGAAACAAACGAAAAATCTACTGTTCGATCATAGTTTCAGCAGCCATAGTTGAAACAAGGCAGAGCAAGATCTCGAAGAACAGTCAAGGACACACCAGAACACGGTTACACAACTGATGTCAAATGCAAGCGACTGATCAACTAGCAGTCAGGAAAACAGAGCCCTACAGGCTTGAGAGCTGATGGGCCTCGCCGTTGACTCCTCGCTGCTAAACCAGCTCCGGGAACAACAAGCAGAGGGCGGTGTAGGCGTACGCGGCGCTCACCGCCGCGAGATGCTCCGCGTCCACGAGGCCATCGCGGGCGGCGTCGCGCTCGTCGGCGACGAAGCCGTCCACGCCGGGGAGGCCCGGCTGATCCAGCAGGTCGTATGCCGTCAGCAGGCGGTCGAAGCACCACTCCACGGCGCCGTGCGCGGCCTCGGCGTAAACCCTGGCTTCCCGGAGCATGCCCAGAGCGCTCAGCTCGGACTCGTGGGCGTCGGGGATGTCGACGTCGGAGGGCAGAGGGACCGTCGGGTTCGGGTCTGCCGCGGCGCCGCGCGGCGCGAGGAGGTCGGCCGCCGCCATCATGCCCACGGCGGAGGAGAGGCCGTGGTTCGCGTTAAAGAGCTCGACGCCCACGAGCTCGGCCCGCGCGCGTCCGCCCTGCGCGTCGGCGACGTGCATCGGCAACGCGAGGTGCTCCGCGGCGCCGCGAAGCAGCGTACGGGCGTGGTTGCAGAGGTGCTTCGCCTCGATCGCCCGCTCCCGGACCAGCACCGTCCATTGCGCCGCCGCCATGTCTCTAGTCTCGGTGGGTGTTCGACTGGTTGGTTGTTTTGTTTCTGGAAGGCGTCGCGTGTGGCGGCGTGCTTTGAAATAGCCACCCTGGCGGGCGTGGACCCCACGGCCGTAACGAACTATTACCCTTGCGCCGAAGGTGAAACTGAAAATGACGCGTGGTAGAAATGGTGGGGTCGCTTGTCAGTGAGCGGAGGCAGACGGTGAAATTTGCAGCTTCTCTGACGACTGGACGAGACGCTGCAAAAGCAGTAAGCAGTCTCACGGTATAAATTTTCTCTGGATGCTGAGCGCGAACTTGATGAACGCGGCGATGCCTGTCTTTCCTGACGCCGGCGACGCTCGCGAGCGCCGGCGACCAGGGCGTCCACCTCCTACGCGGCTCTACCTAAGGCATCGTGGCATCGAGCGCGCCGACGGCAGGCTCCTGTGTTCATGGCGTCGATCCAGTTCACGGCGCGCACTCTCTGGCGGCCGGGAGCTTGGTGAGAGCGAGCCGCATCTCCAGCTCGTGGATGGAGGCCTCTCGCCGCGAGATCGCGGGTTGCGTCCACCGTCACGGCCTGCCACGTATTCGCCCTCCGCGCTTAGCGCCACGCGGCGCGACGGCCTGCTGCTGGGGGATGACGCGCTGTACCAGGGCCCAGAGGTGGGACGGCCACCGCGCCGGTGCTGCCTGGCACGCCGACGAGGCAGCTGCGGAGGCTGGAGGTGCGCTCACGGCACGAACGCCGCGTCTCGAAGCGGCAGCCTGGTGGCGCGCCCAGCGAACAACTTCCCTGGCCCCGCCGGTGACGCTGACGCTGAGCAGCTGAGCTCTACTTCAAAAATGCGAAATCACCAGAGATTCCCCCACTTCAAATTAGCTCAGGTCACAACCGGGTCTGAATGCGTCCACCTGATGACCTGAAGGCTGAACATTCCATTGGCTGGGAGCTTAATTCCAGTCATCAACTCACCATGTCACTAGGAAAAGCAACTAGTTCTGCAGTTGAATGCATTTTCAGAAATAAGCTGAGCTGAACACATTTCTGGGACTCATCCACGCAGGTGAAAGATAACACTATTCTGGTGATCTCATTCCTATGTGCACCACAGCCAGAAACAAAAACAGTCTAATTCTCGACTAGACTCCCGTTTCCTCGACCATAAAATCCAACTCAAACAAAGAGAAACGAAATCCCTGCAAGTCTGCAACTCGTGCATCATGCACTAAGGTAGTAGAATTCGAGCTAGAACAGCATAGAGATCAACCAACAGGGCGTACCAAAATTGCACCTGATGGGACTAGTAATCCGGTTAACACCAACATAGAATTGCATCCAGTTAACACGAGGGAAAACCAACAACGCTAAATCCTGCATCGTTTGCTCAATTTCACCTGATGACACTAGCTAGTAATCCTGTCAGAACAACTCACCTAGATCAACAGTAAAGGCATGCATCATGGACTCATTAACGACTGCAAAAGAATGTGCTCTACAAAGAACTATTTTGAGTCGTTTTGACTATTTAAAAAACTCATTTTCCCCTCTCTAAAGCATAAAACAAAGCATAATAACAATAAATGAAGGGAGGATGAAGTAGCTAACCTTCACAGCACTTTGGATGAGTGAAATCCCCATAAAAATGAGGGGAAAAAATTCAGACAGCACCTTCCCTAGGGTTGCTTGGTGGCTCGAGCTGGAGGAGGAAGAAGAGCTCTCAGTCTGGTGATTTTATATGGAGGAGATTTTATCCCGGTTGGAAATTCCAACCGGGATAAAATACAACCCTTTTTATCCCGGTTGGAAACTCCAACGAAGACAAAAGACTCTCCCCCTTTATCCTGGTTGGAATTACCAACGGAGACTAAACCTTTTGTCCCGGTTGGTAATTCCAGCTGGGATGAAAGGGGGTCTTTTGTCCAGGTTGGAGTTTCCAACCGGGACAAAAGGGGGGCCAGTGTCGGTGCAAAATTTCTGACTGTTACAATCGGGACTAAAGCTCCCCCCTCCTCCCGCATGCGCGGTGGCCTTCGGTGGCACGCCACTTTAATCACGGGTCTATTGTTAACCGGGACAAAAGGGAGCGGATGGAAGGTCGGTTCTCTACTTAGTGAATGATAGAATAATAATCCATAGCCAAGTAAAAACCTAGGAATTTCAGCCGTTTGATCTTTGGAATTGAATTCCACTCTAATAATCATAATTTACACATAAGTTAATTAAGCTAATATAGTTGTATGTGGAATATATTTGTATATTATTATTGGCCATATGGGAGAGATACTTATATACTGCACTTCTGCTATAGAGAAGCGAGTCAAAGAGTGTGCTATAAGTTACACATTAGAAACATAGCATGAGAATCTATAGAATCAATTTCCATTTCCCACCCTCATGAATTAAGATAGACTTATATCTAAACTTTGGAAAGTTGTGGAATGCCACATTCCAAGATAAATAGCCTACTCCATTCAGTAGATTCCAATTCCAATTTCCTCGTCTGGCTACTGTTTCTCCTATTTCTGTTCTCATCTTCTTCGCCTAGCAAAACCAGGTCACTGGCAAAGCTTAGGGCCGACGCTACTAGAATTGACAGGATTATTGCAATTTTTTTCCTCGAATTCCAACAATAATTATTACCCAATAGTTTTTATACCATCATCTACTAGAATTCCAACAATAAATGTTACCCAATAGTTCAGGGGCAGTCAGACTTACAGATTTACATTACAGTTTTTTTTTCTCCAACACAGATTTACATTATTGTTGGAATATATTTCGCTGAACTTAGAAGATCGGGCAATGCAAGCAATTTATATTATACAGAATTAGCTTTGGTGTCTCATATTTAAAGATCGACAAAAGAAACCTGCTCGGCATGTTGATCACCCATCATTCTTTACAGCCTAAGTGACATTAGACAATGGCAATTACAGCCTAAGATCGCTGAAGTCAGGAGAATGCTCAACTAAAATCTGAGCTGGCTGGACGTATCTTGGAATTTCATACATCCTGCAAGCACTAAGATAAGACTAAAATGGCTATGTGATTTGAGATTTATACACACAACACGTAACATTGTAGCTTCAGTTGTCAGGCACTGCAGATATAGTTGTAGAATTGCATAAACGACAAAATTGCAAAAACACGTAAACGTTGTAAGACATAATGGCATATTCTGCAAAATAGTAACTTGACCATATAAATCAACCTTCATCATACAGAAAAGGTGACCTCTTCAGAAGAAATGATCATACTCTTGACATTCATGAGAATTTTAACTCTGAACATAAACAGAATAACAATTATTTAAAAAGTACATACTTGGCTCAAATGTACTTAATTATTTTTAAATTTAAAGGTATATAGTAAACAAAACAGTTTCATTATCCGAAAGCGACAAAAACACAACTTGATGACACTATTGCTTAAGGCCTAAACCACATGAACATTATGATTCAATGGATAAACTCGATACAAAGGAACAATCAGGCAGTCTCTTTCACAGCAAACGATCGGAACTTTACGGGCATACGGGAACCATCCAAAACGGTTGGCGCGCAGAAAGGGGAACGTCCTGGCCTGGCCCAGTGACCTCACGAGTGCCTTCCATGAGATCAAAGATGTAAAACTCGTTGGTGTCCCGGAAGAAGTCGAACGCATAGTAGACGCACCCCCTCTTGAGACCATGCTCCCCGGCCGCGCACGAGGCCGCAAAGCTACGTGGACCGAGAAGAAACGCTCGATCGCCGATGTCAGTCACCTTGCACCATTCTTGCTTCGAGAAATCCATCTTGTAGGCACTGACCTCCTCGATGTGCTCGAAGTCGCAGCCAGGCATGTAGACGCAGACGAGGAACAGCTCCTGCGACGACTCCAGGAGATAAGTGTCGATGACAAGCTGCGGCTCGTCGCTGACGCTGACGAAAGTTGGCATGAGAGCATCGAAGCTCGTCATCTCCAGATGCGGCTCCGGATCCTGAGCGAAGCTGAGAACCCAGACCTCATCTAGATTCTCCATGAAGTAGAACTTCCCCTGCACGGCGGCCAGGTTGTCTATCTCCATCTTGGCGGGGGCGGAGAGGCTCCCCGGCGGGAGCGCGTAGAGGCCGATGTCGTAGGGCTGGGTGGTCCACGCGGTCCCTCCCCTGACGTGGCAGAACATGAACGAAAATCCCGTGGTGTCGTTGATGAGGACGAGGCAGTCCGGGGAGGAGACCGTGTCGGAGAGCAGGCACCGGGAGTTCTCCGGCGGCGCCGCGTCCAGCGCCGGCAGGGAGATCTTCTCCCCGGTCTGCGGGTTCCATAAAGAGCACTGCGAGGGGGTGGTGTTGTCTGCTACGAGCACCAAGCCGCATGGAGTCTCCAGGCATGTGGAGTTTTGGAGCTCTGGGATTCGGCAGGTGTGTGAGGATCCGTCGACGACGGAGAGCATGGTGTGGGAGTTGTCCGGCTGCTCGCCGTGGTCGTACACCACGAGGGGGAAAGACGCAGCCAGCGAGGTGAGATCGCCGGTAGCCTTCGGATCCATCTTGCACGGAACCGGCCTCTGCTCTCGTGTCGTTTGGCTCGCCTGCTGTGTTTCGGTGTTGGGACTTTCAGATCTTGGACTTTGGAGCTGCACGGGCGGCTCGCGTCTTCTTCTCTCTTTAAATTGGGGAGGCGGGAGGCCCTCGTTGTCGCGATTGGATGCGGAGTTGGGGACGGAGACCGAATCGAATTATGTTGGGGGAGGTCTCATGGCCGAACTGGACTCGAACTCCCTCGGTGGCGGCGGCGGCGTTGCAGAGCGGGAGATGAACACATGTACCTGGCTTTTTTCTTTCTTTGAGAGGACACTTCTAATGGGCCAGATTTCTTGTATGCCGACGACAAATTAGCTAAGGCCGAAGAGAAGGCTCCTGCCTGGCCAAGCCCAAGTATGTCTTTTCTCAAACGGATCCTGCGACGGGCCCATGGGTCAACAAGTTTTGAGCCCATAGTTTTAAACCCACAACAGCTAGAAACGGAAGAGCCTCAAAACAGGTTTGCCGCCCCGGGGCTGGCTGCCAATTTCCTTCTGAAAAATACGAACTGAAAGTTTGAAATTCATTAGAGGTTGAACCAATCGGAAGAAGTATCCATAGCATGTTAGTAATGTAGCAATCACATCCATTATACCATCGGCAAACATCACGCCCGTAAATGAAGTTGTTGGCTAAAAATCATCACATGGCTACACACCTGTCGACTAGCACTGAACCTTTTCAGTATAGTAGCAGGCTAGCTTTGCTTCTTCAGTCTTCACATAAGCATACAGAAACTAACAGATCAAGGTTAATCTCCCAAAGAGTAGTATTCGATCGACAAAGCAATTGAATTGACAGGAACAGATTACAAAACGAAAGCAATTGAATTGACAGGAACAGATTACAAAACGAAACGCTGAACACGTGAAGTTATTTTGCCGGCCGCGTGAAGTTTCGGGACGAGCTTACCACGGGTCTCAAATATAATCGGCTATGCAGTCTGACACCAGATTTTGACACCATTGACTTGGCCAACTGGGTGGTGGCCCTCTTCGCCGTCCAACAATTCAAGCTATGGTGGGGCGAATGGAAACAGCATTTCTTCTGCGTGTCCCCCGCAACATACTGCAATGACTTGAATCCCGCCAACGTTGATCCTAATGCAGCGGTACTACCCCTTTTTCAGCCGATTTTAACATAATTCCTTTGCACTGCAAGATTACCACTGACTTTCTTTTTCTTCTGCAATCTCGAAGCTATCTTCCCCCAACGCGCAGTCGCAGCGGCAGGCCAATAGATAATTGCCACCCTTATACTTCATTTCCGATTATTGGTTTCCAAGCTCCGTCCATTGAAGATATCTCTACGGGCCAGCTAAAACAGAAGTTGAAGATATCTTCTTTAAAGAAAATGAGCCGTCGGGTGCGCACCAATCGGCGGCGGCACCGGCTGAGTCTTCAGCCATACCGACCCCGCCAATTGTCGAGGAAGTCGATCCCCAAGCCGCTGCAGAAGCCGGATTAGCGTCCGCATCTTTACTACTAGAGGCTGTTCAGGTAACTCCATACTCTTTGAATTTTTCAAGTATACTATCAGTATTAACTTCTTCTTTCTGTTAGGCTGCGCAAATTATCCCAGAGCAATCTCCTCAGCAATCGGCCACACTCCAGGCAGAGACCGAGACGTCAGCAATCCCTCCCACTGAGGTAGAGAATATTTGTTTTACTCGAATCTCTTAATCCTTAATTGAAATCTAACTGATTTCTGATGCAGGCTACTTTGGGTGCGTCGATTGTGCCTTTCCAACGACCACCGTTTGGACGACTCACAGAGGTAGAGCAGTCATTATCCATCATCAGATTTAACCATTGCCTCATACTCATTATCCATCATCAGATTTAACCATTGCCTCATACTTACGGAGATCTATTTTTTGTAACTTTCCAGGAGGCTGGCCCGAGTACGGCGCCGATAATCGTCGAATCTTCTTCTTCCGACGAGCTAGCTGTGCCGATTCCCGAAATGAGGGTAGTACTCCCTCCAACACAAGCAGAAGAAATATGTTTTAAAGAGGTAAGAAACTTAACACCCAAATTGGCTGATTTTCTGCCGCCGTCGGCTAATCTGTCTCTTTATTTTATCAGGAACAGGATACTCCCAACAACAGCCTTTTTTCTTTTGCGGTCGCGATTTCTGATGACGAGGAGGTCGCCTCGCGCCAGGTCGCTCTGAGTTCACTTCCCAATGAAGTCCGCGCCAAGCTCTAGAGTATACGGGTCCTTCTCCAGGATGATGTCAGCCGATTGGTGAAAGACGCCTCGCCGATTCGGCAACTCTTTAGTGAAATCAGAGGCCGAGTTCCAGAAGAAGCAGCAGAAGCTCTAGCACCCATAGCATACATCGAGTAAATGCAAATCCCGGTATTCAGAGCTTTACAGCACATGGCTGACTGTGCTAAACTAGCAAAGGCACGTGAAGAGGAGGACTCCTACAAACAACGAGCTCAAGAAGTGCACCAGCGGATCGGCATTCTTGAAAACTCCCACCCGGACATTGTTGGTGCCATAGACCGCCTCAAGCGCCGAAGGGCAGAGCTCGCCAAGGAAATGGAGCAGGTGACCAAAGCCATAGCCGCCGAAGAGAAGAGGCTTCATGATCTCCCATCTGTTATCGCCGATCTAAAGTTGGTGTGGTGGAACACCTCGGATTAACTTAACTAAAGCACATTTAAGTCGCCTAACACGCGATCATATGCTTTAATCAAGTTAAATCACGATCCGTCGAATTTCATCCAATAAACCACTTTATAGGACCGAGTTAGCATAGCTCACCCGAAGGTGAGTGGTTCTAGAGAATACAACAGATCAACCTCTTAATCAAGTTCAAATTTTATTACAATACTGGTTCACAAATCAGAGTTTTACAAAGTTCAAACTGCAGAAAAAGATAAACAGAACAGCAGAAGCTATCGTCGGGTCGGATGTCCCTGATAAGGCCGATCAGGACATCAATGATCCCTTTCCTCGCCATCTGAGGAGGGATCCCACTCGACCGTCAACCCAGGAGGAAACTGGGGCGGCCAAGTGCCAACAGCACCACACTCAGAAGCTTCAACTTCACCTCAAAGAGATGCCACAAGCAAGGCTGAGCTACTAAGCTCAACAAGACTTAACCGACCGGTGGGAAAAACTACTCAACCAACTTCTAGACATGCAAAGCTCTTTGGCTGAGGGGTTTGTTTTGCCAAAAGCGACTACAGTAGATCCTTACTTTTAATATTTTAGCTCCAGTTCTAATTTCATTAACCAGTCTACATTGTCACTTATGCTAAACAAACATAGTTTCCAAACAAAAAAAAATATATAGAACAAGCATCAAGTTCATATCATCATCATGTTCCATCTTTACTCAGTGTAGCATAGCGATCAAGCAGTCTCAAACTGTGAGAGGCAGACGAATCGATTCGAGTTTCTTAACCATGCATGGCGAACCTAATCTCACGACATTCGCGCACCACAGAGGGTCGCTTCCTGTGTCGGCCGTCCCCATCGATTCCCTGACCCGTGTCGGGCCCACTTCTCTGGGTGCAATATTCCACAGACCCGGCCTCTGCCGTTCTGTGACCACACTTGCCACCACATGCGGCCGTAGGGAAAAACTCCGTTCCAGAGACAGTGGATCGAACCGCTCACGTCCAGGTTCAATCAGGTACTAGGCTTCCTCATCCCATACTAGGTATGAGATTAGTACTTTCAAACACTTGATCACGAACACTATCATATCTCGACCTTAGTTCAATTTCAAGTAGACAGACGGGGCAATCCACCAACCACCAAAAGAGTTCACAAGGCCCTGCTCCGTCCACCGTCCTTATAGTTGTAACCAGAAGAAGAACAAATGACTCCTATAGCTCGCGAGTGACAGGAAATCACTCGACTTTTACCGAGTCCTATTAAGCATTGCAACTACTCGGACTTACCATGCTAGTGTTCAGATTAAGGGAACTATGTCATGCATCTAAGGCTTCAAACAACTCCTATAACGTAAATGTACATACAAGGGAAGGCATGCGCAAGTTTAGAAAGATTGGGTTATGCTCCGGGGCTTGCCTTCGAGCGGGGCGGAGGCAAACTGATCTTTCGAGTGCTCGGCTTCAGCTCCTGCAGTTGGCAGCTCGGCTACCTCTTCGTCTTCTGGCACCGGATGCAGCTCGTAGGTGCCGTCGGTGAGATTTAGTTCTACACGGAAATGCAATGCAGGTGTTAAACACTTAGACGGTTATTTCAACAACACTTACAAGCTTAAGCTTAGAAACTTGTGGCAAAACTACAGGAAAGGTGTGAAAATCCTAAGCTTCTATTGATAGAGAATAAGGTAAAAGAGTCGGATCGGGAAGAACTTATGATCTGACCCTCAGACCTAAGGAATAACTATATCGGGGTCCTCAGACTTATCACAGAGAAGTCCCGAATTTTTACACAGATACCTTTGGTAAAAAGAAAGGATACGGCCGAGCCCTCGGGTGGGGCGGACAAGGGTCGGGCGAAACAGAAAGGGTCGGGCAAGATGGAAAAGGGGTCGGGCGAAACGAAAAGGGTCGGCAGCTTACATGTGGGCCTACTAGTGAAGTCTTGGGGTCGGAAAGGAACACACTCAGGTGGAAAGACTTAAGGTGCTAAGGCGTGGGCGGCGGAGGGGTCCGGCGGTGCTCTGACGGCGGCGGTGCTTCTTGTGGACAACAAGTAAGCTCTAGCACCATGCGGAGCGGCTGGTGGGTTTGGGACGGCGTGTGTTGAGCGGAGAGGGGGAGTTCCTCAAGAGATTATGCGGCAGCGCTTGAGTGCAAAACAGAGGAAGGTGCGGCGAGGCAAAGATGGCAAAGGGAACTTCGGTAAAGGCTCTGGTACTCCCTTTTATAGCTGCGCGGAAGAGAAAGAATCCGGGCAACGCGAGGATCAGGTCGAAGGGGATAGAGTGCTCTGCCGTGGTGGAGCTTCGGGGACAGGGTCTTTGGTCATTGGGTGTTGGAGACAGAGCTTGTGCAGGCGCGGTTTTGCCGGAAGGAAGGATTGGCGAGGGCGGGCGTGGGTCTGGTTGCGCCAAGCGGCGGATTGGGGACGGCGGCTCGGCTAGCGTGTGGCAGGAAGGAAGAAAGGGGGCACTGCAGGTGAGGGCGCTACAGGTGAGGTGACCGGGCGAGCGGCGACGCTAGCAGGCGCAGACCAGCGGCTTTGCCGGGGCACGCTACTGGCGAGGCGGAAAAAGGAGTTGTCTCTGCCGAAGCCGTGGTTGGCGAGGGTAGTACCGTCGCGGGGTGCGCGCGTGGGCAGCACGACTGAGGGGCAACGGAAAAGCTGGAAGGCATTGGGGCGCACGGCTGGGGATCCGGGTGAGGAGATGAGCGCGGGAGGCGAGGCAGACTGGCGCAGCAGTGGCCAATCCTTGGTCGCAGCGGCGACAAGGCGCCTGGCGCGACCGGTGAGGTTGCGGGCGAGACGAGACGAGGCGGAAAGGGCTGCAGGGTGCTTCCGCGCGTGATTGGGAAGGAGCCGAGCTGATCCATCTTGTCGCGACCAGCGACTGGGCTAGGCGGCGCTCATCGGGCAGGTTGAGCCACGCGGTGGCGGGACTCTGAAGCAGGGCGCACGCTGGCTCTAGCGCGCCTGACCTGAGAGATCCGTGGGATCTGTTTCTGGGTCCACCTACCAGTCTCTGGTTCTCCGAAAACTCCAAAGTTTTGAGGAAAACTGGTTTCGGGACTGATTAGAATTGCAGATTTGGGAACCTTCGGAGTCGAAAAGGATTAAGGTCCAACTAGCAAAGTTTTAGTAGGGACTTCGTTCTCCAACTTTCATAAAGGAATTTCTTGGCGTCCTGCTCAACTTTCCAAAGGAAAACCCTCCCTAAGGCTCTAGGTTGGGCTGAAAACTGGACTTTACTGATATGGCTCGAGAAAAGCTGAGTCAACCAGATTAGGAACTTGTCTTAGATTAACTTGACTGATTTAACCCTAAGTCGTTACAGCAGGAGAGGCAGAGCCTTGCCCATGAAGCTATCCAACTTCACCGCAACATACCAGAAGTCCCTAGGGCGGCCGACGACGACCAAAGGATTTTAGATTCGGCATCGAGTGATCGTGGCCATTAATGCTCTCCTCGGGTGAATCGTAGAAAACTCTGAATGCTTTTGTACAAAAATTTAATGTTCTTTTGCCGTTGTCGTGCGAATTCAAACTTGGACCGTCCTATGTGGCAGCTTTTCATTTAATAGTCCTTTACTCCAACGGGACGCGTTTTACCAATCGTTACCCTTCATCCTTTTCCTTCTATAAGTAGGAGACCCTCGTATCGCTTCTAAGGGCATTCGCACCTGGCCCAGCCTCCTTTCCTCAAGTTGTCTTATTTTCATACTCTTAGACCAGGCGTCGAGATGTCTTCCTCTTCCTCCGTCAATCAGGTACGAAATCTCCCTTCGTTCCTCCGCCCGGCGTTCATCAATCTAACGATGGGTGATTGTTTGTTTCCTCCCAGTCAAAACACCTTAGCCCTAGCCTGGAACGAGCCATTGAGATTATGCACTCTGAGGAACCACTGACGCAGGCGGACAGAGATCTGATTGAGGCTCATCGCGAAGAACTCAAAGATCATATCCCTGCTCATATCTAGAAGATCTTGGATCATATGGAAGCCAATTGTTCCAGTTAGCCGCCAATCGAGAAGAGCCACCATCTACATCGTCGGATCATTCTTGAGGATGCCATGGCGGGAACATCCCAACCCCTTCTCGACAAAAGCCACCAACTTCCTCGCCAAGTCGCTGTTGAAGCCGCCATGGAGGATTTGGAGGAGAAGAGCATCCGCCTCCTAATAGAACTAGGCCAGGTCGAGAGAGAGAAAGCCCAGCTGAAACGAGGTTAATGAATGTATTGGTACTTTTGGTCTAAGGGCAACTTGTACCGTGTCGGCCATGTATCCTATCGCTGTACCGAATAATAAATCGGCCAGACTAGTCAAAGGTTTCGTACTTAAGGCGGTGTCATCCTTGCATCGGCTATGTGAACACGAGTCAATAGGAGTTGGCCACATCGTCTAGACGCGCCATATCATCGGCTACGCGTCTACCCATATTCTAGGGTAATACCTCTTCAGATACCTTCCATTTAAAGCTCTTGTGAATTCCTCCCCCTCGATAGTCTCTAATATGTACGCATTTCCTGGAGCGCATCAGCCGATTCTATACGGCCCTTCCCAAGTAGGCGATCATTTACCGAATTTGGGATCTTTAGATCCTATCAGCAGCACCAACTTCCAAACCAAATCTCCCTGGGAGAATTGCTTGACCTTAACCTTCTTGTCGTACCACCTGGCCACCCTTTTCTTATTTTCTTCGATGCTGATCAGGGCCCTTAATCGTTGACCCGCTAAATCGTCGAGCTCCCCCTTCATGAGGAGGGAATAGTCATCAGCTATGAACTAATCTTGAAGTGACATGCGTCTGGACCCCATCCTTAATTCCCAAGGCAATACTGCCTCATGACCGTACACCAATTGATAGGGAGATATTTTAGTAGCCCCATGGCAGGCCATCCTGTAGGCCCATAGAGATTCAGTCAAGGGTGCGTGCCACTTCTTGGGCTGCTCCTCTATCTTCCTCTTGATCAACTTGATTATCCCCTTATTGGATGATTTGGCCTGACCGTTAGCTTGAGCATAATACGGAGAAGAATTCAACAATTTAATTCCCATATCGGCGGTGAACTCTTCAAACTCTTCCGAGGTGAACATTGTCCCTTGATCGGTTGTGATAGTTTGAGGGATACCGAACCGCTAAACAATGTGGTCTCTCACAAAATCGATCATAGCGGCTGAAGTCACGGTTTTCAGGGGGACTGCCTCCACCCACTTGGTAAAGTAATCAGTGGCTACTAATATGAACTTGTGTCCCTTGCTTGATGGATGATAAATCTGTCCGATAAGGTCTATTCCCCAACCTCTAAACGGCCATAGCTTAATTATTGGGTTCATAGCCGAGGCTGGTGCACGCTGCACGTTGCTGAACTTCTGGCAATCCTGACACCCTTCATAATATTTGAAGCAATCCTCGAGCATAGTCGGCCAATAATAACCATTGTTGCTGATCATCCACTTCATTTTGTGAGCTGATTGATGAGCCCCACATACGCCTTCGTGAATTTCTCCCATCAGAACCTTCGCTTCTTCAGTTCCAAGGCACTTGAGTAGAACCCTATCAATCATCCAGTAAAACAAATCATCCTCAAGTAACACATATTTTGTGGCCTGAAAATGTATTTGCCGATCCACTTTCTTGGACGGATCTTTTAAGTAATCGGCGATCTCCTTTCGCCAATCGTCGGCCGCAAGCTCCAGAGTCATGCCACCTTGAATCGGCCGATACCCGGAAGCATGTTGGGCAAGCCTGTTGGCCTCTTCATTGTAATTTCTGGGAATATGCTCAATAACTGCAAACTTGAATTCTTTTAACGACCGAAGGCAATCTTCGTAGTAAATCCTTAAGACATCATCTTTGCACTCAGATTTCCCCATCAATTGATCGACGATGAGCATGGAATCCCTGAAAATCTCCATTGCATCGGCTTTGATCTCCCTCAACAACTAGATACCTTTTAAGACAGCCCGGTACTCTGCCTGATTATTGGTAGCGGACGCCTCTATCGGCAGAGAGAAATCATAACTTGCCCCCCCCCCCTGAGATGATATGAGAACGATGCCAATTCCTGATCCGGCCCCACATGAAGAACCATTGAAGTACAGTGTCTATGGAGCTGGTTCGACGACGACGATTTCTGGTCCACGGTGCTGGGTCACGAAATCAGCCATGACTTAACCCTTGACTGCTTTGGCCGATTCGTACCTCAGGTCGAACTCTGACAGAGCTAGAATCCATTTTCCAATTCTTCCTTTCAAAATCGGCAATGACAGCATGTACTTGACTACATCATCTTTGCACACGACTATGCACTCCGCCGATAACAGGTAGTGCTTGAGTTTGGTACATGAAAAATATAGACAAAGGCATAGCCGTTCCACTGGGAAATATCTAGTCTCAGTGTTTAGGAGCCTTCTGCTGACATAATAGATTACCCTTTTTTCTTTGCCTTCAAATTCTTGTACCAGTGCCGATCCGATAGCTTGTTCTTCGACCGACAAGTATAGTCTGAACGGCTTGTCAGCCTGTGGCGGGACCAACACTGGTGGTGAGATCAGGCACTTCTTGATGTCTTCCAACGCCTTCTGTTGTTTTTCTCCCCACACGAATTCCTAGTCGGGTTTCAATTTCAACAAGGGGGTAAAGGCTTGAATACGCCCGGACAAGTTGGATATGAACCTTCTGATAAAGTTAACTTTACCGATTAGGGACTGCAGCTCAGTTTTGTTCTGCGGGGTCATGACTTTATTGATGGCAGCTATAATCTTCTGGTTGACTTTTATCCCGCGCTCATGGACCATGAATCCTAGAAATTGTCCAGCCGAAACACCAAAGGCACACTTGTTTGGGTTCATTTTCAATTCATGCTTCCTTGTGCACTCCAATACTTCTCGCAAATCGGCCAGATGCTCCTGATGTCCTTTTGACTTGACCACGATGTCGTCGATGTAGATCTCCACCAGGACACCAATAAGCTTGTGAAAAATATAATTCATAGCCCGTTGATATGTAGCTTCGGCGTTTTTTAAACTGAAGGTCATCACCACCCACTCGAACAAACCGAGGTGGCCTGGACACCGGAAAGCCGTCTTTGAAATGTCTTCTTCGGCCATTAATATTTGATTGTACCCAGCATTACCATCCATGAAACTGATGACTTTATGTCCTGCGGCAGCGTCTATCAAAACGTCGGCTATTGGCATTGGATACCCATCCATTGGCGTAGCCTGATTAAGATTTCTGAAGTCAATGCACACGCGCAGCTTCCCATTTTTCTTGTATACGGGTACAATATTGGAAATCCACTCGGCATAACGGCACTACCAAATAAATCCTGCTTCAATCAATCTTGTAATCTCGGCCTTTATATCAGGTAGGATTTTAGGGTTGCACCGTCGTGCGGGTTGCTGATACAGCCGATATCCTGGTTTTATAGGCAACCGATGTTCGACAATGGACCGGTCTAGACCAGGCATCTCATGGTATTCCCAAGCAAAACAATCTTTAAACTCTTTCAATAATCTCGTCAATTTACACTTGTACTCCGGGTCTAAGCTAGCACTAATATACGTCGGCCTTGGCTTGCTGCCATCTCCTAAGTCCACCATTTCCAATGAATCGGCACGTAAATCCGTGCCCAAGTTTGCCGTCTTCTCGGACGAACAGATCCATCTAGTCTGATTCTTCAGAGCCGACTGCTTGGATCGGCTGTAGACCTAAATCGGACACCTTTAGGAAATCAGTGTCCCAGGTCCTGCAAGATATGCACCTGATGTGTTCGCAGCTCCACTGTTGCGCATCGGCTGTGGCAACACTGTAGGAGGAATCGGCAGTGACTATCTCGATGTTGTCGCCGACCCACTGGAAGAGCCATTGGTGCATTGTAGATGGGACGCAGCAATTCGCGTGTATCCAATCGCGCCCGAGAAACATGTTGTAGGACCCTTTGCCATTAATGATAAAGAAAGTAGGGGGTAGGGTCTTACTGCCGATGGTGAGGTCGACACAAAGTGCTCCGCGGGCCAGGGACACGTTCCCTTCGAAATCCTTGAGCATCATATCCCTCTTGTTCAGATCTTCATCATTTTTGCCCAATTTCCGGAATATAGCTTACGGTACGATATTGACCGCAGCGCCTCCATCTACCAGTAGCCTAGTGACTGGTCGCCCGTTGACGTGTCCTTTGAGGAATAGGGCTTTGAGATGTTGTCGTTTGTCGTCTTCGGGTTTCTCAAAAGTGGTTCATCGGCTCCAAAGCCAACTATGCCATTTGCTCCTCTATTTCTGTTGCATCGTCCCGATCGGCAGGAGCCATGAACTCCATCGGCAAGATGAACACCATGCTGACATCAGCCGCCAACCCCTGATCGTCATCTTCTTCATCATTTTTTCTTTTGGGGCGCTAGACTCCAGACCTGTCATCTTTCTTATCCGCCGTCTGCCTCTATTCTTCTTCTTCTTGTTCCCATTGGCGCAAACGCTGGATTCTTCGTTTCTGGGATTTGGTCAAGCCATCGGGGCACCATCTGGGGTTCACCGGTTTGGTTGGCGGTTTTGCACGCTCCCAGTCTGGTTCTCATCCTAGGAGATTTTTGTCAGACACTCTGGCATCGGCCATCTTCTCCAGCTGGCCCTGCCCCCCAGTCGTTCACGCTGGTCAACTCTGCCCCTCAGCCGATCATACTGTTCAACTCTGCCCCTTAGCCGATCATGCACTAAAATGCGCCGATCCTCTTGTTCGCGCCAGTATCTGCTGATCGGCTCTGATCCTCGATCTCTGGAGCGTGACCTCTTGAACGGGTGACTGCTGCGATATTGACCGCTGCACTCGAGGCAATTATCGGCTGATGGTAAGCTGAGGTTGTTCTCCCAGCAGTGGATAAAGAACGGGCACCGCCAGTGACCTTCGTGTCGGCGCATCATCTCTTCACGGTGTCTCGAGTTTTCTTGCTACTGCAGATACTTGCTGAGTAAGTATTGGGAGGTGAAAGGTCTACGTGATCTCTCTGATCTTTCGCCTTCATCTTCGACCCGTCCTTTGCCTTTGACATCTTCGACCGTGGCCTAATTTTTGGGATCTCCGGCGCTGCTTCTTTTAACCGATTCTGATGTTAGCACCTTGGTCTGGAGTGCGTTTCTTCCCGCATCGACCGTATTAGTAGGGAAAGGATGCTGACCAATCTTCATTGGCTTTACTGGCTTTGTCGGAACTTCGAACTTGAGTCTGCCTTGCTCAATGGCCGATTGTATCTGCTGTCGGAAGATCTTGCACTCGTTCGTGTCGTGGGACGTGGCATTGTGCGACTTGCAATACTTCATCTTTTTGAACTGTTCGGTCGATGGAATCGTGTGATAAGGTGAAAGCTTGATCTACCCCTCCTGGAGAAGTAAATCAAAGATTTTATCGGCCTTTGACATGTCAAAGCCGAATGTTTCTGGTTCCTTCTTTCTGAACGGGCATGATATCGGCTTTTTCCCTTTTACCCATTTTTCTAGGCCGATTTCCGCCTCTTCCTCTGATTCAGACCCCTCCAAGTATGCCACCTTCTTCTAAAAATTCCTCCGTTGGTCGAAAGGGCACACCTCTTGACCGGACAGTCGGTGGACGATCTGACTTAAGCTTTCGAACTCCTGGGAGGCGTACTTCTCTTTGATGTGTGGTAGGAGACCTTGGAAGGCGATATCGGCCAGCTGAGCGTCAGTCAGGACTAGGGTGTAGCACTTGTTTCTGATCTCACTGAACCTCTACACGTAACTGGTAACTGGTTTGTCGCTCCTCTGCCTGAGGCTGGTCAGATCTGAGAGCTTCATCTTGTGGACTCCCGCGTAGAAGTACTTATGGAACTATTTCTCCAGATTGGCCCAAGTGACGATGGAATTGGGCGGCAGCGTAGTGAACCATTGGAAGGCTGATCCGGATAGGGACGACGAGAATAAACGCACTCGCAGAGCATCTTGTGTAGCGGCTTCTCCGCACTGGATAATGAATCTATTCACGTGCTCCACAGTTGATGTGTCATCCAGTCCCGAGAACTTGGTGAAGTCGGGAACCTTGTACCGATGGGGAAACAGCAACAAGTCATAGGCAGGCGGGTATAGCGTCTTGTACGTATAGGTTTGCACCTTCGGTTTCAACCCAAATTGATCTTGAACCACCTCTGCTATCCTTGCGGTCCAATCCACCTGCTGCTGATGTATGGCCGGTTGAGGAATCGGCACATGTTGCTGGACCGGCGGTGCAATGGCTCGATGATGGATCAGAGCGTGCTGCAGATTTTGCGGTTGCATAGTCGGCTGAGCAGCCGACATTTGCTTGTGGGGGGTCTGCCACTCCGTTGTATAGTATCATTGGCGTCGCACCCCTGAGTGTTTCTGTAGAGTCTACCACCCTGCCGATCTCTGATAAAGTCGGCTGATATTGTGGGACCGTTGACTGACTGGTCGACTGGAATGATGCTTGGACCGGAGACTTCCCATAACTGATTGGTTGATCTGGTCCGGCTGCCGTTGCTAGTGCCCCCCAAGGCATTGAGTGAGATGGCGCTTGCGATTGGTAGCATGGCGCACCGTTGTACCCTAGGGGCAATAAAGCGTTGTATCCTCCATGTTGTGTCGGTGTCGGCTGAGGAGCCGAGTGAGATGTGCTAGGTGATGCAGAGAAGCCTCTGACTGGAGCTATGATGGGCGGGGCGTACGCTACTCCCTAATACCCCTGAGCTACTCCGCTGACCAAGGAACTGATGATGGCGTTGTATACCGTGTTGGTCATCACTGAGGATTGGTCAATCATAGCCTGGTAAACAGACTGTTGAATCATGTTAGACATCTTTTCCGAGTCCTCAGCGATGGTGATGTGGCGGGGAGTTCGAAGAGGAGCTTTCTTGACGGTCTCCCCGCTTCTGGTACAACTAAAGGATTGCAACCATGTCTTCCTGTAGTCTTCTAGGTGTCTTGCCAACTCTTCCTTGTGGTTGTCCTTGAGATCTGTTTTCGTAACTTCGATGACGTTGTCTTCGAATATTTCAGCAGCTTTCGACATGTTGGATGTTGTTTTTGTCCCACCGGGCATGCCAAAAGTGTGTTGGTGCTGGAAATCAGCTGATGACCCTCAGCGTCGGACACACGACCTGGGAGAATCTGCTTAACTCCTGTTCGGGTTATTGCCCTAGTGCGGTTCGCGCGGCGTGCCAGTCAATCTGACCTGTTGATTGACAAGGAAAGAAAAGTATTAAATTCCAAGGGTTTCGATCGGCTAAAGTTCTGATCTGTCTTCGAAAAGCGTATTAGCGAATCGGCCGATATACTGTGGAGATGACCGGCTATAAAGTAGCTGATGATCGCGTAGCGATTCCAGAGAAATTACTAGAGCAAATTAAACAATGCTACAAATGCAACACTTGAAATAGATCTAATCAGCTATATGGCGATAAGAATAACAATGATAAAGCCAACAGTTCGAATCTCAAGCGGGATAACTGGTGATAAAACTAGAACAATAGATAAAACCTATAATTCTAGTAAATATCGATAACTGGTGAATAAATCTAAACGAAACGGCAGCAATACGCCCGAAGTTAAAGCTTAGATATTACTCGATAAACGGAACTTACAAATCGGCCGAAGATCGTGTCGATGCAGCCCTGCCAACCCGTACGAACTCGTGAAAAGAAAAGATTTTTGGCGAAGTCGCCGGGTTGAAAGTAAAGTGCGAGGAATAACTAGATTTGTTGTATTGATTGATGTCTGTTTTACAAACCTCAAGAGGTGGCTATTTATAGCCTATTACAACTGATTTCCTAACCGACTAGGATCTATCTCTAATTTAAAATAACAATAAATATTTACAAACACAACTCGGATCGGAGTTGGTTATCATATCTCACGGGCCAATTTTCTTCTTTAGCTAATCTTTTCTCCGGCCCACTCTAGACCCATACTGGCCAAGCTGTTCCAGCTCCTAATCGGCCAATCCTTGTTGACTCCTTTTGCCAATCGGCCGAAACACTGTAGCTCTAATCGGTCGATTCTCAACTGTAGCTTTTAGCTTGCCGCATCGGCCAATCTTCTCCTTCCTTGACGCCGATTCAAAATACGTGTCAAAATCCGGCATCAACAATCCGGTGCTGAGATTGCTGCATGATCAGCACAGCAGTCCGTGCCTCACCCATGCAGATTCTGTGGCGGGCACCCAAGCGCGAACACGTCGCCTAGCGAACCCAGCCTCTCCATGCCCGCGCGGACGGTGGACCAACCTGGCACCGCCACGCCTTCATCGCCCGGTCGAACTCCTGCCCAAGCATCCCCGACATCAGTGGAGGGCCAATCATTGGCAGGCACTGGTTACCAGATGAATTTGCCTAGATCTTCTGTGCATGCTTCGCCAGCTCCAATATAGCCATATTTTTCTGCTCCTGCTCCAGTTGATGAAGGATTTCAACCAAGAACTAGGTCACAAAGTGGAATACGGAAGGCAAATGTATATACTGATGGCACAATTAGGTATGGTTGCTTTACTTCTTTTGCTGAGCCACAAAATTTAGATGAAGCATTAGGAGATAAAAACTGGAAAGAGGCTATGGATGCTGAGCACTCAGCTTTAATAAAAAATAAGACATGGCATTTAGTTCCTCCCAACAAAGGCACCAATATCATTGATTGCAAATGGGTTTACAAGATTAAGAGAAAATAGGATGGGAGTTTAGACAGATATAAAGCACGATGGGTAGCTAAAGGTTTTAAACAAAGATATGGAATAGATTATGAGGATACTTTTAGTCCTGTGATTAAACCAGCTACTATTAGAATTGTTTTGTCTATTGCTATTTCTAGGGGTTGGACCCTTCGTCAACTAGATGTGCAGAATGCTTTTCTTCATGGTGTATTGGAAGAAGAGGTATACATGAGACAGTCTCCAGGATATGAGGATCGTTCTTTACCCAATTATATTTGCAAGCTACACAAGGCGTTGTATGGACTCAAACAAGCACCTAAAGCCTGGTATTCTAGATTGAGTGCTAAGTTATGTCAGTTGGGCTTCAAGTCATCCAAAGCAGATACATCCTTATTTTTCTATAACAAGGGAGATATTACTATCTTTATTCTTGTCTATGTTGATGATATAATTGTTGCTAGCTCAAGTCAGAGTGCAACTTCGATGCTACTACAAGATCTTAACAAAGAATTTTCTCTCAAGGATTTGGGTGATCTACACTATTTTGGGAATTGAAGTAAGTAAGGTGTGTGATGGTATATTATTGACACAAGGTAAATATGCTTATGATGTGTTAAGGCGAGTTGGTATGAGTGATTGCAAGGGAGTTACTACACCTCTCTCTACTTTAGAAAAGCTCTCGGTTCATGAAGGTGAATGTGGCGGATCCACCTCGGATTAGCCTAATTAAGGCATGGTTAAGTCGCCTAACATGCGACACTCGGCCTTAATCGTGCTAACTCGAGATGCCGTCGGATTTCATCCGATTTAACCACTTTGACAGGACCGAATTTAGCAAAACCCACACGAAGGTGAGTGGTTCCAGAGAATACAACAAGTCCAACAGTAGATTACAAGTTGTTACACACTTGGTAAAAATCAGAGTTTAACAAGTTCTGAAGAAAACAATAGAAGGTAAAATAAGCGGAAGCTAAATGTAGGGGTTGGACGTCCTTGGTGAGGCCAGCCAAGACATCAGTGATCCCTTTCCTCACCGTCCGAGGAGGGATCCCACTCGACCGTCCAACCCGGAGGGAGTTGGGGTAGCCAAGTGCCAATAGGAGCAGACTCGAGATCGGTGACTTCACCTGAAAAGAAGCCACAAACAAGGCTGAGCTACTAAGTTCAACAAGACTTAACCGACTGGGAGTAAAACTACTCCACCACTTCTAGACATGCAAGTCTCTTTGGCTGAGGGGTTTGTTTGCCCAAAAGCACTATGTATATCCTTATTTTCAAAGTTTTAGCTCAGATTCTAAGTTCATTAACCAGTCTTAGTTGGCAACTTACTCTAAGCAAACATAGATCCAACCAAAGGTATATATATAAACATCATCAAGACCATGTCATCATCAGATTCCTTTATTACTTAGTGTAGCATAGCGATCAAGTAGTCTCAAAACTGGGAGAGGCAGACGAATCGATTCGAGTTCTTTAACCATGCATGGTGAACCTAACCTCACGACATCCGTGCACCACCGAGGGTCGGTTCCTGTGTCGGCCTTCCCCATCAATTCCCTAACCCGTGTCGGGCCCATTTCCTTTGGTGCAAGGTTCCACAGACCCGGCCTCTACCGTTCTGTGACCACACTTGCCACCACGTGCGGCCGCAGGGAAACTCCGTTCCAAGGACAATGGGGCGACCGCTCACATCTAGGTTCAATCCGGTACTAGGCTTCCTCATCACATACTGAGTATGAGGTTAGTACTTTCAAACACTTGATCACGAACACCACCACTGTCGGGCCTTAACAAATTTCCATAGACAGACGGGGCGATCAGCCGACCACCAAAAGTTAACCAGAACCCTGCCCCGTCCATCGTCCTTATAGTTGTAACAGAAAGAGAAACAACCAACTCCTATAACTCGCGAGTGATAGGAAATCACTCGACTTTTACCGCTTCCTATTTAAGCATAGCAACTACTCGGTCCAACAACTAGTGTTCAGATCAAGGAACTACGCCATGCATCTACGGTTGCAAACAACTCCTATACATAAATGCACAAACAAGATGAAGAAGGCATGCGCAAGTTTGAAAAACCGGGGGTCCATGCTCCAGGGCTTGCCTTCAAGCGAGGAGGAAGGGAACTGGTCTTCTGCTGGGGCGGCTTCGGCTTCTGGAAGCGGTAGCTCGGCTACAACTCCGTCTTCGGGCGCCGGGTACAGTTCGTAGACGCCGTCAGTGAGATTCAACTCTACACGAATGCAATGTAGGAGTTAGTACTTAGACGGTTATTTCAACAGCAACACTTGCAAGTTTTAGCCCAGAAACTTGTAGCAAAGCTATAGAAAAAGTGGGGAAGTTCACTTGAGTTGGTGGAGAGCAAGGCAAAAGGGTCGGATGGGAAGAAACTTATGATCTGACCCATAGACTAGAGGAATAGCTGTGCTGGGGGTCCTCAGACTTAACGCAGAGAAGTCCCCAATTTTTACACATATACCCTCGGGTCAAGGAAAAAGATACAGCCGAGTCCTCGGGCGAGACGGAAAAGGGTCGGCGAAACAGACAGGGTCGGGCGAGACGGAGAAAGGGGTCAGACGAACGGATAGGGTCGTGCGAGGCGGAAAAGGGGTCGGGCGGACAGACAGGGTCGGGCGAGGCGGAAAAGGAGTCGGACGAACAGAGAGGGTCGGCCGAGACGGAAAAGGCGTCGGACGAACAGAGAGGGTCGGCCGAGACGGAAAAGGGGTCGGACAGATAGACAGGGTCGGGCGAGGTGGAGAAAGGGGTCGGTAACTTACCTTTGGTTTATAGGTGAAACTTGGGGTCGGGAAGGAGCAGACTTGGGCGGAGGAACTGGAGCACTAAGACTTGCAGCGGCGATGTCCGGCAGTGCTCCGGCGGCTACGGTGCTTCTTGTGGACAACAAGCAAGCTCTAGCACAGCGCGGAGGAGCAAGCGGCTGGGTGGATTGGGAAAGGCGGGTGTTGAGCGGAGAGGAGAGTTCCTCAGGAACTTAGGTGGCTGCGCCCGAGCACGAAACAGAGGAACGGCGATAAGGTAGCGATGGCGAAGGGGACTCCGGTGGGACTCTGGCGTTCCCTTTTATAGCTGCGCGGGAAGAGAGAGAGCTGGAGCAGCACGAAGACCGGGAAGAAACGATGGAGTGCGCTGCCATGGCGGCGATTGAGCAGCGGGGTGGCGGAACAGGACTTCGGGGATGACACCTTCGGCCATTGGGCACCAGAGACAGGGCGGCGCAGGCGCGGTTTTGCTGGTGGTTGCGGTTTGGCAGAGGCGGTCGTCGTCGTGCGGCGGATCTGATGGGTGTGATAGGGGGAACGGCGCTAGAAGCGAGGTTGCACAGGTGAGAAGACAGGCGGGCTGCGGCTGTGCGGGCGAGCACGAAGCAGCGGTCTGTCGGGGCGCAGCTGTAGTAAGGCGGAAAAGGAGCTGTCGCGGCCGGGGTCGGGGTTGATGAAGGAGGAATCGTCGCGTAGCGCATCTGGGGCGGCGCGACTGGGGAGAGGCGGCAGAAAAGCCGGGAGGCATCGGGCCTTGCAGCCGGGGGTCCGGCAAGGTGATGATGGGCGCAAGCCGTGAGGCACTGCAGAAAGGGTTGCAGAGGGGCTTCCGCTGCGATTGGGGAAGAGGGCGCGGGAATCCATCCGGTCGCGGCCGGCGACGGGGCGGAGCGGCGGGAGTCAGAGGAGTTGAGCCACGCGGCGGGGAAACTCTGGAGCGGGCATGCTACTCGAGTGCTTCTGCCTCGGGAGATCCGAGGGAAAAGATTGCGGGTCCACCGGTTAGTCTCGGTTGGTCCTCTGCTCAGATTGAAGGGAGACACTATTGGGGAGACTTCGAAGGATCCGGCGGGGTGGGTTGGGGGTCGGCAGGGGTCGGAGCTGGGAACCGGCGGAGAGGGATCGGGACCGGAATTGGAGGTTGAGCACTTAAACTCGGGGAAGCTGAGATAGGGGGATTAGGGACTCGGATTAAGATTAACTCGAAAGATTTGGGGTCGGTCGTCACAGCGAACCTCTTGGTCCTAGTGATTCAACGCAATACAGAAGTGTGGTAGGAGCTCTACAGTATTTAACTTTAACAAGGCTAGACATATCTTTTTCTGTTAACATGGTTTGTCAGTTTTTTACATGCTCCTACTACGACTCATTGGGCTGCAGTGAAAAGGATTTTAAGATATATCTGAAATATACTTTGAAGCTTGGTTTAAAAAATTAGTAAAGCTTCATCATTACTTGTCAGTGCTTATTTTGATGCAGATTAGGCAGGATGCTTGGATGATCAGCGTTCTAAGGAGGTTTTGCTGTGTTTCTAGGACCCAATCTTGTGTAATGGAGTGCACGAAAGCAAGCAACGGTATCTCGCTCAAGTACAAAAGCTGAGTATAAGGCTGTTGCTAATGCGATGGCTGAAATTATGTGGATACAGATTTTGCTTTGTGAACTTGGAGTTCAAGCACCCAAGATGACTAAGTTGTGGTGTGATAATTTGGGAGCTAAGTATCTATTAGCTAATCCTGTGTTTCATGCTCATACTAAGCATAGAGAAGTTGACTATCATCTTGTTTGAGAGCGACTGAGCGAGTAGCCAAACGGTCAACTAAGGAGCAAGTTGCGGATGGTTGCGGCCACTGTAGATGTTCAAGCATAATTTCAACTTACGAAGTTTAGATTGAGGAGGTGTTAAACAAATCATTGTAATAGATAGATTGGGTTGTAACCGTCCAGGAGGTTTGTTCTTCTAGAGTTGGGACTCTTGTAAATCTTTCTTAGAGATAGATCCGACCAGCTGCTCTCAACTCTCTCTCTCTCTGTATGTATGTGTGTGTGTGTGTGTGTATATATATATATATATATATATATATATAATCATCTGTGTCATGTTGGACACATCTATTAACACGAAACCGTCATCGACTAAGATAGGGCGTTGATGTTCCACCTCCTTTCGCACCTCTGATTTTCTAGATGGCGCACGTGCTCCTCGGCCGCGAGCATCAGCGTGGACCAGACGGCGCTCAGGCGGAGGGTACCACATGACCCGGAGGAAGGCTCTCACGGTCACAGCCGCATCAACCTGCTGCCGAGCATGGCGCAGCCGCTGGATCGTCTCGGCCACGCGATCATGACCGTGAGAGCCTTCCTCCGTTGCCACCTGGTCGCTTTGGCCAAAATGACATGTGGCGTGGCCAAAATGATTGTATTAATATGTGAGGTTATTACATACATGATTTGTGAGTAAAAGGTGAAAGGGAGGATGACACCTAAGTTACAATGTTCCTAAAGTACACACTCCACGTTACTAAGGAAGTCAAGAACCTGCTACTCCTCTGTTGATGTAAAATGTTTGCTGTAATCTGGTTACTCTCTGAACTTCAAAATTCTCATCATGTTTTTATTATATTGGAATTTCTGAATGATACTACTGAACAGCAGGACAATTTCCACCATAAAGAGAGGATAAAAGAAGAAAGTGGTTGATTTGTTTAATATTCTGATGAATCTGAATTGGCAGTAAAAATCATCACAGCAACGGCTATCCAAGCATCAATCCGAAAACCAAAAAGAAATAACCAAACAAGAACATTTGCACCTGACACGACTAGTTATCCGATCAACGGAGAAACAACGAATACATGCATCTTGGAAGCATCAATCATAGGATCCGACCCGGTCAATAGCAGAACGAAACGGAATTCTGACGACAAGTTCAGTAACATTCGATTGGAGATGCCTGCAGTTGGCCAGTTGCTCGCCTCGAGGCGCTACTCGCCTAGCCATCCACAGTATCGATCAGGATCCGGGCTTTGCCGTACTCCGCCATGGCGGCCTCGCCCATCCGGCGCAGCTCCTCCCGCGCCCCTGCGGCAGCCTCCCTGGCGAAGCCCGCGTTCCGCTCCGCCGCGAGCATCCACGCGGTCCAGCCGGCGCTCTGGTGGGGGAACGACGAGCCGGCCACGTGGACGGCTTCCGTGCTCCTCTTGGCGAGGGCCAGGGCCAGGCGTAGCAAACGCACCGCCTCGCCGGCGTGCATGTTGACTCGGGTGTGGTCGTCCTTCCAGGCCTGCCACATCGGCGTGCCCTCGAGGTTGGGGTGCGCGCGGACGTAGAGGGCGAGGACATGGCTGGCCACGGCGTGGCGCGCGGCGTCGTGGGCGACGATGCGGAGGGTGGACCGGATGAACACGGTGGGGCAGACTCCCACCGGGGACACGTCGATCTCGTGGAAGTCGATCTGGCCGAGCAGAGATCCCCCGCGAAGCGCGCGCACCAGGCTGATCTGCGTGCCGAGCTTCCTTCGGGCGACGGTGATGGTCTCCGGGGCGTCCGTACTGGTGCCGACGTGCGCGAGGATCGCCGGCACCGTCGCCGCCGCCATCTGCCTCCACCCATCCATGGCCGCCGGCCGAGCTCGCTCTCCCTCTCCTCCCTTTCTCCCTCCCCCTTTGCTGTCTCGTGTTGCAACTTGCAAGCGCATGTGATGGTATGGACGAAGAGGACGAAGGCGCCAAGACGGGGAGGGGATTTATAGCGTGGGGTGCTGGGCCGGTAACAAATGCTGGATTTTACAGTGTCTTGCGCGAGAAGCTGCCAGAATTCACCGCTCGCCTCTCTATCGCGGGGTCATTTGATTCAATTTTTTCACCTCGGCGCGGTAACTAGTTCGTTACGGCCGTGGGGTCCACTTCCCCGTGGTCCAGGCTGGTTATTTCAGGGAGCGCACGCACGCTGCGACGCCACGCCCAAACCTTCCAGAAACAAACCAGTCGAACTCTCACCGCGCCCCAGGGAGAAGCCGAGAGGGAGAGAGATGGCAGCGGAGAGGCCATGGAAGGCGCACGTCCTGGGAGGGGTGGTCTCGGCGGGTAACCTCTGCGTCAACGCCCGCGACAAGCTCATCTACGCGAGTCCCCGGTGTGATGAGGCGCCGATGCGCGTCGCCAACGCGCAGGACGCGCGCCGCAGGATCCATCTCCTGCGCGACTTCCTCACAGACGCCTCCGGCGACCTCGCCCGCGCCATGGGAGACATGGTGGCGGCCGAGATACTCTCGCTCCAAGCCGCCGCGGCCGACCCGAGGGCCCCTCTGGCCGACGTCCAGGACATCCCCGACGGCGACGACGACGTGCGGCAGGCCCTAGACACGCTCCGGCGCGCCCGGGTCAGCGCCGAGCGCGCGTACAACTACGTGCAGCGGTGCCGCGGCCGCCTGTTTACGGCCGCGCTCCTTCTGCAATTCCCGGACCTCCCTGACCTGGTCGACTTCATCGCCGTCGAGCAAGCCAACGCCGGGAGCAGCTGCGAGGGCGCGACGCACCTCGCGGCGGATTGCACCGCGCTGATCACCGAGGCCTGCAGGTTTCTTGGTCGCTTCTAGTTCAGTTCGTGAGTTGATCGGTTGCTTGCGTTTGCCGATAGAGGCGTGTCCTGTGTCCCTGCTGGTTTTTCGAGAACAAATCTTCTTGCCTGTTCTTGAGGTCTTGCCCTGTGCTGAAAGCCTGTTATCATGTGATTTCGGCTGAAAGTCTGAAACTACGATCAAACAGATGATTTCGTCTGTTTCTGTTATCCTGTGATTGACAGCAGATTAATACTTCGTGGATGTATAACTGTATTTGTTGATGTGGATTGCTCTAATCGGATTAGTAGTTAGATCAGGTGCAAATTTTCTTGTCAGACCACTAGTTATTGGCTATTCCTCTGATGGTACTGCCTGGATTGTTCATGTGATCCTGTCGAGTGCCTGGAGATTTAGAATGCTAGTTATCAGTTTCTCCTTTTCTAAGACCTCTTTATGCAGAACTGTAATCTTTGTCAGTGTTTGGTACTACCTGCAATGTCCTGCAACTGATGTGTACCTAGTGCCTCCCTCTCCCAAAACCTTGATATCTGACAGAAAATTGGTGCTGTGTAGGATTCCAAATGGGTTTTAGCCTTCAGATATTGTAAATGTGAAGAAAAAAAATGCGTATCGGGTGTCCTTGCCTCGATGCCGAAACTGTGGGGAAACATAAGATGTATGCTGTTCATTCCTTTATCAGAGTACTCTACGTGCAGTTCTTGAATTACCAATTTCTGTCTTCTCTCTTTTTATCCCTATCTATGTTGTGTTTGTTATACTACTAAATACTTTCAAGATTTTGTACAGCAGCAGTCCGTCAGTTCGGTATATGCAACTTATTTTTTATTTCATATTTCATTTGCATTCTTAGCTTCAACCAAAAAGACCAAAACGTACTTATGTGACCGAAATGATGTTGATGCTCCTAACGAGTAATGACTAATGAGGTCAGCCTGTATAAAATGTAAATGCGCGGGTATGGAATCTCCAGTTTGAATCAAATGAATGGGCCCTTGTGGGCTGATTTTTATTTTGAACTGGACTTGTGGGCTGAGTTTTGCAGTTGAAGAGGAGGCCTTTTTACATCAAACCCGGAGGCCAACTCGGGCCGTCCGTACCTGTCGTTAAAAGAATGGCACTAAATACTTAAAAAAATCGGAGTGGCTAAAAAAGGGCAACATTATTCATTTTTTTGAAGAAGGGAAATCATGCAATCAAAACTTTATAATGCAGTAAAAAATAATTAAAACCACTTGTTAGTCTATGATGTGACCTTTTCTTTTTGAGGGGGAAAAGATCAGCACTCCTGAGTAACAAGCGTGTTAAGCTTATAGCTTGATCCTTTTCCCGCACTGATTTTTGTAAAATCGTAATTGAAATCTAATATACTATTTGTCTTGAAATGTGACATTCCATAACTTTTTAAAATTTAGATATAAATTTATCTTAAATTCATGGATTTAGAGATGAAAATTGATTCTATAGATCCCCATACTATGTTTCTAATGTGCAACTATAGCACGTTCTTCGATTCGCTTCCCCGTAGCAGAAGTGCAGCGTATAAATATCTCTCACATATGGCCAATAATAATATACAAATATATTCCATGTACAACTTTATTAGCTTAATTAATTTGTATCTAAATTATGATAGGGCAAATTAAAGCGACATCGACACAGCGAAATCAAATACGACCTCTCGATCGGGGGAAAGAAATAGCACTGGTACCAAACTAGACGGGCAGCTAGCCCCTTATCCAGATCGAGTTAATGAGCTCGATATACCAAACCTAAATCAAACGAACTAGTAGGATTTTAGGCGCACAGCAACATGACAACATATGCAGCATCAGGAACGCATCATGCGCGTGTGCGGATAGCCTTCTCCCCCGATCTGTTTCTTCCCAAGAGATGAGAAGCGCGTGCTCTGGCTGCTGATATGAACTCCCATCACGCTTGAAACCACGCATGGTTCTTGGAACGAACATGTGCGCAATTTTGCCGGCCGGATCTGGTCCACGCACAAAACGTGCGCGGCGCAGCTCACAGATCAGTTCCATCCATCCGTGCTGGCCTAAGCCATGTCACGCCGTACCACGAGTGCAAACGACGTGACGTGCGTGATGCGTCACTTCAAAAATGGAACCGCGTGTGCCCCCGAAAATCCCCTTCAGCTTTTCCCTTTTCAGTTACACAGTAGTAGTAGTGAAAATCCCCTTCAGCTTTTTCGCGTAGTAGTAGTTCCCGATAATTCCCCGGCCGTCTGGATAACACGGATAACCCTACGCCGCAGGCACCAGGCGGTTGACGTCGACTAAAGTCCGACGTGGCATATTGCACAGCCAAGCAGCCAACGGAGCCCCCACCAACTTTGACCAGCCGGGTCCGCCGAACCGGGCCCCACACGCGTGGCCTAGCCGGGAGTCCTTACCGACTTTCCCAAACAGGAAAGAACCCCGGCCCTCGTCGCGCACATCGGCACATGTTCCCCTCCCACCTCCCCCAGGACACGTCTCGGTCGGTCCCCGACGCGGCACGAGCCGGCTCGCCCTTGCAGCCTGACCAACCACCCACCCAGCGGCTTCCCTTCGCCCAAGAGGCAGCGAAGGCCACTCCCACCGAGCCTTTGCCACTTCCATGCAAGTGCCCGCCGCTCCCGTGCTACGCGCCCGCCGATCTCGATCGCGTCCCGGCCGGCCTAAATCTTAGGCCCTGCGCCCAAGCGCCCCTCACCGCCCGGTCATTTCCAATTCCAACTGCCGGCGGCCGATCAGTCATCCGCGTTGGCCTGCTAGGAGACGGCTGGCCGAGCTAGCTGTGCGAACCAACTCCTTGACATGTCGCGCGTGTCTATATATACTGTCCATCAGCCTGGGTTTTTGGGGGGATCGCATTGGCATTGCATCCGGTTCGTCGAGGGGATGGAGAGGGGCAGCGACGAGGTGCCGGGGAAGAAGGCCAGGAAGCCCTACACCACCACCAAGCCCCGGGAGCCATGGAGGGCTGAGGAGCACGGCCGCTTCCTCGACGCCCTGCTCATGTGAGTCCCCAAGCAGCGCCGCTAGCTGTTACTTCAGCATTCTCAGAGCTTCTGCTCTGAACCAAGTCTGAAATCTTTGTTCCATTCTTCAGTGATCAGCAGGAAACCGACTGATGTCTGTGATTCTTTCTTTCTGTGCAGGTTCGGCCGCGATTGGAAGAAGATCGAGGAGCACGTCCGCACCAAGACCGCCGTACAGGTAACGGCAGAAATATCCTGAAACCCCTGCTCAGATGGCTGTGTCTGTGTCAGTGTGCGAGTTTGAGTAATTGCATTTTGGGGATCCAACGAGTAATCTTTCTATGATGTGTGCCGTACGTGCAGATACGGAGCCACGCGCAGAAGTACTTCCTCAAGGTCCAGAAGCTCGGCCTGGCCGCCGGGCTGCCGCCGATGCACCCACGCCGCCGCTTCTCCATGGAGCAGCAGAGCTCGGCGCCGGCGGCCGGGAGCAGCGCGGCCGCCGTGCCATTGCTGCACGGGGAGCTCCAGCGCGCGCCGGTCGCCGTGCCGCCAGGTCCGTCCGGCGCCGCCGTTGCTCACGGCTGCATCAGCTGGAACAGGAACAGCCCCGGAGTTCTCCCTGTAGCCAGCAGCAGTGGCAAGTTCCTTTTCTTCAGCATGCATTGGAACTGCAAAGTTCAGGCAGTGGCTTTCTGACGATGTTCCAGAACATTTTTCAGAGATGCAACACGGCTTGGACTGGGCAGGTGGTTCAGCTTCAGGTGCTCGAGCATGGTTGAACAGCGACGCTCAGAGCCAGAGTTCACCACTTCCGGGTAATTTCGTCAGTCAGCGAACTTTACTACTTCCTATCCAAGTGCAGACTTGCAGCCAAGATTTCGTGAAAAACAATAACATGTTCGTACTGATTCAGGTGGCAGCCAGTTCATTGGGGCGCCAAGCTTCAGCAGCACGAGCATGGAATGGGCTGGCAGCAGCACAAGTGGAGGATCAGCAACTGGTTCCGTGCAGGAAGAACTGATTGAGCTTCCATTGTCGCCAGGTGCCAACTCCATCCAATATCAAATAATTTCTTTTCTGAAGTAAACTTGAAACAGCACGCGGTTGATTCTGAGATAACTGTAAGCTGGATCCTTTTCTCTGCAGATGATCTGCATTTCGCGCAAGTGTACAGGTTCGTCGGCGACGTATTCGACCCGAACGCGCCGATCCCAGTTGAAGCCCATCTGCAGAAGCTGAAGGACATGGATGATATCACCGTCAAGACAGTGAGTGTTCAGTGCTAATCTTGTTCCTGCCTTTTGCAATTCACACTAATTAGATTATCCCAGTTGAAGTCCTCTCCTACTTATATTAAAGTAAAGCTACCTCCTGCAGATCCTGCTGGTGCTGAGAAATCTCGAGGACAACCTGTCAGCGCCTCAGTTTGAGCCCATCGTAAGTGGAATTCTCTGGCTGCTATCTGCTTTATTTTGTTAACTCTGCATTCTCTGAAACTGAATTCGCATTAAGTTTGTGTGCCCTGACTCAATTCCTGAACTTTTCAACAGAGAAGGTTGCTGTCGACGTACGATCCGAGAAGAGGGCTGTCTGGGCAACTGTAGAGTGCGTAACGTACAGGCGTGCAGCCTGAAAACTGCAACTAACACATTTGATGGACGCTCCCCATGTGACCAAAATAGAGACAGAAACACGCAGAAATGATTAGACACCGATACGGCTTCTAGCCTAGTACTTTACATGTTAGCAGACTCTAATGATTCTTTGGATCATGTAGACGTAGCTCAAAGATCGTATGTAAAAGGCTCTACTTTTAACATGTACCTGCAGATAGCCAAAGTAATCCATGCCTGAACTGTAAATTCCAGGCCACGGATTTTATGAATTTGTCCGATACACACGTGTCTGGCTGTCTGCAATGCAAAAGAATACTAGCAATAAGGTGTGCATGTGCCAAAAGAGCACTAGGTTTGCGCATGTTTCCCACATGGAACTTGTTCGGCGGAGCTGGTTTGCTCCAGCCGCGTGCCACACGTGCTATATTGCTCGATGAGAATTACGCACGCGGCAAAGAGTTCAGGCAGGAGCTCCAGGTGTTGCTGCAGCCCTGCAGAAAAGGCCATCTGCTGTCGCTTCCGCAATTCAGGTATTCCCTTTCAGGTTAGCGCAGATTGAATTTTTGGGCCTAAGCTGCTGACGGGCCGACTAATTCAGTGTAGTAGTCGGTGGGCCGATTTGGTCGTGAAAATGGCACTAAGCAAAAATTCTCAGACTTCAATGCTCACAAGAGGAGAAGAAGACAGGCGGGAGAAAGTCGAATCTAGTAGACTCGCAGCAGAGTATTGTCATACTTATACAAGCTGTATTACACTCGGCCTGTACATACGACTGGCGTACACAACAACCCGAGCACACGTTACAAGAACACACGACCATACCCATAAGCACCTGCCCGCACGTACGGCTCGTGCCTGCCTGCCCGCTTGCACTTTATTTTATATACGTATACGTATACGTGTACCGTATGGAGTGTGCACGGTTATTAGCTGCGGGCTACGGCACGGATACGACGACGTACGTAGAGGCATGCCGCGCCGACCGGCCGGCCGCTCTACTTCCACTTCCTGTACTTGCCGCCGCCGAACATGCCGCCCTTGTGCTTGCCGCCGTAGCCGCCGTGGTGCCCGCCGCCGTGGCCGGTGTGGTACGACCCCATGTGCCCTGCGGCCACACGCACGCACAGATTATTAATTAAACTCAGTCGTCGTTGGCTAGAGAATTAGCACGCAGCTAATAGCTGTTCCATGTATTACGACGACGTACCGTATTGCGCGGAGTGCGCGGGGTAGGCGGCCGGCGGGTAGGCGCCGTGCGGCGGAGGGTAGGCGCCGGCGGCCGGAGGAGGGTACCCGTGGGCGCCGTGGCCGTAGCCGTGCTCGTGGCCGTGGCCGTGGCCGTAGCCGTGCTCGTAGCCGTGGCCGTGGCCCTTCCCGCCGTGGACGAGGTTGGACACGAACCCCTTCACGCCGCCGTCGTGCCCGCCGCCCATGGTCGTCGCCGGCTCAAGGTGTCTTGCTGCTCAGCCTATGCTGGCTCGATGAGTTACGCTCGACGCGAGTGAAGGATGATGCTATGGCTCGAGCCCGTGTTGCTGGCGGTGCGCCCGGGGCCGAATTTATACCGGCGCGGCCGCGGCCTTTGCGGCTCCGATCCGGCCGGCCTCTGATCTTTCGAGGTGTACCGGCCAAATCTGCACACGTACACACCACTCCCAGTCTCCCATGCGAAATTCTTCCGGGAGCTTCATCAGGCCGATAAGACCATGCATTGGATTCCAATTCTCTTGCCAAATTCAAAAGGCGAGATGCTCGCCGAATTTCACGGTTAGGCCACAAAGCCGCACACCTGGCACGTCGATCACCGTGTGTGTTGTACTCTGGTGGTAAATAGGCCTCTTGTTACGACGGGCCTCCACCATTTACTAAGCTGTTTGGGCCTCCAAACTAAATGGGCCTTTCTTAACTAGGCCACGTGCTAACCTCAGATCCTGATGGGCTTCCAGGCCTTTACCGACTCCTTCCTACTAAATCAAGCAGATCCTGATGGGCCTCCAGGCCTTTACCTAATAAAATCAAGCAGACCATGACCGACTCGCGCTCCTCCCAAGCCCGCCGTGGCCGTCCATGACTCGGCCTGTGCAATCGGAGCCGTCCAACCCATCAAGCCGCGCCGATATAAAAATAGTTGCCGCCGGCGCAGCCCCGAGTCCTGACACCAAAACCGAGCTCGCGGTCGTCCCCTTCCCCTGTTCCCCGTGGGGCTAGGGTTTCCTCGGCTTCGCTCGCAGGTGCCCCCCGAATCCCGATCCCGTCTCGTTCCCGTGGAATTCGTCCCTGATTCTCTATCCGGGTTGGTTTTCCGTAGTATGCTGGTTCGCGTTAGAAAGATTTTTTTTCTTGATTTTCAGCGGATTCGCGTCTCGTGTCGTTGTGAATTGGGTGCGGCGGGGGTCAACTAGACTGTGCTCGTTAGGTTTGCGATTGGCTCGTTTCTGTGCTTGGATTCGTACTTTGACCTAGTTTGGGCCAAAATTGTTCTGTGGTATGAGACCATAGTGAAGGTCGGCTCGATTCGATGCGGTTTTGGTGTGGGTATGGCGCACAAGGGAATCTGCAACCCTTGCCAGGTCACTTATGGAATTTTTACTCGATTCACGACCTATCTGTTCCATTGCTTTTGCTATTAGATGGTGTAGTAGTTGCCCTTGAAAAAAATTGGTGATTTGGAATACGCCTTGGGATGTTTTGGTGCTGATGAATGCTAGTGGTATTATAGAAGTTCATGCTTGTGCGTAGGTGCTTCCTCTGTGTTGATGCTTCTCTGCATTATGTTCTTATACGGATTCTGATGTATTGGATTATGTGTTGCAGTCAAGATGCCCCGCTATGATGACCGATATGGCGGGAACACAAGGCTGTACGTGGGTCGCCTCTCTTCTCGTACGAGGACAGAGGACCTTGAAGACATTTTCAGCAGATATGGGAGGTTAGCATGCTGGTTCTAAACTTTGTTGTTTACGAACTTTGAGTGACGTAGAGTTCTTTTGAGCCTGACAAGTTTGCTGTTGTTCTATATTGCGACATGTTTTGAGTTCCGTCCAATTTACAGAACCACTTATGCAACTTGGATGCTGAAAAAAAAGTTTTTTTAAGGCCATTATGCAATTCTGATTGGATAGTAGTTGGCACTATATTATATAATCTGTTTCCATGAAAAGTGGAAGAAAGATTTAGAACCTTTTTGGATGGCAGGAACTTCAAAGAAATAGCAGAATGCCCGAAGTTTCCTTGCAAATTGTTTGTTTGTTTTTGGTGGGATGGATGTAACAATATATTGGTACTAGCACAAAACATGTCTTTCCCGCCTGATTGAAGTGATGATGCCTATTTGGACATGATCCTACATTAATATATACTAAGTTACAAGGTCTGAATCATGACTGATTGCAACCACTTTCTCCTGGAAGTTTTGTCCATCCTCCATTGTGCATGGATTCTTAGGTTTCAGATCAGATATCATCAATTGAAATGTAATAAAAATGCTTTATGTTCTTTGCTTCCCTCTTTTGTAGTTTGTAAAATATATAGAACAAATCTTTAGAGGAGCCTCTTCTTTTTTTTGTTACCTGTCAACACTGGCATCCACATGGTTTCTTGAGTACATCAGATGAAATGTCTAAGGCTGCAGTGTGCTGTTAAACTCAGCATTCTTTCAGTTAGCATTAGATATCCACACACGCCCTTCATTTTTTTAACTGAGATGATCTTGTTGAAGGTTTTGGGGGCTTACCCAACCTCGGTGTCCATGGTGGGAGGGTGTTCTTGGTGGCATTGCTGGCTGTTCTCCCAAAGTTTCTAGCAGGCTTTGCCGATTCTTTAAAAAAAAATATACCGTCTGTTTTAATGGAAATTTGTGTTTAGTTCCTTCTGACTGGTGATCCGTTTATCTTCTCACTTCTTGACGGTGTTACTGTTTCTGGAAACCATTTCCGCAGAGTGCGCTATGTGGATTTGAAGCATGAATTTGCATTTGTTGTAAGTATTCTTGCTCTACTTATTTATCTGAGCTCATGAGTTATCTTGTCCACTTCGTAGCTCGTTACATTTTTCAATATGAGTCCTTTTTTCTGAATTATATTGCAGGAGTTTAGTGATCCCCGGGATGCTGATGATGCAAGGTACAACCTTGATGGTCGAGAGTTTGATGGAAGCCGCATAATTGTTGAGTTTGCTAAAGGGGTAATCTACCAGAGCTCTCTGTACATGCTATGCAAATTACATTTCCCCCTTTTATATATTTTTTGATGCTGCCATCTGAATACAATTTTCATTGTGATAGGTTCCACGTGGCACAGGAGGATCCCGTGACCGTGAATATATGGGCAGAGGACCACCTCCAGGTTCTGGCCGCTGCTTTAACTGTGGTATTGATGGGCACTGGGCTCGTGACTGCAAAGCTGGTGACTGGAAAAACAGGTGCTACCGCTGTGGAGATAGGGGCCACATAGAAAGAGACTGTCGGAATAGTCCTAAAAATCTCAGGTATCTCCTGTGAGATTTCTTTTTTTTTTTCTTTACATCTAGATAGATCATATCTGAATGTAAGTTGCCTTATGGAAACAGGCGTGGAAGAAGTTATTCAAGATCCCCATCCCCTCGTCGTGGAAGGAGCCGTGATAGGAGTTACAGCAGGAGCTGCAGTAGGAGCTACAGGTATGTGTATCATCATTAATTCAGCCAATTAGTTACATTTTTCTTCCGTACAATTGGCATGCTTATTTTCCATAGTTGTCCATGGAGTCTGATGGCCAAAGAGCTTAAACCTTTGTTTAAAACTTATATTTATGTTCAGTGTATCGTAGTGATGTTTCGCATTATTGTTTTCTGATTGAGCATAGTAATGTCTTGTTCCACCTGTAGCTAGTTCTTGAGCTGTATGGGTGGGTAGTTGGACTTGAGACTAAACTAGTCAATGTTCTAAGTATCTACTTCCAGTGATTTGATATGAACTAGGGCTCTTGTTGATTTGGATCCAGTTTCCTGTTGCATATAATTCGATTAATTTAAGTTCTGCTTCAGTTGTTTCTCCCCCTCTGCGCATGTTGGTATATTTATCAAGCACTGACATTGTATTATTTTCTTTACATAGCCGCTCACGATCTCCAAGGAGGGATAGCCGTGGCGAAAGGCGATCAATGAGCCCTCGGGACAGCCACAGCCCAAGGAGGAGCCCTCGTGACAATCACAGCCCTAGGAGAAGCCCTCGTGACAGCCGCAGCCCAAGGAGGAGCCCTTCACCATCCAAGGGGAGGGACCGTAGCCCCAGCAGGAGCCCTGCGCCAAGGGAGCTCAATGGAGATCACAGCATGAGCCCAAGGAGAGCGGACAGCCGTAGCCCAGCAGACCATGAACGCCGTGACATCAGTCCAGCGGCCAATGGTCGTAGCCCAAGCCCAGGGGACTACAAAGAAAACGGCAACCAACGCCCTTCGCCCAGAGGAAGTGCATCCCCCTGAATCTGTTTTTGGGATTGGATTTTTTCCTGTGTTCATGAACCACCTCAAACATGTTTACAATTGAGTCTGATTGCAACTTTTTTGGTGTTTCTGTATTAGATAGACTACACCATCTGTCAGTCGAAACTTTAAAGTGCACATGAATCATTTTGATTTCCCTCATTTCTATGGAAAAAATGTTGTGCAAATCTTGGCAAGATTGTTTACGTGTGACCGTAAAACTAATTTCGGATTGCATTAGCATGCACAACACTATACGGTTTCATACGGTGTTGTATAATGTTCTATTACAAGTGATCGGGAGCAGCACTTTTCAGGCCTTGGCTTCCCAAAGGTTAGAAAAGGGCTTCTGGGCTGGTACTTGTCGAGTGCTCCACATGTTTAGACATTAAGATAAACTCGTAACATTCAAGCACTATATGATCAAAATTGAAGCTGATTCAAGTTCTTATTCTGGAATGCAGAAATCCAAAAATGCTTTCCACTATTCATGTATAACAGACTGAAAATGCTGAACGTTATCACCTTCACCTCCCGCCCACATTGACCATCTGCCAGAAGACCCCTCGCATGGACACGTCGGTGTACTCACCGTCGGTCGCAGTCGCGCCCTCTTCCTCACCTCCGGCTTCATCCTCGTGCCGACGAGGATCCGAAGGCGGAGTGAGCTCACGCACAAAGTTGAGGCTGTTCACGTCGGAGAAGTCGAGGCCACTGTCGTCCTGCAGCCGCATCACGAACTGCAGGCTCCACACGACGTCCTCCATCGCCGGCCTGTCCGCGCCGCGCTCCGCCAGGCACCTGGCCGCCGTCTCGCCGTACTTCGCCAGGGCCTGTGGCCTCACCGCGGCGGCGATGCGGCGGTCGACGACCTTGTCCAGCTCGCCCCTGCCCTGCCAGTGCAGGGCCCACTCCACCAGGTTCACCATCGGCTTTGGGAGCCTGGGGTCCACAGCCGGCCGCCCGCACAGCGCCTCCAGCAGCACGACGCCGAGCGAGTACACGTCGGACTTGGCCGTCAGCTTTCTCGTGCGGGCGTACTCCGGGTCCACGTACCCGAAGCTGCCCTTCACCGCCGTGCTGACGTGCGTCTCGTCCAGCTCCGGCTCCGGCCCAGCCCTGGACAGGCCGAAGTCGGCGACCCTGCCGGCGAGCCCTCCGTCAAGGAGGATGTTGGACGACTTGACGTCGCGGTGGATGACCGGCTTGGCGAGGGCCGTGTGGAGGTACAGGAGACCCCTCGCCGCGCCCGCGCACGCCTCCAGCCGCTGCGCCCAGCTAAGCGCCGTGGCAGCGCCGCCGCCGTACAGGCGGCTCCGGAGCGAGCCGTGCTCCATGTGCTCGTACAGCAGGACCATCTCGCCGCCGTCGTCGCAGTAGCCGACGAGGGAGACGAGGTGGCGGTGGCGCAGGCCGGAGAGCAGCTCGACCTCCGCGCGGAACTCCCGCGCGCCCTGCCGCGACTCCGGGCTCGCGCGCTTCGCGGCCACCTTGGTGCCATCGGGGAGAACGGCGCGGTACACTTTCCCGAACCCGCCGGCGCCGATGACGAGGCGCTCGTCGAAGTTGTCCGTCGCTTCCTGGATCATGGCGAGCGGGAAGCGGTAGCTCGGGGAAGAAGAGCCGGCGATGGGGATCGCTCCTGGCGTGTCTTTGTCGACGGCGAAGCTTGACGATCCTGCTTCGCTGGCACCCGGTCCTCTGCTGCGCAAGCTGAATCGGCTGAGGAGAGGCATCCATGGCGTCGACGACGGGCTCTGCGACGGTGAAGGCAGCAGCTTGTCCTCTTTCTTCCTGAGGAAAATGACGAGCGCAAAAGCAATGGAGACGACGGCGAAGGCTCCACAGATGGAACCCAAAACAATGGCCAAATTCTGCTTCTTTGATCCCGCCGTCGGTTCGACTACGACGACGGAACCTGAGCTGAAGTGCATCCTCATGATCTCTATCCCGTTCAGGATGGGACCTGGAAATGCACTTCTGTTCCCCTTCATCGACCACGACGAGCCAACGTAGATACTGATCTTGCCTGATGGATCGCTGGAATCCAAGATGAAATCCATGAAGTACGGCACGGCCAAAGTGCCATTCCCCCCTATCGTGGACAGATCGAGACGGGTCACCACCGTGTGACTGCCCACGTACACGTCGATGCTGAGCAGGTGAGGCGCCCTGCTCACGATATCGCACCAGTGGAATCTGATCAGGTAGCTCGCCGGCCGCTTGTCGACGTCGAACTGCCACGTCATCTGGCCCACCATGGTCGACATGACCAGCTGCCTGGCCGAGGCGTACACGACGTCCGGCGCGTCGTCGCGCGTCGCCTCGCCGGCGAGGTGATCCAGGCTTCCGTTGTAGGCCAACTCTCGGGTGACGATGTCGGCTGAGGAGGAGGCCAAGTAGCTCATATCATTGGTCCACTCTCGCCAGAGCGTGTCGTTGTCGGCGGCGACCGCTGGGCCGCCGACGTTGATTCTGTACGCCGTTTGCAGCGGCAGAAAAGCAGGGATGAGCTGCTGGCCCAGTGACGTCCTTGCCGGGCCAGCCATGAGATCGTCGGGAACCGAGACGACCTCGACGGCGTTGACGAACGCGAGGTCACCGGCCAGCGGCACGAACGTGACAACGAGCGTGTCACGGGCGACATCCAGCAAGAACTCGTCGCGCACCGGCTCGGACATATCGTTCTTCGCCGGCGTGAAGCTGTCGATCAGGACGGCGTCCTGCGTCGACACCTTGAAGCTCGTGGCGGCGAGGTTGTGGCTCTGGGACACGAAGGGGAAGAAGTGGAGGCGGAGGAAGTGCCGACCGGGGCGGCCGATCTTGAACGAGTAGGACGACGGCGCCGCAAACACCCTGGCGGTCTGGTACAGCGCGGCAGCGTCGGAGACGGGCACCGAGCCGGGCGACGCTCTCACCGCGGTGCTGTGAGGAGAGGTCAGGGTGACCGAGCCGGAGTCGTCGTCGGCGACGAAGAACCTCTGGCCGACCATAGTGCCGGCCGAGGAGCCGCAGCTGATGAGGTAGTTATCTTCAGGAGTGTATGCAGCAGCGCTGAAGCAGCAGAGGACTGAAATGATCCTCACGAGGTTCAGAGCTAACAGGAGCTTATCCATGGCGGATTTAGTGTCCGATGGCAAGCTTGGGGTTGAGGAGTACCTAAAATTTAAATCAAGGAGATTGTACTTAGTCAATAGATTCACACGAGTTCGATCATTCCAAAGGTAAGAACAGCGAGGTCAGGCTGATAGCAATCAGATAGATTCCTCTATCTGTTTTCAATAGAAGAAAGCAACACAAAAATGACGAATCTAATCGGCAGCTGGTGAAAAACTTCAGAAGATTTCAACCAAAACACAAAAATTGAACATGCACGAATTAGGCAGAGCGTTCTTTATGCCAGTTCAATTGCGTAAACAGAAGAACACTCGGCGGCGAAAGAATAAGTACCTTGAGAAATCTTCTGATCCAATGGAGAATCTCAATCTTCTCAGGCATCAAACGCATACGAGCATCCAAAACGTCGTCAGCTCTGGAGAATCTCAATCTCACGGACAAGAACTCACACAACCAAACCGCTGTTGGAGAACAGGTACGCAGCAGAGAGAACACCAAGCTTCGAGATTCAAGCCAAATTACAAAGATCCAAACACAGAGATCTCAACGACGACGACATCCTACGCTTTTCAAAAGCTTGCACACAGGCAAGTCGAAGAAAAGCTACGACGATTGCGACGTATTCTGAATAAGAAGGAACGGTTGCTGTGCTAAAGCCAGAGGATTCAGCCATTCAGCAGTGAGTCCACCATGACTGACTGAATGGATATACACAAAACTTCCTGCTACGGTATGTGACTATCACTTGACTGGCGCTGTTCTTATTGGGGTTTTTCTTTTGGAGCTGCAGTGCCGTCCTGGTTGGCATGCGTATCAGGCAATGATCCTAGGAAGGCTAGATTGCAGGAAGAACACGACAGTGGTCAGAGAAAGACCTGCAATGGTTTCCACGGCAGCCGGAGACTTGAACGCGAGGATAGATCGTCACCGAAAGCGAACCGACCTGGAAGCATGGTCCCTTGTTCTAATCCTACATATTGTTACGTTTTGTTTACTATTTAAGTGTTTAGAAAGGAGACGACAGCTGCTGCCAAAGTAAACGGGCACTGGTCTGAAAGATTGGAGGAAATGGTAGCATAGCACTACACAGTAGTAGTCTGTTCAGCAAGTTTTTAGGGTTCATAATTTGATTTTGGTCACAATTAAAGCTGCATTTTTTTTTTGCGAAACTAAAGCTCCATTTTTGCCTCTCGCCAGGCTGAACAGAGTGTTTGTTGGGCCAGACGACAGCAGACGAGCTTGCCGTATTAGGCCGAACGCCAGGCTGAACAGAATGTTTGTTGGGCCAGTGGGCTGAAAGTATATTGGATTCCAAATTCCAAAACGATCCCGAAAGGCGCATGGTGAGAATTTCGTCCAAGAAACTAGTTACGTTCAATTTCCTGTACAAGCAGGGGGCCTAATTTTCGTGTGATTGTAAACAGGAAAGGAACACATTGCATATGGGAATATGGGATGACACTTGGGTGCTTCATGCCTGCTTTGTTCTTTTTTTTTAAGGACAAACTTCCTCACAACACTTCGTGTCATATTTAAAAGAAGGGGCGAATACTTATTGGGGATTATGTACGACGAGAGAGAGGGGGAGGGGGGAGGGAGTGTGAACTTACAAGAATGCCTCTAGCCATAGGTGTCTTCTCTAAAACGAAGGACCTGTACGGTTATGCATGCTTTGTTCTTGAAAGGTTTTGTTGATAAATGCTAAAAAAATCTTGAAAATATTGCAGTGATCCGTCTTCATTTGCAAACACCCAGCCAATCTTCTAACAGATAGTAGAATAAACATACATACAAACACCTTCATGATGAAAACTTCCAGAATCCAAGTCTAATTTGTGGCTCAGTATCCATAAGTAATACTTCATTTGGACAACCGTATATTGGAAACAGCGGTTATGGATCTTCCCAAACACAAGTGGATATCTACTAATATACTTCGCATTTAATCTTGGTATAAAAAATTTGTTTTGTATTTTTCTACTATTTGTTGGAAACTTTCGTAGCACATGGTTGGGACTTGTAATAATGCATAATTCATGCAGATGTTGGAATAAAGAAATTCATTTATCTAAAAACTAGAATGAGAAGCGATCTACGGCGTTCATGTGCTGAACCAGGTCCATTTAAATACAATAACAGCTCAAATGTTGAACCTAACTTAGATGTCAGCTGATCAGGAGTGTAACACTTGTGAGATCCACAAGTGGGGGACGTGAGTGCACCCCGAGCCCCACATGGCTGAAAGGGTAGCCTCCTCTGCCTGGGTCATTAGGACAACCCGCGTCTCTGACGAGGTCAGTGGCTAGGCTAGGTGTCTTCCCCTACTTGTAATTACTTTGTCGCAGTGTTGATCCCCCGAGGCACGCCATGTGGTAGGGGACCTCAATTCCTGTGCCATCAGCAGCAACAACATTGCTCAATGTTGCTCAGTCTTATGTAGACGGGTGGCTGGATCTTTTTCTTTTCCCCTAATTAACATGGAAGAAGATAATGATAGAATGGCATATATATAGATAGATGGCGAATGTGGGTAATTTAAATGCAAATTCATATGGTTATTTTATATTGATTTAAATAACACAATAGATGGGTAACTTAGATAAAAATTAGGGGGTTACTTTAGATTATTTTTATAATGTTAGAGTTGGGTAATTCAGATTTGAATTTAGGGGATTACTTTAGAACATTTTCATGATGATAGAGGTAGATAATTTAGATTTAGAGAGTTACTTTAGACTGTCTTCATAATTGCATATGTGTAATTTTTAGAAAATAAAAGAGATCCAATGACTTTTATTATCAATGGTAAGTCAAGTCTGTCAAATAGATGATGGGGTGTTTGTAATTTTTCTTCGAATTTTTAGGATTTTTTTTTCTTAACACGTCTTGTGAGGATTAATGTAGAGACTCCAATAAATATTAGTATGATAAAATATAATATTTGTTTACCTCTTATATGCAAGCGAATGTTTTGTTCATTGGATATGAGAACATACTTATATGTCTCTTTTATTTTAGGATTTAATGTAGATACATCTCACGCTATATGTGTTTAGGCAGCTTGAACATTGAGCATGATTCCACTGCGCGTGACATGCTCATGTTTGCATTAGCACCAATGATCAACCTTCTTCTGATTAAAAATGAGCACTCTGTGTACCAAAAGGGAGCTTCATAGCGACATGATGAATCCGAGAACTGAAGGTGTCAGCAATGCACCACCTGACTGCATCAATCCAAGATGGATGAAACACAGAGAGCCTCGCTAGACCTCAATGAAGGTCATTAAATATTGTTTAACTTTTATATGTATGCGTGCAATTGCAATAGCTAAATCAAATGAGTGTCATTAATAATTTTACAGTCCCGTAAGATAAGAACAAGTTGACTGCAATATGGATTAGATTATGGAGAACCAAAAGCGTTACAAATTGCCCAATTAATAGTTTTACATGAAGTGTGCACCAACGTGTGGTGTAACTTAGAAACATAACTTTTTTGTTATTGCTCGTGGTTTTATGAGTTGCCTTTTAGCTTGAATTGACAATATCTTATTTTGGACCGCCCCACGCTCAGTGTTTTCTTGATTTAGATTTTGTGCTTTGTATAGCTCAGGTAGAATATACTTTGTGTCCCCGATCTTGATACTGACTTCTTAGAAGTGACACAAATGTATTGTAATACCACTTTTTTATGGATCCTTACCCACACTACTCCAAAAAGACCTTCACTACCAACACTATGTGAGAACTCAAACCTTTATTCATAACTCAATTTGATATAAGATTCACTCTTACACTTTGTGTGGCTACCCTACCACACTCTACTCATCTCATCCTAAGAGATGTCACTTCTTCATGTAGTGGTTATGTATGCCATCTCAATGAATCATACTCAGCTTAGCTGCCTTGGGGGGGTGGAGGGCACCCCTATATATAGGAATCCATGGTTCATGTGGTGTTGCCCATCTTCTACACTTTTCTTAATCTCATGAATTTTCTCAACCTTATCCAACCATACAAATATCCATAACTCACGATAAAGCATGGCAATTAAAGATCATGCTTCCTCCATTCTTCTAGAAGGTTCATGAAGTACGCGTTGCTATTTTCAACTCTCCCACCTTAGTACGTACTTATCTCAGGTGGTCGGGTCATTGTCTCTAGCTTCTCGTTGGATCTTTTGTCCTCTGCTATTCTGAGCCTTCTTCTTCTCTTGTCCTTGCGATTATGGCATTTTCTCTCTTCAACTAACATATATCTGTCTTTAGCCGGAGCTTTTCCACAAACTTATGCTTCTATTCAGTTTTCCTTTCTTCTTCACTCTTTTATTTGTCCGCCCTCTTGATGCTTCTTTGTATGAAGGCAAAATAATTCAGTTGGTGAAGCATTAGCATACCTAAGTCTTTACAACTACATCCTTCTGCTCGTGTCTTCAAATCTTTGTAGTTCAGCAATGCCTTCATTGAGGGCAGGCGAGGCTCTCTGTGTTTCATCCATCTTGGATTGATGCGGTCAGGTGGTGCATTGCTGACACCTTCGGTTCTCGGATTCATCACGTCACTTTGAGCTCCCTTTTGGTACACAGAGTGCTCATTTTTAATCAAAAGAAGGTTGATCATCGGTGCCAATGCAAACAAGAGCATGTCACGCACGGTGGAATTTTGTTCAATGTTCAAGCTGACTAAACACATACAGTAATGATGATGTGCCACCCAACTTTGGCTTCAACGGGACAGCGATGGCATGCTCATGATTTAAAATAGGAAGGAGACAAAAAGATCCTCTAGCTCCAGGTCCACTTCAAGTCTCATTTTTTACACAGGGAGTACATTGTTAAATGAATCTATTTGGAACGAAGTAATTTAAAATAGAGGAACGGGAAAAACACATGAATATGATATGAATGTATGGATAAAAAAGAGGACTGGAAAAACGCAGGAAAATTGTATGAGGGTGTTTGGAAGGGAGGAATTGGAACGAGGGAATAGAAATTATACAAGTTTTTTTCTTTAACTAAATTTTTTGTTTAGATAAAAGTATGCTCACTCATGAAACCAAAGTAAGGGACCCATGTCACCCAAAGCTATTTATTTTCCTTCTTCTCCGTTGGCCTTATCCACTCGTCCGCACTCTTCTCCTTTGTTCTTCTCCACATGCTTTACTCCCTTTCTTGCCTCTCACCAAACCAATCAATTGATTTGATTTCTCTTCATCAATAATCCCCATTAGGAGCACGTGGAAGAGGATGAGGCCAGGAGGGCAAGCTACAGGCTCCAACACCTCAGGGTGTGGTCAGGGCTGAAGGAGAAGATGCAAGTGCTCAGCGGACGACAGTGGTGAGGCTTCTCTGACGCCCGTTGGAAGTTCCAGCCGTCTGTGCTCTTCCCCTCTCTTGTGCAGTCTCACCTCTCGCATGCAAGCATGCCTTTACCTCGAGCATCTGCGAAAATTTTAAATATTCCAGTGTTTTGTGAAGGAAGCGATTCCTTTTCTCCGGAACAGGCAAACATGTTTCTCCATTCCAAATGCTGCATGACGTAAGCAAACCATAGGAACGATCTTTGTTTGAAATTCCTATGAAAAAACTGTGTTCCAAACGGGACCTAAACATGCTATTTGTTGTATATTCCTTTGAAATTCTTAGAAAAAACTGTGTTCCAAATGGGGCCTAATCATGCTATTTGTTGCATATATTACCCAATAACACCGACGACATGACAACCCCCTCCATTCGATTAGCACATGCCAAAACTGATGCCGACGCATCTCCAGGTTGCAAATGAGGGAAAAGGACCACCATAACCAATTGGATTTCCGGCATAGAATCCCCTCCTCCATCACCATTTAGCAGCCAACGGAGGAGAAGGTTAGAAGGGACGGGAAGAAAAAAAGATGGAGAAGGAAGAAGAGTTGAAGGCCGGCACGTGGTTTTGATTCGGTTTGAGCCAGCCCGTGGCTGCAATACTATGTAATCCAGGCTATTGGGCCGGTCACTGGAACCCAAGACATGCGCCGGACTTTAGCCCATGGTCCTTCTACAAACTGCTTTACTCCTTGTCTCATCATAGGAGAAAGGTTCGAGTGTTCCCGTGATTGGGGCGCTACCGTGCTCCTAACATCATTACTGTTTATGCACTGATTTCTTTTTTTTCTTACACAAGTTTTGTTCATCCTCATTTTTTGCATGATGGTGGAAGATGGCAAGAAATATCCATTCAAATTTTATTCATCCTCATTATCCTCAATTTTATTCATCCTCAATTTTCATGTGATGTTAGGAGCATAATAGCATCCCAACCCGCGGGAGCACCTGAATCTTTCTCCATATCATATAGATTGCCCTTAAAAAGGAACATGGATAATGAAAATTCCTATTTAGCTTAAAAAATCAAACAATTTAGAAATTAGATTGAAACAATGAAGGTGATTTCAAACCAGGTTCTTGCATGAAATACCCTGGGGATCAAAATTTTGCAAAAATACAGATACCGAATTTCATATTTTCTCTTCCGTCGTTCTTTAAATATGTGTACCTGTACTATCTTAAGGTCAGTGATGAGCATGTGACATGCATGAAATTGTTTTCTTCTTCTTGACAACAATCCGTAAGACACTTTTTTTTTTGAGACAGATGCAAACCATGAGTTGACTAGTAAAGCTTTGTTAAAAGTAGTAGATTAATCTTAAAGCTACACTCACTCACATGACCACCGTCTCTTTCCATGGGTGTCCCAAGCAAATTTCCCTGTCGATCTGAAACAGACAACAAAACTGCATTGCTTCCATTTAAATAAAACAACAAGCACCGCTTTTCAGCTTTTTTTATTCAAAATGCAGACAAAATATAAATATGGAAATAAACAAAAGGGGAAGAAAAAAGGGTAAAGCGCAGGACCTGCTGTTGAGGTGTTTGGGCTCTGAAGCGCCTCCGGGAAGAGAAGAGTAGAGGACGCCGCGACCCGCCGCACCCACCTGCCCCCACACCTCGCCGCGGCGGTCGCGGTCCCACCCGGGGATGTCGTCGTGGCTGCGGAGCGCGGTGAGCAAGGCGGTCGAGGCGGGCGGCCGCAGCGGCGTGGCCCGCACGGTCCTGGGCTACGCCGACGCCGTCGCCCACCACGCCGGCCAGGCCGTCGCCGAGGGCGCCAAGATTATCAACGAGCGCATGGTGAGCGGCTGCCCCTCCCCTTCCCCCGCTCCCTTATCCGAAACCTTTCCGATTGGCCTGGAAACATGCTTTGTTTTGGCGTCGAGGATGTGGCAATTGGAAAATGGATCAAGCGTGAGAATTTTTTGTGCTGGAGTTGCCAGGTTGCGTGTAATTCGAGCTAATGTTCTACTCCGTTAAAATCTGTATCATTATAGGGGAGCTTATAATTCGAAGTAGCAATGGAGTGACAGGTGATCTCTGTCACATTGCTATGTACTGGGACGTGGATGGCTGCCAAAAGGGGGAAAATGGTTAAAATTTTTGGGGTCTTTGAGGCATTTAGGGTTCATATCTAGTTCAGCGTATGACTGCCCGCTAGACACCAAATTCCCTGTTTACTGATGATGGTTTGATCCTGGTAATATGTCTATATGTTTTTGTGGGATTTGCAGAGCACTCAGAACTACAAAAGTGTGAAGCAAACAGTGAAGCGATTGGAAGAGGTAGCGGTTTCATCGCGCGGAGATGATAGAGTTCTGGTGCTAAGGCGCTGGCTAAGGGCCCTACAGGAGGTTGAGGCTGAAGTTGGAGGCTCAGGTGGTACTTCCGGACAGAATTCAACTGAGCCAAACCCCTCGAAAGCATCATTGGCAAGGGTACGCATCTGCCTATCAGATTTCATTTTCTTGTTTTTTTGTTCCCTTGTCATACAGGGAACTTATTGGCTTTCTATCATCATTTGTAGGCTTGATGTTTGTGCGCAATTCATGTTTTTTTCTGTGATAACATTGTAAACACTTCTCTGCAGGTTCTGTTTTATGATGCTGAAATTGGAGGGCCTCCTATGAACTTCCGAGATGTATTCCTTTATAGCCAAGCACTTGAGGGTATTACTCTGTCCATGGTGAGTAAGTTTAACAATACCATCCTGGCTGTCAATATTTGAAGATACCATTTACTCCTGTAATTTATTTTTACCCAACCAGAAAGTGCTTGCTGAAAAATATTGTTGTTATTTCTTATACCACCGTTATAAGTTAAGCATGCTTATCTTTTACTTGACCAGATTCTTGAAGCTCCTAAGGAAGAGGAGGTTTCCCTTCTTCTAGAAATTTTCGGGTGAGCTTATTGCTCGGAAGATGTCCCAGTAATGTTGCTATGCTTTCCAACAATCCAAGCAAATTTCATCTCAGTCATCAGTTCAAGTGGATGTCTAAGTACACTAAGAAATTACTCTGAGCTTGAGTACTTTATCTATTTGGGGCTTTAACAATACTTAAACCTGGCTATTTTCTCCTGCAATTTCCATAATAGAAACATATAGTTAAATGCACTGGATAGAACAGGATAAAGAGCATCTACACTTTATTGTTGACTGGTCAGGAAAGAAATAACATTTGCACTTGACTTTAGGATGCACTATTGTACTATACTCTAGAAACTTACTAATTTGATGTGAAAAATTGTACTTTAATGTTAACAATTGATTTTATGAGCTTCTATTGCAAGTAGAACACCATATGCCGTTTCCATGTGGTTATAACACTGTTATACGATCTTTTTCCTTTTGATATTCATACTCTTACTGAGTGTGCAATTAAGATTTTACTTTGGGATCTTATGAAGGCTCATATGATTATATGTGTTAGCTTCTCTTAGGAAATAATCTTTCAGCCCATATTTTTTTAATTTAGTTGTAGAACAATTCAGATTAGTCACAATTATCCATGTGTCTTGAAGAACCAAAATCATTGGTTCAGCTGTGGAATGATTCTGTCTTTTGTTCACTCTATTTTGTTTCTCCATGAGCATCCACTCCATTTTAACTGGCAGTCATTTGCTACAGAATATGTCTTACAGGGGGAAAGGAAGTTAATAATGCTATAGTGAGCAGTATACAGGACTTGGCAAAGTCTTTCTCAAATTACCATGACGAAGTCCTGGTACGTCTGCCAGTTGTATGGTGTTGTTGTGCCAAGTAAAAAAAAAAATATAAGGCTAAAATTATCATGAAACATGTGGCGGAAATTGTTCAGACTATTTACTACTCCCTCCGTCCCAAATTACTATTCGTTTTGGCTTTTCTAGGTAGATAGCTTTTGACATGCACCTATACATATACTGTGTCTAGATACCAAAAGTAATGTATCTAGAAAAGACGAAACGAATAGTAATTTGGGACGGAGGGAGTAGTTGTTATGTACCTGGTAGTCTACAAGACTGCAATTGCAGTTCCTATATATATTTCTAGTCTTCTTTCCTGGTGAAATGAGTTTCTTTTTCTATTTGTGCCACATTTGTTGCTTACTGCTGAAAATGCATAATTATTTATCCTACCTTGCTTCTTACCTTCACAAGGAAGCACTTGATTAGGCTATATTCCTGTTATGGAGGAAGAGAGTATTTTTGTTTCCCATTTTGAATGTCAAAATTTGCACAAACTGACTTTTCTTGTCAAATAATATTCTGTATCTGTATACATGTAGGTGAAACGGGAAGAATTACTTCAGTTTACACAAAGTGCCATTTCAGGTCTAAAGAGGAATGCTGACATTGTGAGGTGATCACTAATCTACTAATTTTCTCTTGAACTCTGATTTTGTATGCTGGTTGTAAAGACAATCTATATTTCACATGTAATATAGGATTGCATTTAATTGTTCAACTAAGTGCCAAAAAGGAGATTAAGCCAATCAGGGTGTTATCCTGTGCAACTTCTAACCTAAGTGTCCCCAACCATATTTGCTTTGCGAATTATAGTTCTAGATTCCAGTTTTTTTATGCACCAACAACATATGGGAAGCCTGAAACAGTAACATTAGTGCTTTAACGTCTGTTTTTGGGCCCTCAATTTGTTGTTACTCTAATATGTGTATTTCACTTCAGGATAGATGCTGAAGCTGTAGAATTGTGGAAGAAACTGGATGAAAAGGAGGCATCAGGAGTTCACTCAATTGATGATCCTGATAAAGTTGCAGAAAAGACTGCAACTGTTGAGGTGTTTACTCTCTGATATATATATCTTAATTAAATAATTATACTTTGTTTTACTTGCTTCTGCAGTGTAATTTGTCAATGCTTAGTTAGATGTTCACAAAGGCACCTGAAATCTAGAAATAACTGGACACAGTGTCATTATGCACACAGAAACTTGGCATTAGGCTCTTCCATTATTTCATTTAAATATCATATGATTCCAGCCTTGTTAAGAAAATATTAGTCAGGCAATTGCATTAGTAGATGGCTTCTTCCTAGAACTAAATGTTGTCGATACAACGCCAACCAGGTTGTTTTGACCTGTTGCATCTTGGAAAAAGTCCATTTTACTCCCCTCACCAATCCACTTTGTCCGCTTAACACCCCGAACAAAATTTAGGCTCATTTTACTCCCCTAAACTATTTCACTTGGTACAATCTACCCAATAATTAGATTTTGCATTTTTATTTCTTCGCATACAAGTTGAGTTTTAATTTCAAATTTTGTTAGTTGACTTGTAACATGATTCCCTAAGTTAGAAAAATATTAGAAATTTTCATGATTATTTTCATACTGTTTTGTATATCTAAGATCAATTTCGTATTATATATTACTAACCTATGAAAATAACCATGAAAAACTATTGGTACAAGTTTTTAACGTAAGGCATCATGTTCTGTGTGTGCTCACAAAATTTGAACTTTAAATTCAACTCATACATAGAGAAGTAAAAAAGAAAAAACTCATTGGGGGTACATTGGGCCAATTGAAATAGTTCGGGGGAGTAAATTGAGCCTAAATTTTGCTTAGGGGGTTAAGTAGACAAAGTAAATAGGTGAAGGGAGTAAAATGGACTTTTTCCTTGCATCTTTCTGTAAGTCACTTTCTTTTGGCTCCATAATGCTGTTAGTTTGAAACAAACTAACTCTATTTTCCACCTTGTCCAGTCTTTCAAAGAAGCACTCAACGAAGTCAGATTCTGCTCTAGAATGGAGGAACTTCTATTGAAGAAAAAATCAATTAATACTGGGGACTCCCTAGAAATCCATTCCCAAAAGGCATGTTTATTTATGATTTATGAATTTCATTTTTGGGTTACATACACCTTTATATTTTGCTTATTTTCAATTTCACAAATCGACCAAACACTAGAGTTGCATGGACACTTAACGAAAAACAGGTTTATGCTTGTATTCATTAACAGTTTAGGAATCTCTTTAGTGCTAACTTTTGCGTTCATGCATACTTTATCTGTTGTGGATCATCATTGTTTTGTTCTTGGATCATCATTTCTGAATTTTATCCTCCGAAGAAAGTTTATTAATGAGTTATGGGACTCTGACCTCTCAGATGTTTGTTCTTTATTACATTTACTTTCCATCGAATAGTCTATATTATCTGTTGTGCGGCCCATGTTTGTTCGGCATGATAACCATACATGTTGATTTCCTTCTAAATTATTGCATGGTCCAGGTGACAATCACCAACGTTGCACTGTAATTGTGTCAAACTTTCATGTTACCCTTTGCTTCATTGGTTTGTACTTGCGAATTATAACTTGGTAGTCATTCTGGATAAACTCTGCTTATTTATATGGACATTTGGTGAAAAACACGGTTTGCTATACTAACATTATGGAAATGTTGCAGGTTGAGAAATTGAAGGTATTGGCTACTTCCCTTGCTAATTCATCCTCCAAGGCAGAGAAGCGTATTTTGGACCACAGGTTTAGCTTCCTTAACTTTTTTCTATAGGAATCTTTTAAACTCATTTGTTGATTCTTGTTAGAATCTTGAATCTTCTACTAGTTTATAAGGACTCTGCTATCCCGTCAAGCTTATGTTTCTGGTGGATGAAATCTTATTTGACTGGCGTTTATGATTTCCTAGTATATACGGATTTTTTTAAGGAGATTATCATTTGAAAAATGAACACCCATATTAATACTTGCCAAAAGAACATATGTCTATGAACACATCAGACTTTACTTATATTCTCTGTGACAGTACACTGCATACTCTACTTCATGCGTACCGATATTGTGTCAGAATTGCTATATTTCTGTAGAAATTAGCTTTAGTTCTTTGTCACTGGATCAGCAGTATTATTGATATGTAACTCCTAGTCTATGTGACATCTGTTCACTAGTGACTACACCATGAATACATGGATTTTGCTGGATTTTTTGGGTCCACCTTGGAACAAATAAATTAATACAGAAAACTATGCGATGACCATTCATATTTTACTATTTCAGGCGCCAGAAAGAAGAGGCTCTTAACTTTCGTGCTAAGAAGGATAATGAAGTGATCGCAGTTGAAAAGGTACAAATTCAATCTCATATGTAAAATCTGCTTGTAGCTCTTATATACTATAAAAGGTCATGTGTCAGATAACATAGTAGATCTCTGATTGTAGTTTCTGTGTAGCATATAATTGTAGCTATGCACCTTTTGGCAGCTTATTTCCATTGCATCTGATAGCTTCAGGAAAGCCATTCTGCATGCACATGTGTAACTATGCCTTTTGGCGCATATATGTTTGCACAGTACTTTATGAAATGAATGGAAATATAAGTTCGTAGTTGTGATCTATTGGTTCCACCATTACCAGCAAATCCTATTTTTATTCTAATGTGTTTCATATAGGATTTGACTGCTGAGGTGTCTGAATTGGAGAAGCAAAGGGACGAACTTGAGGCTCAGTTGAAGAAGGTCGATTATCATGAGACATTTGTGAAAGATTTTACTTTCTTGTTGGCTTCTCCTGCTCTTATTATTTTTGTGAAAGGTGAACATTAGTTTTGATCTTGATATTGTTTCCAATGTTTTATGATGAACAGGTCAACATTTCACTGAATGCTGCTGTTGGCCGGCTCAAGCAGACAAGGGAAGAGAGGGACCAATTTTATGAGGCAAACAACCAGATGATCTTTAGTTTACAAGCAAAGGTGCCTATACTTTTCTGATTATCCAGTTTCAGTTTTGATCCTGTTGGTATCTGATGGGATTGATGCTTACTATTTGTTTCCAATATATTGCTAGCTTGATGTTTTGTTTCTGCATCAATTCAGGAGAATGAACTTTCAAAATCTATTGACTCATGTAACATGGAGGCTGGTGTAGTGAAGACTTGGGTAAATTTCCTTGAGGATACATGGCAACTTCAGTCATCATACAATGAACAGAAGGAAAATACAACCAAGTATGTAGTGATTATGGCCGTACATGCCTTTTACAGATTTTTCCTCCCTTTCATTCTATTACTCTTTTCACCCTGTTGTAAAGCTACAGTAGAAATTGCATAATCCATTTCTGTTGTGCTGCATACTGTGTCCAAAAAATATGTTGACTTGATTCAGCTTTACTTTTTGTTTAGTAATGAGCTGGAGAGATGCACAAGCAATTTTCTGAAGTTGACCAAACATCACCTTTGTAATTTTAAGGTTAGTGGTTGGGTATATGCTATTCAAAACCCTGGTTGAGTTTCTAGTTAAGACATTATACTGTTAGAGTATATGTTTGATTCAGTTTCTCATATGCATCTTTTGTCTTGGGCAGGACCTTCTAAGTCCATCAATTGAGCGGATCCGCACATACGTCGACAATTTGGCAGTCTTAAATTCAAGGTTGTTCGATTATTCTTTGTAATGTCTTCCATGTACTCTTCCTTTTCCTACAACAAGAATAGAGCTAATGATCTTGCAATCTTGTGTCTTGGACCAAATGTTGTAGGGAGGAGTCAATAGAACACGGAGAGGATGATGAAATTTCTGAAAAGACAAGTCCACAGAAATCCCTTGAGGAGGAATATTTGGAAACCGAAAAGAAGGTTCTCTTTTAGCACCTACCATTGACATTGCTCTTTTTAATTTGTTGCTTCTAAGGTCATAAACCTGCTGAAACAAACATCCTAGTTGTCTTTATATTTGAGCAAATTCAAGGTGGGTATTACAGTAGAAGTATGAGCAGAGATCTTTTCTAGCCTATTCAACATTTCATGGAGAATGGATAGCTGGTTGACAAAGTTCCCTCATTTTCAGATCGTAATTGCCTTTAGCATCGTAGACCGCATGAAGAAGATGTTTTATTCTGAGCAAGGGGCTAATTCTAGGTATTGCTCACTCTTCTCATCTGTCCTTACTGGATTTCTTTCTCGTACTTCCGTTTCCTGCAGTTGGACAAGTCATCTTTCCTCTCTTTTTTCAGGCAAGATGATGAAGAGGTCAGGAACTTATTTTCTGAGATAGAGAAACTGAGAGAAATATTTGAGTCGGTAGAAAGGCCGACGCTAGACATTGAAGTCCGCAAGGCAAAGGAGCCAACTAAGGATAAATCTGAATCAATTCGTTCGACCAAGGACAAATCCGGATCGAGTCATTCACCTGTTCACGCACCGTCGTCACCTAAAGATGTGCCTGTGGAGTCTCCAAAGTCTCCGGTGAAACCTGAGCAGATGCTGGACCCAGATTCAGAACTTGCGAAGTTAGAGTTAGAATTTGGTAATGTTAACAAAGACCATGAGGAGATAAGTGGTTGGGACTTCGACGAGCTTGAAGAAGAGCTGCGAGCTGACATTTCTAAATCAAGCAATCCAAAATAACCACGCGCACCCTACTTTCCACGTGGTGGCTTGACTGAACATTTGTACATACTTTTTAATTCATTGAATGTACATAATGTTGTTTCATTGTGTCTTGTATAATGATACTCCCTGCATGGGAGGTGGAGGTTACAGTGTAGTGTACATTGGCGTCAGCTATTTGTTTGATTTTATCCAGTACATGAACACAGGAAATGGTGAAACTTATGTAACATTTTCCACATTTGGACTTTGGAACTTAACCGAAAATGAAATGCTCTAGGAGAGCCCTGCCAGGTCTTAATAATTCAGCAGTTGCTTAGTAATTCTGTACTATGTTGAAAAGAATCGAAATAGAATCTGACAGTGGTCAAGCTTTTCGTAGGCAGAATCGACGGCAATGAAACCGGAACAAAAATTATTGCTGGTTACATGCCATACGGCCTTACGAGTACTTCTTTCGTTCCGGCACCAAGCAATTATGTAGGCGTGTACTTCTCCGTATATCAAAATGACTTCCAATTTAGGACGGATGATGTATGTAATACTATATATACTGTTCATAGGTATATCTATTCCGATTTCTTGTGCCATCTCTTTTCTAAAAAAATAAAACAAAGTAAAAATAAGAAAAAGTATTGGATTTTAGAGGAAAACTCATTAAATATTTAATAATCATAATAGATTTAGTTCTTTAAATAAAATTGATCAACCAATTACTATCATTACATTAAGATAGTGTTGGGTTATGGACCGTAAACGTAAACCCAAACGGAAATGAAATACATCGCTAAGGTCCCGTTTGGATCATTGGAATTGAATTCCATCATAATAATCATAATTTAGACACAAATTAATTAAGCTAATATAATTGTATGTGGAATATAGTTGTATATTATAGTTGGTGATATGGGAGAGATACTTATATGCTGCACTTCTACTATAGAGAAGCGAGTCTAAGAGCGTGCTATAAGAATTGAATTCCATTCTAATAACCATAATCTATAGAATCCCCATGAATTTAAGATAGGCTTATATATAAACTTTGGAAAGTTGTGGAATGCCACATTCCAACATAAATTAGCCTACTCCATTAAATAGATTCCAATTCCTTCATACCAAACGGGGCCTAATGGTAATGGATGGATCAAATCCCAAATTTTGTTTGGTTCAACACTGTAAATGCAAACAAATACCAGAGCTATAGTTGAAGGAGAAGGTAAGTTGCAAGACCTAGTTGTGATCCGTTTACAGCGGATGTGCAGCGGTTATGTTCTTGAATGGGCTGTATTCTAATTACGGGGCAATGGATTACAGGCCACGCTTAACGTAATCTCTTACCTTGTATAATCTATTTACGTTATGAACCAAATGTTATCTAAAATGATACCTTACTTAAAGAAAAAAAAATAACCGACCCCGCGTCGCGGCTCCTGACTTCGGCTGGGCGTTCACCCTTTGCCGGCTCGGCGGACGGCGGCTCCCCCTCGTCTCTGTTTCTTTTCCCCGTTCCCTTCACTCTTGGTCTCTCGCGGCGACGATTGGGCGCGCGGCAGCGCCTTCCCCCACGTCTTCGCCGGGCCCTTTGCCGGCGACGAGCGCCCACCAGGTATGCCCTCCCCTTCTCTTCCCTTCCTGCTGTGCGGAACGGAGCACCCCAAAACCTAGCGTAAGCTATTTGTATTCGGATCTGAACCAGTGACAACATATTCTCCTACTGACTTCGATTTTGTTTGCAATAATTATCCGGTGTAGATGTCCTGTGCTGGGTCCGCCCGTGCCAATTTCTGCATTTCCAGAATGCATCTTTATTACTTCCGTTTTCTATGCGCAGAATTCTCTGGAGCGAGCGTCTCAACATGTCTTGGGCTGCAATCGAGAATGATCCTGGTAAGTTTATTGTCTGTTGCCAAGAAGTTATACATTAAATTTTGTTTCTCTTTTTGCATACGTTCCACATGTGGCACACTAATAAGGTTCCTCTAGGTCTCTGATGTATGCTGATTGATAAGTGTTCTGACCAGTCTGGCTGTAGCAGTATTTCATATTTGCCTTAGCGGAGTAACCTTTTTGATACCAGTACATGCGAGTTGCAACTTACTTTAGTAAGGCTGGAAAATATTGAGACGCGCATGCCTCTGGTTGTCTACACCTGTTGCAACTTTAGGAGAGTGTCCAGGTGTTTTAGGACAATGTGTCAGAGTAACACAATGGTCATTCCCAGTTTCTAATTTGCAGTATTTCTGCCTTTTGATTTCGTATTGTCCCTGACTAACAGAATGGTCATTCTCAATTTAGAATTCCCTATCTTATGCATTTGCTGTTGGAATGGGAGAAAATAATTTCTAGAGCCTAGAAGGCTAGAACTCTCTTCCTCCACATGGTGATATATATGTCAACTGGCTCAACTGCACACTGTTAATTTCTTGTTGCACCTTGTAACTGGTTACCATCTTTCTGGCAAAGGAAGAAACAACTCATGAGCTTTTTATGCTGTTATTACAGGTGTTCTTACAGAACTGCTGCAGCAGATGCAACTGAAAGGTCTTCAAGTAAGTAATCAACTACTTTCGCTCTATGAGTCCATGTTCTTGACAAAGGTAGATGGTTAGCAAACAGTCACCCAACCTTTTAGTATCGATACGGTAGGATTGTGATTCCGGTGCGCTTGCACCGACCAAAGTGAGCATACAATGCATCTTTTCCTGTTCATAGAATGGAACCGTTTGCAATGATCAACTCTGGCATTAACAATGAGAATATTTGAAAAACAGTTGGGATGAAAACAGATATTTGTATGATATAAGAACCCTAGCAAGATGTTAGGGTCCAATAAAACATATGAATGGCCACCAGTTTAGTTAAAGTAACTCTTTAGGCTACCTGAACCATGGAAGCGGCCTTTTACAAGCCCACGACGACCTTTATTCAAAACATTGCTGCCACCTTAGCATAGACTGATAGTAAACAATATAGAACATAAATTTAATGTTTTGGGAAACCGGAGTGAGGCTCTGCTTTCTTTTACATCAAGGAAAGCTGGTAGAGCTTGATATGCTATTCTAACTTTTTCTCCTTATTAGGTTGATGAACTCTACTCACTTGACCTGGATGCTCTCAATGATCTTCAGTATGTTATCTTACATCTAGCATTACCGCTAATGCCATTCTTTTTTCTAAATTAATGGCACCGAATTTCTGTTGGCGTTTCCAGGCCAATTTATGGGCTCATAGTGCTGTACAAATGGCGACCTCCAGAAAAGGATGAGCGTCCTGTCATGAAGGATACAATCCCAAACCTTTTCTTTGCCAACCAGGTCAGAAGCATCGAGTTGCCTAGCTACTCCTGCCACCTTCATTCAGCTGTATCTTTTAAAATCAAGCCTGTTCTTCACTTGCAGATAATTAATAACGCGTGTGCAACCCAAGCTATCCTTTCTGTTCTCTTGAACTCTCCTGGCATCACCCTTAGTGATGAGCTTAAAAGGCTAAAGGAATTTGCAAAGGACCTGCCACCTGAGCTCAAGGGATTGGCCATAGTCAATTGCACAAGCATCCGTATGTTAAACAACTCATTTGCAAGGTCAGAGGTCTCCGAGGAGCAGAAACCATCTAGCAAGGATGACGATGTCTACCACTTCATAAGTTATGTTCCAGTGGATGGCGTCCTGTATGAGCTTGATGGACTTAAGGAAGGGCCGATAAGCCTGGGGAAATGCTCAGGTGGTGTTGGTGAGGCCGGATGGCTTAGGGTGGCACAGCCTGTGATTCAAGAGCACATTGATCGGTTCTCACAGAATGAGGTAAGATTCAGTCTGATGGCAATCTTAAAGAACCGGAAGGAGGTGTACACAGCAGAGCTCAAAGACCTCCAGAGGCAGAGAGAGAGCCTCTTGCAGCAGATGAGCGATACTTCCGCCAGGCATATGTCATCTGTCGGGCAGTCTCTAGCAGAGGTGGCTGCTCAGATTGAGGCTGTGACGGAGAAGATCATAATGGAGGAAGAGAAGTTGAAGAAGTGGAAGATGGAGAACATGAGGAGGAAGCACAACTACGTGCCGTTCTTGTTCAATTTCCTCAAGATTCTCGAGGAGAAGCAGCAGTTGATGCCCCTGATAGAGAAGGCAAAGGCGAAACAGAAGTCTCACAGTCACAGCTCCAATCCTAGGTGAAAAAGCTGCAATGCATCCATATTGTTTGCTTTAGTTGCGATTTCTTGTAGAGATTGGCTGTGACTAGGAGCAGATCCAGGATCCCCCACCTTATCCATTAATAAAAAAATGGTCATACAAGAGGTTCGTGGCACAATACAAAGGATGTATAATGAGTGACCATTGCTCTTCTTCCTCAGTTTCACTAACTTATACATGGAAAATCAACTTGTAGGCTTCTTTTGTGCCAGTCAAATTAAACTTAAACGTAAGACTATAATTTTCAAATCAGATCCAGTTGCACCTGCACGCATCGATCTATTGAACCTAAAGTGAATTAGAAGTTGCAATGGCTTTCAACTTTGAAGTTTGAAGGGTGCAATATTCTGACTTAAATAGTAATGTGCAAGTGGTCTTGCATATTTGAAAATGACCATACATTGGTAACACTAATTACGCTTGAACACTTAACACATGCAAACCACAACTTCAGAAGCAGTACATTTCAATTTTGCATGCTACTCGTTGCAACATCAAACAACTCAAGAGGCATTCACAACAACACTTGGACACTTAGACGAGGAAGACGGTGAACTGGAGCACGGTCTCGACGCCGTCGGTCTCGAGCAGTGCGCCGGACGCCACCACCCCTCCGGGCCTGACGACGGCCACCTTGGCGAAGCCCTTGGCGCCGACGTACTTCCCGGTGCCACCGACGATGGCGAGGTGCGACTCCGAGTCGGCGGTGCGGTGCACGCCGAAGAAGCTGATGGTGTCGTCGAACCCGCCTTCCTTGAACATGGCCGTGACTGCCACCGTCTGGCTGACGCCCTCCTCCGAGCTGGCGATGTAGAAGCCCTGCGCCCGGCCGACCGCGGCGGACCCCAGCTCCGGCGCCTCCGTGAGCTCGTCGTCCACCACCGTCATGGTCCCGAAGAGGAGCTTCTGCAACGTGGTGCCCTGCGGCAGGCTGCCGCCGGCGAAGATGGGCACGCCGTTGCCGCCGTTGTTGTTGTTGTTGTTGTTGATGGACTTGACGGCGTTGGTGGCGCCGCCGAGGCCCGTGAGGAAGGGGATGTTGTTGTTGTCGATGGCGCTCGCCGCGCCGGAGTTGACGTTGACGCCGCTGCTGAGCGGCAGCACGGCGCCGTTGGGCCGCGCGAAGGGGAGCTGTCCCGTGACCGCCGCGTTGTCGACGATGCCGGCCACGATGCGCGCCGACGGGTTCGTGCCGCCCAGGATGTCGTGCATGAAGAACACCATCCCGTGGTCGCCCGTGGGGTTCGCCACCGCTGCACCCGCCCCCACCGGGATGGTGCTTGCCGCGACTGGCGCTGCCGCAGCGCCACCTGACGCCGCGGCGCCGGCCGCCCCTGCCGCAGCCGGGATGGCATTGGCAGCGGTCGGCGCGTCAGCAGCCACGGGCGCCACAGTCGGTGCGGCAGCTGGCGCGACAGCAGCAGCAGCAGCAGCAGCACCAGTGTCGTCGTCGCCGCCGCCGCCGGAAGTCAGCTGGCGCGTCGGCCTCGCCGCGGTGGCGCCGGACGCGACGAGGAGCAGGAGGAGGGAAGAGAGGGTGACAGTGGCTGCTGGCTTCTTGGACGCCATCTGAGCTGGCTATCTGCTTTGCCCTGCAGCACTGATGGCACTGTCACTGCTGTATCTCCCGAGCTGCGACTGTGATGACGGGTTGAGTCGCTCAGACATGAGATCTTATATACAGGGATCGGGATGCGCCGTGCCGCGTATGAGCATTTTGATAGCTTTTGAATCTTTGATCGTTGAGTGGTTGGTGGTGTGGAGTTGCTCACTTGCTCATTTTGGAGGAAGGAACCAATGGTTTAGTTGCGCTCGCGTGTCGCGTGCTGTCTGTCTCCTCATTCGTTTTTGGCGCTGAACGGCCCGAGTTGTTGCGTAAACTGCTCGGCGCGGCCCAGTTTTCTCGAGCTCCTTCAAGAACGTGGGCCCGTTAAAGGCCGAGGAAGATCGATTCCGCGCGAGCGGCGGCCTAGTGGCTCCAGCAGGCTGCAGGCCGCCGGACTGGGGGACAGGGGGCCTCGCGTGAAATGGCCTCCAATTCCACGGCCGAACCGTAGAACTGTGGCGCGCGTCAACGACCACGGTGAGTAGTAAGCACAAAAGCACGTAGGGGCGGCCGCGGCCAGCCGGCCACTAACCAGTAACCACGCCGTATGGCGCTGTCGCCGTCGGCAACTTGGCGGAGGTTCCCCGCCGCCGCTGGGCGGGCGCGGGCGGCGCTTTCGCCGAACAAGGGCGCGTGGTTTCCCGTCGGCTGCAGCGGCCGATTAGATTCCTGGCCCGGCTTGGCTGCCCGCCGGCCGCCGCCCGGGCCACCGTTGCTCCTCTGCCGTCTCCGCCGCGGCTTCGGCACGTGCTGCCCGTGCCCGGGTTCACATGTTATTGAACTCCAACTGAACCTTGTGTCAGTGCCATCCTGCCCACCCTCGCCGGTCTCCGCGCCCTCCGATCGGCGCGTGTAGCTCCGCCGCGACCGCGCCGGACACTATGTGTCACTGTCTCGGCCGGACAGGCCCTCGCCGACAATAGCACGTTTACGTTCGGCAATGACGTCGTCGTGGTGAACCAAGCCACCGAGACAATAACTTCTTGTTCTGCTTCTGGTAGATCTGCCCACAGCACAGCCATATGAAACACCACCGTCGCCGTGCGTGGCAGCGGCGGCCCGTTAGCTTCAGCGTTATGCTGGCGCCGCCGCCGCCGCCGACGGAACAGAGTAAAACGCACCCGGCACGCATGCTGATGCAAAGACCGACGATCGGACCTCAACTTTGTGGTCACCTGATCCGCTGACCGGTGGTAAAGGATCCTCTAATTTAGCTTAGGAAATTTAAGGATCGGGCTCAATAAGAATCGGATCATAAATTTATATGATTTTGAATTAAAAAATAGATAGAGCTAAGTTGGATTGTGAAGTAGGTATGAGGGTCATGATCCATTACCATCCGGCACACAATCTAGAATACACGTTTTCTGACAACTGAACCGTCCTGGCACTTTTTCCACTTTTTCCCTTGGCCTGCTTGTGCATAGGGAGGGATAGGGGTCGCGTGAGAAAAAGCTTTGAATTTCCACGGGCGCATTGAACAAAGGCCCCCGACAGACCATGGTGATCGGTGGAAGACATGATAAAAGCGAAGTTTGGTTCAGAAGTCCTATCACATCGAATGTTTAGATACTAATTAAGAATATTGAACATAGACTAATTAGTCTAATACTCTTAATTAGTTTCTAAACATTCGATGTGATATGGACTAGACATGGACTAAATTTTAGTCCGTGGAACCAAACACCCCTTGACCTCATCGCGGTGGCGCGTGCGTTGTTTTTAGGGCTGCTGTCGTCGTCGACTTGCCGAAGGTTCCCCGCTGCTGTTCAAAGCTGGTAATGGTCTGAAATCCAAACCAAAGCTGCACCAAACTATTTCTAATTTATCACAGCAGGCGGACCCAACCAGACCAACCGATGCTCATTTAAAACCAAATGATCTAAACTAACGAGCAGCTTCCAACTGAACAAAACCACCACTGCTACCTCCTACCGGTTCCTGAACATGGTTTTCCCTGTCTGCCAAGCAGCAGCCTACGCTTGCCATTCGATGTCACAATGGGAACTTGATCCTTGCGTTAATTAGCATCTTCTGGCAACAAATTAGCAGCGTCAGGCGTGGTGGGAGAGACGGGCGTGAAGATCTGGAAGGATTTCCTCGTCACACGAGCGCAGACCATTCAAACCCAATCTAAATTGGCCCAAATCGATCTCAGCTAGAAAGTGAACTCAACTGTTGACACAAATTTAGGGCTAACACATGAAAATCACTCGAACATGTGGCGTGTGGAGGGGCTCCTCACTGCTCCTCTGCACATGCCGGTCAGATCAGTATGATGGCCGGTCAGACCGGATTCGTTGGGGAGTCCGGCGAAGATCTAATGAATGCTCGCCCAGGAGGGACCCTGTCGGAGCAGGCGCATCTTGAGTTGCCCTAGGCTTAGCAGGCCAGCTAGGGCGCCTCCTCACGCCATGGAGACTGGAGAAGAACAGCACAGGAGGGTTGGAAAAGTACGGTAAAGAGGAAAAAAGTAAAAGATAAAAGATAAATTTGTCAATCGGCCGTGACCCTTTATATTTATAGGTGGGGAGGTCTTGCCCCGTTAGAAGTCAAAACCTTTCTAAATATCGTGCAAAAATATAACTTCTACTCGGACTCTACAGACCTAAACCGGTTTGAACGTCCCCTCGAGGACAGATTTTTCCGAGATCATAACTCTCTCATCCGAACTTCAAATTGGACATCCTATATATGAATTTTGATCTACTCGACAAGAGCTACACAATGATGAAGTCCAATTTGCATTTTAAGCACTTTGACCAAACCGATTTGACCGGTTGGAAGACGGGTTCAGAGACCTGCTCGTCCAACTATGCCAATTTTGACCTCGAACACATGCCTCCCTGTTTTTCTGGCAAAGCTTGCGTGCCAGAAAACATTCTCAATGATCAAAATTGTCTAAAGACGATGATAAACAATACATATGGTTTCTAAAGCTTTTATGGATAGTAATGTAGCCGAAATAATATTCTGACAAGTACAATTATGGCATCAACTTTCGGCTTTGAACATCTAAATATATCTAAGAACAGAAATCTCGATGTGGACATGGTAACCAATTATGGCATAAGCATAATATTGATAATCATAAGATAAGAACCCAGAATTATACCAAAACCATGTATTATAATCAGATATACCTGAATATGCGCTCCATTATATATGCATCGATGGAATAACTAATGAAGACCAATGCGATGACCGTTGATGCTTCTTTGCTCTTGGTGACGAAGAATTCCTACTTTGATCATCTCCTAAGCGATTGCTTCACTTTTGCTCGGCTATCTTCTGGTACTTATGCATCAACTCAGCAAAGCTTAGTTTCTTCTTCATCACCTTGTTCCTCGATGTGACACTTTTAGCTCTGCTAGAATTTCTGGCAAAACTGGTCAGACCAGTTCCTTCAGAACCAGCCACTTTGAGGTTATCGTGCCCCCTTGATTGTTGTTCAGCTATAATATTTGAAACATACTCATCATTAGGGACAACTTCATCAACAAAACTAGTCGATGATTATTCAATGTTGGAATTTTCTATGTCCAGTATCAAATCTAAATTTTGATTTAATCTACCATCCTTTTTGACACGGTAGACTTGTTTAATCACCTTGTGCTTATGTTTCAGTATAGACCGATTCTTATGATCAAAACGGCCATTATTTGTAGGTGGTGGCTGATTAATTGTCGGCTCCCTGTATGTAGTATCCGGAGAAAATTATCTAGGAGGAGACCACATCCATGAATTATGAGAAGGCCATTGGCATATTATAGTAAGGCCCCGTTGCATAGGCATGAATGATCCATGTGATAAAAACGACATCGATGTTGGAAAGTTATTCCATTGCCGATTTCGATCATGGAACTTCTGTTTTGGAGTAGATTTTGAATGCTTGGAACTTTTAGACCGACTAGCATCATTGATATCTTTTTGTCTTTGGGACTCAGCCGGAAGCTTCGTATTGGGTTTCAGCTTTCCATTTTGATGCTTGCTACAGCCTTTTGATTCAACGGTTTTCCAAACACCAATCTCAGATTTCTTGGTTTAACCATCTTTGGTTTTGATTTATTTTGCGAAACCCTAAAAGAAGCGGTTAGACCGGTTGGCAAACCGATCAGACCGGTTGCGGCATGACCGGCACCTTTGCCTTTGTTTTGTTGCCCCCCGAGCGTTGAAGTACTAGATATAGCTTCTTGGCTCTTGCTAGGAGGTTTTGGACTAGAAACTTCGGCTAGAAACGGTCGATCTGGATCTTAACCAACTACTTTAGGGGTGGGCACAAAACCCGAATCCTGAACCCGAAAACGCCGATCCCAAACTCGGAAAACCCGACACCCGATAAACCTTGTTCCAACACCCCGATAAACCCGAAGGTATCTCGAGTGCTAAGTCCAGAAACCTGAAATTATTACGGGTAATTCGAGTTTGCAACCCTAGTGCCCGAAATCCCCGAACAACCCGAAGTATCTAGCCTAGGAACTCGAGAAGCCCAACGCCCAGCAGCTAACATTTTAGCCCAGCCCACGTAGCTACATTCGAAAACCCTCACCAACCAACTTGCTCGTCCTCCTCTTCTTATCCCTCCCGCATCTCCTGGCTGCTGCAGGCCGCTCGCCGCATCTCGCACGCCTCCCAACCCCCACCACCATCCTCGTTGCCGGCCGCAGGACCGCAGCTCCTCCCGATCTCCTAGAGTCCTAGGCCCCGTTTGTTTCTTTAGGAGGTCCTAAAATTCTTGTCACATCAAATGTTTAGATACTAATTAGAAGTATTAAACATTGATTAATTACAAAACCAATTGCACAGATGGAGGCTAATTTGCGAGACGAATCTATTAAGCCTAATCAGTCCATGATTTGATAATGTGGTGCTACAGTAAACATGTGCTAATGATGGATTAATTAGGTCTAATAGATTCATCTCGGGAATTAACCTCCATCTATGTAATTAGTTTATAATTAGCTCAGGTTTGTTCCTCCTAATTAGCCTCCGAATATTCGATGTGACATGAATTTTAGTCCGGATTAAAGATCCAAAACACCTCCTAATCTTGTGTCCGCATCTCAGCATCTTGCTCTACTGCCGCGCCGACTGTCGCGACTCACCCGTTGTTGCCGGCGCCTCCGCCCATCTCCAATCCCGCTCGTGTGGCCGCGCTGAGCCGTCGAGCTGCAGGCCTGCAGCAACCGCAGCTCCATCTTCTCTGGAAACAACGTTCAAGTCGTGTGTGACAGACTGACAGGGGCAGCAGCTCGCAAGGGGCAACATGCCCCTTCTGCTGCCCGCGATCCTCGCCCTCCTCGGCGCGTGTTCCGCCGCCACGGACACCCTCTCACCGGGTGAGGTCCTCGCCGGCGACGCCACGATCGTCTCCAACAACACCAAGTTCGCGCTCGGCTTGTTCAGGGCCCCCGATGGCGACGGGACCGCCGCGCCGCGGCCGAACCCGTGGTACCTCGGCGTATGGTTCACCGCGGTCCGCGAACGGACCATGGTGTGGGTGGCCAACGGCGCCAGCCCCGTCGCCGACGCCGCTGCGTCGCCGGAGCTCACCGTCTCCGCCGTCGGCGATCTCGTCGTGGTGAACCAGGCCACCAACAACATCAACTGGTCCGCCCAACCGGCCCAGGCCATAGCCAAGAACGCCACCGTCGCCGTGCTCCTCGACAGCGGGAACCTCGTCCTCCTCGACGCCTCCAGCTCCTCGGCCCCCCGCACGCTGTGGCAGAGCTTCGACCACCCGACCGACACGCTGCTCCCCAGCGCGAAGCTCGGCCGGAACAAGGCCACCGGCGTGAACCGCCGCCTCGTCTCCAGGAAGAGCTCCGCCACCCCGTCCCCGGGACCCTACTGCTTCGAGGTCGACCCCGACGCTCCCCAGCTCGTGCTCAAGCTCTGCGACTCCTCCGTCGCCTACTGGTCCACTGGCGCGTGGAGCGGCAAGTACTTCGGCAACATCCCGGAGCTGGCGGGGAACGTGCCCAACTTCCACCTCGCGTTCGTCGACTACGGAAGAGAAGAGTACCTCCAGTTCAACATCACCACCGACGGGACGGTGACGCGCAACATTGTCGACGTCACCGGCCAGAACAAGCATCAGGTCTGGATCGACGCGTCACAGGACTGGCTGACGCTCTACGCCGGCCCGAAGGCGCAGTGCGACGTGTACGCCGCCTGCGGGGCTTTCACGCTCTGCAGCTACGCCGCGCCGCAGCCCTGCAGCTGCATGAAGGGCTTCTCACTGAGGTCGGAGAGGGGTTGGGAGCAGGGTGATCGGACAGGAGGATGTGTCAGGGATGCACCAGAAGTGAAGCATCTTCAACTGATGGGTTCTTCTCCATGCCTAGCATTGGGTTGCCTGACAGAGAGCATGGCTTGATAAACGTTAGGAGTTCGTCTGAATGCTCGACGAGTTGCCTGAACAACCGCTCTTGCATCGCGTATTCCTATGGCAGCCAGGGATGCTTTGTTTGGCTGGACGGATTGATCAACGCAAAACAAACCCAAAGCAACGGTACTAGTGCAATTTCTAATGTAGCTTGTCTGATGCTTTGTTTGGCCGTGAAGAGATTGGACGGCAGCTTCCAGGGAGAGAAGCAATTCAGAGCTGAAGTGAGCTCGATCGGCGTCATCCAGCACATCAACGTGGTGAAACTGGTTGGCTTCTGCTGCGAAGGCGAGAACCGGTTCCTCGTCTACGTGCACGTGCCGAACCGGTCCCTCGACATCCACCTGTTCTTGGACTGGGGCGCCCGGTACCAGATCGCCGTCGGAGTCGCCAGGGGCCTCTCCTACCTCCATGAGGGGGTGCCGGGACTGGATCATCCACTGCGACGTCAAGCCGCAGAACATCCTCCTGGACGCGTTGCTGCTCCCGAAGATCGCCGACTTCGGGATGGCCAAGCTCGTCGGGCGGGGCTTCAGCCGCGTGCTGACCACGATGAGGGGCACCAAGGGGTACCTCGCGCCGGAGTGGATCGGCGGGACGGCCGTCACGGCCAAGGTCGACGTGTACAACTACGGCATGGTGCTGCTGGAGCTCGTGTCGGGGAGGAGGAACTCCGGCGCCGGCGAGGAGTGCTACACGACCTCTGAGTCTGATGGTGACCATGTCGCGTATTTCCCCATGAAAGCCGCGAGGGAGCTGATCGAGGGGGACGTGAGGTCGCTGCTGGACGAGAGGCTGTGCGGTGACGCGAACCTCAAGGAGGTGGAGAGGGCCTGCAAGGTGGCGTGCTGGTGCATCCAGGACGACGAGGCTCACCGGCCGACGATGGGGGAAGTGGTTCAGACGCTGGAGGGTGTGCTTGATCGCGACATGCCACCGCTGCCGAGGTTGCTCGAGACCATGTTTGCAAGACCACAATCGTCAACGCAACGGATGACAACCGTTTCGAGTACGTCAGTAACCTTTACGAGTGGTAGTGGATCATCACAAATTTAGCTCGCTGGCATATGCTGCTGTTTTTTTCCCCATAAATCCACATACAAATAATTTTTTATGCTCTCACTCCTGTAAATTTGTTCCTTTTTAAATATATATTTCTCGATGTTGCACTTTTTTTTAGAAAAAGAGAGATCCATTCATTACTCAGGAACAAGGGTACACTACTGGGCAACTATAGACTTGACACAAAAGGGAACTTGTGTACGCCGTACTGCAGTATGTACAGTACAATACGTTTCGCCAACCGTGCCAATTCATGAGAAACTATATTATTTTGATCTCTCTTTACTGCCTGGAAACAAACTTCCGACAAACTACTACTAGCCTGCAAGGTCTCTCTGATCACAAAAACAAAAGAGGTTCTATTTTTTGTACCCATTGACAAAGCCTTGATGACTTCCGAGCAATCAGACTCAGGAATTGCCTTTTTTTTCAGCACCATTTATAGATTAATTTCCTCTTCTAGATTGATTTCCTTCGAAAAAAGGATTCAAATTTCACCACGTCTCATCTATGTCCATTGTGGCTCATGCTGGCGGAAAAAATTGCATGGTACTGGTCCATTGTGCTAAACCTACACATTCAATTAAGAACATTCAATTTCGCTGTGAGTCCAGCTTTATTGTCTTCATTTTGTTTTTCATCTTAATGTAAATTTTCTATAAAAAAAAACCTTCAGGCAAATGAACAGGTTTGTGATTAGGAGGAAACTGCAATTCGATCTGATCTGATAGCACATAAAGGAGGACTGCAAACAAACAACTTAACAAGGCTTATGTATGTAGAAGAATGAGTTTGCATCTACAAGCTTAGGTTACAGTGTTTGAACAAGCAAGATAACCAACGAACATCAATATCACAGCAGCTGTCTTGCAAACAAAGAACGGAAAAAAAATACAAATCTACGTGCAAACAAAGAGAAGGATTCTTATGCCATCTAAAAGTTTGTCTTTGAGTAGCTGTGAAGAAGAGAATCACACACGCGGCAGACTCGAAATCTTAATCTACAATCTGAGCTCGAGATCGAGCGGTGGCGCCACAACGCCGGCGTGGCCTCCTCCCCCAGCGATATCTTGGATGAAGCCGTCGTCCAAGAAGTCATCTTCGTCCTCGGCCCACGCGTCTTCGCCGTCATCCTCCATGGCCGCGGTGTCTCCTTCCTCAACGTCAGAAAAGATGTTGATGAACTCGTCAAACAGCTCCCGGTCTTCCTCGGCCCACGCCTGCACGCCCTCCATGGGCACTGCGCTCTTGGTGGAGTCGAAGGGCGGGTAGTAGTCAAACTCGTCGGGCCGCTCCATGAGGCGCGACCAGAAGAGGTCCAGCTCCGCGATCTCTGCTGCTTCGTCTTCTTCTTCTTGATGATGTTGCTGCTGCTGATCCTCCATCGGTGACGACTCTGCGGGCTCGATCAAGTCCTGGATCAGCTCTAGGAACTCCTCCGCGGTGTCGGAGGCCAAGGCGGCGGCGCGCATGCGCATGGCCTTGGTTTGAGTAGAGAAGCCGCCCACGAGAAGTTCTTCCGCCATGGCTTCGCTAGCTCGATCGGTTAGGGCGCACGCGGCCTTGATTAGTTGCGATCGACCAGATCGGATGGATTTCTACGTACGCGGCCTCCTAAATTTATAGGTTATAGCTAGGGTGCCCCGTTCCCATCGGAAATTCGGAATTGGCAACCTCACGAACCGACTCGCACCCACCAACTCGACCGAGTCCGATCGGAGCAGTCCGACTCCGACTCTGTCTGTAGTGCAAGCCCCTGTGATTGGGGCACGACAGCGGGGCCGTCGATGGAGCCATGGAGGTCGTCGGTGCGGTGATGGCCGGCGACGGGAGCTTTCACGGTCAACGGCAACAAGACGGCTTCTGACTTCTTGGAGCACTTCCTCCTACTAGACGACTAGCTAGCACCGTGGGGAAACAAATATGCACTGACTGAATAAAATGAATCAAATAAAAGCTTATCCGATGTAAGCTGGTGACCATAGCTGAAGCTGCTATTTACCTCCCTGGAAGCTGGTGAACCCAGCTGTTTTCTTGAGGTAAACGCAATCTCTCTCAAGTAGGATGGGTTTGCCTCACCAAAGCAGTGCTTTCAGCGCAGCCATTATACCTACTAACCGTCATAAAAGCACCAAACGAAGTATTAGACGAACTAGACAAAATAAGAAAACGATTCATCTGGGCCGGAGACACAACGCTTACAGGCGGCAAATGCAAGGTTAATTGGATCAAAACCTGCTTACCAAAAGAAAATGGGGGGTTAGGAGTGCTAAACCTACACAAATTCGCTAGAGCATTGAGACTGCGCTGGATTTGGCACGAGTGGGAATCACCGCGGAAAACATGGATTGGAACGGAGATACCATGTGACGACTCCGATCAACGTTTGTTCGCGGCTTGCACAACGATCACAGTGGGTAATGGACGCAAAACAAGCTTCTGGCATTCAGCTTGGGGACAAGGAAATAGGCCAAAGGACATTGCGCCCAACATATATATGCTATCCAGGGGAAAGCATAAAAAACTAGCAGAAGCCTTATATAACAATAGCTGGGTGGCGGACATAAAAATCCATGAAGGACTGACAACACAACACCTCCAAGAATTTGTAGCACTATGGCGTCTAGCAGCAATGGTGCGGCTGCAAATGCAAACACAACAGGAAGACACAATACAATGAAAATTCACGTCTAACGGAAAATACTCAGCGGCATCGGCATACAAGGCGCAGTTCCTGGATCCACTTATGCGCCATACTACAAAACAGTATGGCACTGCTGGGCGCCACCGAAATGCAAGTTTTTCGCATGGTTGATCCTCCAAAACCGCGTATGGACAGCTGATCGACTTGCGCGACGAGGATGGCCTCACTCCCCTGGATGTCCCTTGTGCCGTATATAACAAGAGACAGCACACCATCTAGTGGCTCAGTGTAGATACACCAAGCGAATATGGAGCCTCGTGGCCACTTGGACATCGCAACCAAGCATACAACCCTCGGAATGGCCCCCAACCGACAACGCTCTGGAATGGTGGATGAATATGACTACAAGGACCGAAGCCCCTAGGAAGGGAACATGCTCTATGGCGCTGCTGATAATATGGAAAATCTGGAAGGAGCGAAATAGGCGAATTTTCAACCATCAAGAGATGGCAGCAACCTCATTGCTGGCCAAAATCAAGGAGGAAGCAGGCACATGAATTTTAGTAGGGGCAAAAGCTTTAGCGACCTTTTCATCTAGAGAGTAATCGCGTAAGAGTGACATATTATGAAACACTACTGTAATAATCTACTCTATCAATGAAATAGGCACCGTCTCGTGCCCATTCGTTAAATAAAAAACTTATACGAGCAAAAATTTATACAGATAAATTTGGTCATAGAGTTATGCAACGCAAAAGTTACACAAAAATTATGTTGATAAACTGTGAGCTACAGAAGTTATATACAAAAATTGTGCTCATAAAGTATGAACAGAAGAATATACGAGCAAATTATGTGCATAAATCATGAACAAATTATACCAAACAAAAGTTATGAGCAAATTGTGTGCATAAATCATGAACAAATTATGCCAAACAAAAGTTATGTGCATACATTATGATTGTAAGATATATATTGGAACAAAGATTGGAGACAAAAATGGACCACAAATTCGAAAACAAAAATATAGAAACACAACTTTTGGGAGAAAAAAGAGAAAGAGAAATGGGGATTTGTTGGGAGTGGCAGTGCTTGTCGCCGCCGTGCTGCTTCGCCGGGGCAGCTGCGCCATCGTCGCCGCCGTCGTAGACAAGCCGGAGCCCCAGCTGCCTTCCGGCAATGAAGAGGAAAGGGGAAGAGAAGCCCTCACCGGACGGCCACCGCGCGCGCCCTCCGGAGCCGCTGCCGCGGCTCAGCTCGCCGGAAGGAGCCACAGGTCTCGCCTCTGCCCATCTGCCGGGAAGCGCACGGGCTGCCGGTGTCGAAAGGGAAGGGGAGCCCTCACCTCCTCCCCATGCACGTGGGGACCTGGGAGGCTGGGAGGTGGTCGGGTGGGCAGCGCACGCGACGACTCGGTCTCGCGCGTAGAATCAACTTTGCGCTGGATTATGCAGCAGGTTTGTTGTTTCTATTGAAACGGCAAGCACTAGCCAAAACAACTGACAAGTCGGATGTTGGTTCCTATGGATGTTTCATGTTTATAATCATATGCCTTTGAACCTTTGTCGACCAAATGCCACAGAATGTCTATTGATTCGTCGCAAGGTTTCGGTGAAACTTTGCTAGTGAGTGGTCTGAATTCTGAAATGTCTGTTCCTAAATGCTAGTCACTTCCTGAATAAAAATCGGATTTGCGGGATTATAGCTTAATTTGATTTATGTTCCCATTGCACGCGTCGCTGCTGAAATGTTACTATCAACTTGCTCAAAATCTGTCTCATCTTCTCAAATGTTGTTTAGCACGCCTTGCAGCCCCCTCCCAACACGGCTCCAGGACTTGTCGTTGTTGCAACCTTCCAAAATGTAAAAACAATTATCACTACCTGCAGTCGATCTGACACTAAAAAAGTAAAAATGCACATGTACTCCCTCCGTATAGGAAAAGGAAGTCGTTTAGACAGCATTTAGCATACTAAGGAGTGATTAATTAGGGTATAGTTTTCCCTATCTACCCCTATTAAATAGGGTTGCGGGTCCTTCATAGACAACAACCTCACGCAGCTTGATTGATTAGTGCAACTCCCGATACTTGAGGTTCCAGGTTTGATTCTTCGCGGACGCAATTTTTTGCCGTGCAGAGTATTAAAAAAATAAAAAAAATGAATCCCGACCGCCTCGTCCCCCCCCCCCCGGCCGCCGGACCCCGCCTCCCTGCTGCCGGCCCCCTCCTCCGCCCCCGCCCGCCTGCTCCTCTACCCCCACCGACCCCCGCTTGCTCCTTCGCCCCCGCCACCCGCCTGCTCCCCCGTGCCCGCCGCCGACCCCCGCCGCCTGCCTGCTCCTCCGCCCTCACGCCCGCTGTCGGCTCCTGCCGTCCCGCTTCCACCCCACCGTCGCCCCTCCGGCCTTCCACCTCCGCCAGCCGCCCCGCCCCGCCGCACGCCCTCCGCCCCGCCCTGCCCTGCCGCCCGCCGTCGCCGCCACCACCTAACCTCACCCCGCCGGTGAGGGGCGAGCGGAGGGGGAAGGGGAGGGGAGGCAGTAGAGGAGGAGGAGGAGGAGGAGGAGAGTGTGTGTGAGAGAGGAAGGGATAAGGAGGCAGTGTAGAAAGGAGGAGGAGACTGAGAGAGAGGAAGGGATCAGTGTAGACTGTGAGAGAGCATCGCGCGGGGGTGGAGGTCGGGGGGGGGGGGGGGGGGGCTAGAGGTACTAAAGGGGGTTACGGGGTCTCTTCGCTATCCGATAGGCCCGGTACTAATGCTACCTTTAGTATCGGGCTAAAAAGTGACCAGTAGAAAACCAACCTCAGGATGAGAGGTCCATTCCCTAGTAGTGAGGGCCTGCTCCATTTCTACGGACTAGCTCTCCAAAATATACATGTTTTTCATGTCTAGCCATAAATGCAGGGATTTATATTGTAGTTATCGAAGAAGAAAATGATCTATTGCTAGGGTGGATGAGGCGGTGGCGTCAGGACAACTCTTCCTCAGCATATGTGCTCAGATGTTGGCATTAGCGTGTATATGTAGAAAGGGCACTGCAAGATCCTCCACCCAAGCATCGCTATCGGTAGAACTGAGTGTGCGCATTATGATGGTAGTACGGCGGTAGATGAGTCCAGTGACCCAATAGTTTTTACAAGCTGAAGTCTTTCATCACTCAGCCCCAAATAACTATGCTTCTCTAACTCACAAAACGTTAGCAGGCACACCTAGACTGCATGGTGGTTCAACTCAAGCCTCTCTGCAACACCAACCAAGCCACTCTCGTCTGCACAAGATCTGGAGTGTGGGAAGAAAAGGACGCCACCTGCGCCATACTCCTCCCCAGCGGAGTGATCCCACGGTCATGTATGGCCTCCAGAAGCAACTAGCCTGAAGGGTCGGAAGGTTGCCTCAACAGATTCGCATGGTCGCTTCCAGATGTCCTTGGGCCACTGGGATTAGAACAGTATTAATGGTCAATGTTGAGATGCATGCAACAGCCTCCTAGTGGAAGACACCTACTGACGCATGTTGTTGAGTGACAGTGGCTACAACACCGTCCTTCCATCCGGAAAAAGCACCAATGCTGCTCATCGGGTCATAGGCTTAGATGATGTCCCATTTGAAATCACTCATATAATAAATGGAAATAAATTAATGATACAATACAGAAATAGTCTATTCGATAAGCTCTCTACAACATTTTACTTATTATTTGAATATAGCATACATGCAACAGTTCCGATTCACAATATTGAAATTGTGTAGTGTATAACATTGATTAAAAAGAGCAAAACAGACTTTGTAAGCGGTAGCATCGGACAAGTCTTCCTCAACTAGTATGACCAGGTATAGATGAAATGTCTCATATGTCCTTTTTCCCAATGATGCATGGTATTGTTAGTTTTTATGTGTCTGATATTTTATTGTTTACTCATGTTATTTTGCTCTAAAATTGTGGAGTTTAATTTTAGTTGAAGTGTGCATGTTATTAAATATAATTGTGTTTATATACTTGTACCAAAAATAAGTCACCGGAAAAAATCATTCTTTTTTTATTACATTGTTATTCAATTCATTTATACATGCCGACATTGTTTTAGGGCAAGAATATTATTTCAGACGTGGTTGGGGATGCGGTAGAAAATCAATTGCAATTGGCTGGTGGATATTAAAATTTTAGTCCTTAAAAAGTTTGTGACGTGAGATATACATTATTGGGTCTTTAACCTATGTACTCTTATATGTTGCATGTCCTGCTCTTGATGGGATGCCAGGAACTGATAGAGCTTGATTTTATGGTATATCTGGACATTTACAAATGCTCTATGCTTTATAGTATACCAATGTGATTTGTTACTTTAGGAATTAATGTTAGGCTAACATCAATATTGTGGCTAGAATAAATAGGATTTTGTTTGCCTTATCTTTTCCATGTACCTACTATGAAGATTTTTAATATTCATTGCATTTAAGTGTTTTTTTATTTTCAGTATATAATATCTACATGGATATTTGTATGTACCTAATGCCAATATACTTAATATTCACTGCCAAGTTAGGTGCATGACACTACAAGAGAAAGGGTGCCAGAAAATGTAATTGTTAGAATTAATGGGTTGAAAGTGTGAATCTTTGTCTGTTTCGCATTAGCAGCGCCAATGTGTTGTGTAGCTCCCTAGAGGCGTCGCCTTGATGTTCTTCCCCACCGTACGTCAGAGCTGCTAGGTCGTGGGTGTGGCTAGCTTGCATGGCAATGATGACTGAGTTTGGCGATGCCTTCCTCGGTGGTGGAGGAGCTCCATGGAGTTGTTAAGGTGCGTTTGGCAGAACTCTCAGAACTGATTCTCTACTAAATTCAGCAAGAGCTCTGTTAAATAATTTTTTTAGAGAGAAGTGATTCTACGTTGATTCTGTGAATAATTATGTAAAAGGAACTACGAGGTTGGGAGTAAGGATGCAAGCAGGCGCACCACCTGCCAGCCTGCTAGGCCCGCCCTGCGAAAATGTGTGAGCAGGTCTCTGCCGGTGACCGCGTTTCGGACGTGGGCTCAAGTGGGATCGGCCTGCAAAGCCTGCTGGGCTAAAGCAGGAAGCCCGCGACCGCCCGCAGGACACCTGCGAGGCCTGCATGAGGGGAACAAGCGCCCGCACACCACATCGAGGGCCTATCGCTGCGGGAGCGCCACCGTCGCCTGCTCGGTTTCCTCCGCCGCCGCCGTCCGCCTGCTCGTCGGCGCATCCAAGAAGCCGTCTTCGACGACGCTGCTCTCAAGGTATGCGAGTTCTTGATCCCCTCTGATCTGTCTCATACGCTTTTCCTGTTCGTAGTAGATCTCTCAAATGTGGATCCGCGGCCTGCGGGTCGTGATGAGGCGTGGATCTCCGGGTCGTGATGAGGATGTAGATTCCCTGGGTAGAGGTGTCGATTAGGATGTAGTTCTATTGATCAGTCTTGCAGCTTGCTTGCGATGTTTTGTGCTTGTGCATCATCACAAAAAGAAAGCTAGCTGTGCGCGTGTTAGTTCTCTGAAATCTTCAAAACTTATAGAGGAGCATAAGCTGGTCATTCGTCTGAAGCATAGTATTTGGCTTAATAAGCTGCTTCTCTGTGCCACAATTATATTACAGAATGAAAGGTAGGTGCTGGAAACATCTGATCCTACAGGATAAATCAAACTTGCTAAATTAACAGCCACATCATGATTGGTATGCAGTTCAATGGCTTCATGCAGCAACCTAGAACCAGTTTTATATCAATGTGTGTAGAACACATACTCCCAGAATCATTTCTTTTGTCAATGTGTGTAGTCATTTATTGCCAGAATCAGCTTTGTAGAGTACTTGCTGCCAGAATCATTTTTGTGCACTGCAGTACCTTATTCTGTTTCTTTCCATGCTTTGTAGCAAGTTTACTGGTATGGACGAACTGCACTGAAGCAATCAAGCAATGCATGAGGTGTGAGTTTGATGACAATTGGCAATTCAAAGCCAGGATGAAACTCTTTTCTTGAACCGGTTGCAACCATGTTCTGATAAGGAGATTTAATAGACTTTGTTCTGTAACTTGTAGTATGATTTGCTGCGGTTCTGAGGTCTTGTGATGTAATATTTATCTGTTTGTAGCAGTTTCTGAATGCTATTTGAGATTACTTCTGGAGAGTTTATTAAACCCATCTAGTAATAATAAGTAATATTATGGATGCTTTTGTAAATAGCAGCATGCAAGCCTGCTTGCTATTCGCCTATTCCAGGCAGAGTGAGGTTCAGCCGTTCAGCTTATATTCAGCTCGCAGGCTCCGGCAGGCGTCCGCCGGCCTGCTCGCTTCTTCCCGCAAAACGCGGCAGGAGAACGCATGTGATTAGGTAAATGTTGGCGGGCTCCTGCAGAGTGAATAAGGGGTCGTTTGGTTCACTTTGCTTTAAAATTCACTTTGCTTATTTTTAAGTACGTGTCACATCGAATGTTTAGATACTAATTAGGAGTATTAAATATAGACTATTTATAAAACCTATTACATAAGTGGAGACTAAACGGCGAGACGAATCTATTAAGCCTAATTAAACCTAATTAATCCATCATTAGTAAATATTTACTTTAGCAACACATTGTTAAATCATGGACTAATTAGGCTTAATAGATTCGTCTCGCCGTTTAGCCTCCACTTATGTAATGAGTTTTGTAAATAGTCTACGTTTAATACTTCTAATTAGTATCTAAACATTCGATGTGACGGGTGCTAAAAATAAGCAGGAGAAACCAAACTAGGCCTAATTTGTGCATGCAGCTGACGCGGGTTGCCCAACATACATTTGTGGTACCACCAGAAGGTTTGGATAGTCACAAATATGGGGCTAGACACCGAGATGCATCTAACATGAAGATCCTGACGCAGGACGGCGTAGTCTACATGGAAAGATAGTAACTAGTCAAGCATTAGGAAAATACTCGCTGTAACAAGAGTAGGACTCCCTTAGTCGTATCCAACATAACCAACCGCCCTGTAACCCTACCCTTCGTGTATATAAGACGAGGCAGGGCCCTCTCCAAAGCAATTCAATACAATCAATGCAATGCAACACACAACACATAGGGTATTACGCTATTCAGTGGTCCAAACCTGTCTAAATCGTGTGTTAGCGTTTACCTTCAAGTTCCTGATCTCGACGAGCCCCACCAACCAAAACATTACCTTGGACACCCTCTCGGTAGGTTGTCGGGTATAAACACCAATAGGAGCTAAAAAAAGTAGCTTCTCCTAGTTTTGTGAAGTATTATCTATCCTGATTTTAAGAGTTTATGCTAGAGAATAAAAAAGAATCACTTCTATCGTAGAATTAGCTCCCATAGAGAATCAAAATCAGATGGAATTCTACTAAACATACCCATACCCTTAGTTGCACTTTTTCCGGCTCAGTTGGAAGTCGGAGCTGCTTGGTCATAAGTGTGACAACTGACAAGCTCGACAATGATGACCTTTATTTAATGGTCATGCTTGATGAATGCTTGATTAAATACTTTATCATCCTTAGGTTGGACAAGAAATACAATAACTAAACAAAAACACGAAAGCAAGGACCCATTACGGAAAAATAGCTAGGACATTGTTGATTAAATGGGTGCAACAGTGGTAATCTCAGCAAAATTTCACAATAGCAACTTATTGCAGTGCTTGGATCATGGTACATGATATGGATTTACAGCCCTTCAAACATACCTACAACCACGATAGAATAATCAATCTTGTTCCTTGTCTGAACTAGCCTAAGAAATTTACAGAGAAAAGAAGAGGAGAAATGGGGAGGCGCAGCAATTGTCATGACTTTGACTTCCGGGTGGCACCAATGATCGACCGGAAGGCTTCGGCTGTGCAGGGGATATGAAGGATTCCCTGCTGCTCATACCCGAATTCCTGCACCGCCAGATCAAGAAGCTGAAGGAAGTAGGGTTGCTTCAAGTGCTCCATATGCACGAGGATCTTCTCCCTCTCCTCCCACAGCCCAATCAGAATTGGTACATACCCTCGTGGCACCCTATCCTTCCTAGCCATGCCCTCCTTTCTCTTCTCCCCCCTGTCACATAGAACTGATCTTCCTATCCCTGCGTTATATACAGCTCTGTTCCGTAATTGCATCACGTAAAGGCATACATGATTTGAATAAATTATTAGGCTGGCAGCAGCCTCCATCTGATAGAATACAGGGCCTGCAAATTTAAATCCTTGAAGTAGGTTGCATATTTGTTTAAACGCAGGCACCATTGCAGATAAATCCCGTAGTTTTATTCTACGCGGCTCCTCTGTTTTATGCCAAGATTCTTCTGTTGGCTTGATGTTGACTTCGTCTTGTTGTGCCACCTGTCTTGATCAATGTTGCCAATCACTTTTTGATGCTGTATTTTGAATGTTGAGTTGCTGGATTCAATAAGTCAACTGGTGTTTGAGGAGCTGCTTGATGAATGACAAGCACGCGAGGTCCTGGATGTCATTCTCCTTATGAGTGCATAATAGAAATAGATGTGATAGGGATGTACTATTTAATATCTATCACCTCTTTTATTATTTGAAGATACATTTGTTTTCCCTCATAATTGAGCTGATTTCGTGGCAAGCAAGCAGTTTGATAGAGTCCCCTTTTGATTATGCTGAGTCAACATGATGATGTTGGTATTTTGCGTGTATTATTGCAGCTACTTCCTCTACTGGTTTATGTCGTTGTGGCGGCCTATTAGTTATGGGGGAACTGGAGATGGACTAAAGTGTCTTAGTCAACTCTGTAGTAACCTTTACTATAAGCTATTAAGCTTGGCTGTATATGATGCAATAAGCTAAGCTATAGTGCAATTTGTCCCTTTGCAGTGTTGCCTGACATTATTTGTGGCCAATAACTTTCAGGTAAGTGTTAGTGTAGCTCTGACAATAAGAAGAAACTGTGAACTATCCAGCGTGTACCTGTCCATTGACTTATCCATTTGCTCGTGTAAATTGTTCGTGCAGAGCCCATGCTAGTAGCCTATTATATGAAAATATTGGTCGAGCCCGTAAAGATAGCGTGTGCGCGTGCGTCTATTTATAGAATTAAGTATGCGTGCCTGTATATGAGTATCCACATCCAGTGGCGGAGCCAGGATTTCTGGCTTGGGTATTGCCAACAGTAAAAGTCACAACACACGAAAAACTATGACAGTATAGACATAACCAAATCACCACTGATATAGAGGAAATGGTTCAACTATGCTACAAAATTAGGGCATAAAATTTGGATAACACATGAGGAAACGTGAGGAGATGGAGTCAGAGGCGATTTGCAAAACTCAGGATGGAAGATGAGTGTATTGGCTAAATATTCAGACTAGGAACTTAGAAACAACAGGATTTGGTCCAGCACAAACTATACATATGTACATACTCTACATCTAGTTGATCTTTTGCAAAATATGTTGGGTATTCCTGGGAATACCCAGGAATATACCTAGCTCCGCCCATGTCTACATCTATATTCTATTTTAAAAAGAATAAATAAGAAAAATAGGGGTGACATAAAAGAAAATACAAGTCATGAGACAAATGGGAAACATGGGAAGTAGGGTGGCATAAAAGAAAAAAAAAGGTATAAGGAAAATGGAAAAAAAGGAAAGTGGAAAGGAAGAAATGAAAAATAAGACATATGAGGTATATGATAATAGTTTAGCAAGCGTGATGAAGGAAAATGGAGGAAAATAGGGTGACATAAAAGAAAATAACAATATAGAAGATAAATGGAAAAAGGGAGAAGTGGAATGACATAAAACAAAAGAAAGTCTGAATGCAAACGAGAAAAAGGAAAGTGAAAAGGAAGAAGAAAAAACAAGGCATATGGAGAATGTGTGCGTGGCACACTGAGCGGAACAAGCACCCACGTTCATAACACGACTGCAGCATTTTTTTGTTGCATCTATAACAAAAATTACGTAAAATAGCCAAATAGGTAAAAAATCATCAAAGGATAATAAATTCAAAATTTAGGGACAATCGACGATATTAAGCCATAAATTATTTTTTATCTAGTTCTTCTTGATGATTTTGTTTCTTTTTAAATTCTTTTCAAATATTGGCATATAGACGATTTAGGTTTGTCCTATGCAAAGATAAGATGGTATAACAAAAGCAATGTTCCTCGTAATTTCTACATTATCTAGCTATGTCCCTCCTGTTAAGTTTGAAGGAAGACACACCTATCACAGCTGCTCTCCTGACTTGGTGTACACGAAGTGGCTTCAGCTTTTGATGACAAGGTGAAGACGACCGCAAACTATAACTCACTGCTGCTTCGTTTCTTATATAAATGACAAAACAATCCTTCACTGAAGCAGAGTGAACCAACAGACGCTTCGTGCACTCCTCGAGCACCATGTCCGGTGGTACGGCACCACGGGTCGTCGTTGAGGACTACCGCGTGTAAAAGATCAAAGGCGCGGTGGAATTGGTTGAACTCCAATGCCTCTTTCTGACCGGTGGCTGCATGTTTATATAGGCGAGGAAACTCCCCTCGCGTGGATTACAATCCTTGGCGGACAAGATATGCTAGTTACAAAGATTTATCTCTAACAGCCCCCTCAATCATAGCCGAGCGAGGTTAAGATTGTGCCTGGAGTTCTCCAGCTGTCGTACCGCAAGCGCTCGGCACGGCCGCTCCCGGCGCCCATCACTGGCTCGCCGAATTGGCCGACTTCGCCAAGGTGTTCGTCGCCGGCGAGTCGTCCGGCGCGAACATGTCCCACCACGTCGCGGTGAGGCGCGGGTCGGGCCAGCTCGCCCTCGACCCGCTGCGCATCACGGGGCACGTCCTGGCGACGCCGTTCTTCGGCGGCGCCGAGCCCACCGCGGCGGAGGCGGCGGCGCCCCCGCCCGGCGCGCCGTTCACGCCGGAGATGTGCGACAAGCTGTGGCGCCTGCCGCTCCCGGCCGGCGCGACCAGGGACCACCCGGCGGCGAATCCGTTCGGCCCGGACAGCCCGCGCCTGGAGCCGGTGGCGTTCCCGCCGTTGCTCGTCGTGTCGGCCGGCCGCGACATCCTCCACGAGCGACGTGCTGCGCTACGCGGCGGCGCTTGGGGAGATGGGGAAGCCGGTGGAGCTCGCCGTCCTCGAGGGGCAGGAGCACGCGTTCTTCTCCCGACAGCCGTGGAACGAGGCGGCCAACGAGCTGATCCGTGTCGTGAAGCACTTCGTCCACAGAGGCAACGGCGCCCAGTGCCACTAGTGTACTGTACAGATAGTTGGTGATTAGTCTAATAATAAATCTGTGTCCTTTTTGGTTAGTCTTGTTCTCGCTCGTTCTGTAGAACATGGCAATACAAAATGGATGGACTTAATCCCGTCTGAACTCGAATAAATCATCATGCAAGTTCTAGCTAGTTGGCTAATTGGCTTTTTGGATTCGAATGAATCTTGTTACTTCCCTTCAAATCCATCCCATGCAAACATCCGAAAGAATGGGCCAAAATCTTAAGCCTGTCTTCTGGCCCACACTCACATATAAACCCAACCTAAACACTTACAAAGAAAGGTGGCGCTATTCCAGGAGTTGTGCTCCACTAGTTGTGACCCCCCCCCCCCCCCCCCCCCCCCACCCACACACACACAGACACACACTAGATATTGATGATGATGGTGTTCTACTAGTAATTGCCATGTTCCAGTAGTTTATCCTTGCTGCTCTTGTAGCATACAGCTCATGTCCTATGGTTTATAAGTTCTCTCAATAGCCATTTGATAGTCCATGAATGAATAGAAAAAAATAAGAAAACTGAAATAGAAATGAAAGGCTAACAAAACTGTAAGACAGTTCACATATAGTGCAAAGAAGGAAAATAAACTGAATAATATGAGGAAATAATAAGAAAGAAATAAAACGGGCTACCGCAACGTGTCTTGGTATAATTGGGCCGAACATACAAACCGCCGGACTACCTTTCATGGTTGATCTGTCTCTCTCATGCCATCTAGCTAGCCACTCTCATGCCGCCACGTAGTCCAAGAAACACCAGCCAATCTTTGGCTGCTCCTCTGACTCTGAAACCGACCGTGGCGGACTTCACAAACACAGCACAACCACACGAGAAAACTGATGCAAGACTGCAAGTCACGGTTCGCGTGGCGCGTGCGTGCTGGCGTCCGTTCTGTGCGTGACGTGAGGAGTCTCGTCCGACGTGAGCGCGCAGCAAGAACCTTCATGGACTGAGGCAAGGGTGCTGGGTACTCCTCCTAAACTTTTAGCCCGGTCACATCAAATATTTAAATACTAATTAGAAGTATTAAATGTAGACTATTTACAAAACTCATTACATAAGTGGAGGCTAAACAGCGAAACGAATCTATTAAGCTCAATTAGTCCATAATTTGACAATGTGTTGCTACGGTAAATATTTGCTAATGATAGATTAATTAGGCTTAATAGATTCGTCTCGTCATTTAGCCTCTATATGTGCAATTAGTTTTATAATTAACTTATATTTATTCCTTCTAATTAGCTTCTGAATATTCGATGTGACACAGATTAAACTTTAGCTCGAAGAAAACCATCCTATTATAAGGAGCCGAGGGTCATGTATGCAAATCGTCGATCGTCAGTTGGCGAGTCCGGGGAGAGCTGCAAGCAGTCTTCGGCATCCTCGATAGACGATCACCAATTCACGTCACCATCAGTCCATCACCATGTCCGGCGGCACAGCGCCGCGCGTCGTGGAGGACTTCTTCGGCGTGATCCAGCTCCTCAGCGACGGCTCCGTCGTCCGCGGCGACGAATCGACCATCATGCCGGCAGGGCCGTTCCCGGACGTACCGAGCGTCCAGTGGAAGGACGCCGTGTACGACGCGGCTCGAGGCCTCAAGGTCCGCGTGTACAAGCCCTCGCCGCCGGCCGCCGGCGCCGAAGGGAAGCTCCCGGTGCTGGTGTACTTCCACGGAGGCGGCTACTGCGTCGGCGCCTACGACCAGCCCATGTTCCACTCCTTCTGCCAGCGCTTCGCCGCCGAGCTCCCCGCCGTTGTGCTCTCCGTCCAGTACCGCCTCGCCCCCGAGCACCGCCTCCCCGCGGCCATCGAAGATGCCGCGACATTCTTCTCCTGGCTGCGCGACGGCGCCGAGCCGTGGCTCGCCGAATCGGCCGACCTCTCCCGGACGTTCGTGTCCGGCGTGTCCGCCCGCGCCAACCTGGCCCACCACGTCGTCGTCCAGATCGCCTCCGGGCAGATCGTGCTCGGTCCGGTGCGCCTAGCCGGATACATCCTCTTCTCCGCGTTCTTCGGCAGCGACGAGCGCACGGCGACGGAGTCCGATCCCCCCGCCGGCGTGTCCCTGACGGTCGAAATGTTCGACCAGCTCTGGCGCATGGCGCTTCCGGTGGGGGCCACCAGGGACCACCCGCTGGCGAACCCGTTCGCGCCGGGCAGCGCGAGGCTTGAGCCGCTGACGCTGCCGCCGGCGCTCGTCGTGGCGCCCGGCCGCGACGTGCTGTGTGGCCACGTGCTGCGCTACGCCGCGAGGCTCAAGGAGATGGGGAAGGCCGTGGAGCTCGCCGAGTTCGTGGGGGAACCACATGGCTTCTCCGTCATCAGACCGCGGAGCGAGGCGACGGAGGAGTTGATGGGAGTCTTGAAGCGGTTTGTGCACCACCATGCCGTGCTCAATTAGTCAACTGAACTGCAGGGGGGTGATTAGTTGGTCTGTCGGGGCCATTGGTGGGCGCTCGTTCGTCGCTATCCGCTCGCAGCGAACGAACGCCCCCATATACTGTTCATCTTCCTCTTCTCGTCTTCCTTCTTCCTCCCGCAGGCAGAGCTCCAATCCGACCTCCCGCCGCCGCCGCCCCACGGACCGCCTCCCCTGCGTCTGACGGCATCTAAGGTTTTCGTAGGTCTGTTGGTGACTACAGTACGTAGTTGCTAGTCTTGCTAGTACTTTCCAAATGTACTCTTAACTATTCAGGTTATCATTCGAATCAAATCGTGTCCTAAATTTAAAACGGATGAATTATATTGAACTCTTATATTTGGTCGGTATTACACCTTATTCTATTTTCGACGTTTTTATCATGTAGGCATTTTTTTTCAAAATGAAGACACGTACGTTGATTTGGCTGTTCTCATGGTGGTGCTCCTGGAACCTCGCGGCAGCATCTCTCACACATGGGAGTACGATACCAGACTCTGGGAAAACGTAAATCTGGCACTTCCGGGATCCGATGCGAGTGTGACAAGATCACGTGAGCCACATGCGTCCACATGCTCGTGTCTTCGACCGGGAGGACGGGAACCTGCGGTCGTCTGTAGATTCAGCATTGCGGTTTCGTCTCCAGCTTTCTTTGGAACTTTGGATGTTGACTGGAACCAGCAACATTTGTTTTGTGTTTGCTGGGCTTGCAAAGCTCCTCTTTTACGTGGGCCGTTGCATGCGTGTTGGACTCCAACGACGCAGCCTTGAACTCAAGGAATCGTCATCCACCCGAGACATACGTACCCTTTTTTCCCCTCTCCCTTTCTCTACTTCGTACCACATCGGCCGTTAAAATAGGTTTAGCAGCCATTATATGTCATCGTGCAACTACTGCAACCAGACCGCGTGGAAGGCGTGGTTAGCACAAACTCAAAATCACATGAATTATTGGGAAAATTCATGAAGCACACTAAATGATGTGCTTTTAGCCGTTTTGTTTCCGACAATTTTTTTTTGTTTTCAAGAAACATTTGTCATCCAAGAGCTGTATTGGTATGGTTATTACTTATTAGCATCTTTTTTTAGGGAATTCGGAGCATCTCCACCTAGAAAACGTTTGGACGAATCTTGAAGCGGTTCGTGCACCAAGGTGGGCGCCGAGTTGAGAAACAGTGTTTGCAAGAGCAATTTTGGTTTCCAAATTTTCTAGGTGTAAAAAAAATTCGATGTATCAGCTATTCAGTTTGCTTTCAGGATAGAAGAATCAACGTACTCTAATGGCTGCTGGCACAGCAGCAGCAGTTTGCTTTCAGAATAAAATCGAATTCATGGCGCATTGGGGCCCTATAAAGCCCATTGGGCAAACAAAAAAAGAAAAATTCATAGCCCATTGAAGAGCCTACCGTAGCCCAATTGCCCAACGGCTCCGTTCAGCCCCGTTCGCACGGAACACTGTAGCACAGCAGTACTGTAGCAGGGCAAAATTGGGAAAATAAACCCTTCAAAAAAATTGGAAAAATAAACCATTTCGTGCTCATCGCTTCATCCTCCTGGCCAGCGGCGCCAGCGCCCAGCGGCGGACATCAACGCCGACATTGTGAGCGATTCCTCCTCTTCCGCCGCGCTACTCCTGCTCTTCCTCCTCTTTCAATTCACTCAATTTTGTTTTATCTTTGCATTTTTCCTACTCGAGATGAATCTCTCCCATCTGACTGGAACCGTTCCACCTTACTGTGATATCATGCGTTTTGTTCACTAAGCAATCATGCGTTTATCTGGAAGAACAAACTCCTGATATCATGTTTGTACTTTCATCTTTTTCTGCTCTTCCCAGTGGTACATTCTGAAAAGCTACTCAGGCCGTGAGCGCTCGGGAAAGTGTTCGTATTGGGTCTCCGTTCATTAATCCCAGCCGCTAGAAATGGATCGGACGGCTTTGCGTACCCCTAGGGTGGACGGTAAATGAAATACCGTCCACCCCCGGTCGCCGCGACCCCTCCCGCTGGCGAGGCAGAACCAGTGGTGTAACTGGAGAGAAAATTAAAGGGGCCAGACAAACATTTGCTGGTTTAAGAATTTTGATAATTTGTCCTAATTTTTGGTTGTCCGCCTAAGTATACAATAGGTAGCTATGACTATAATAGTTAATTATGCAACGGCAATACACAAAAGTAAATAGTTTGCAAAAGTGATCAATATACCTTATTCATTTCAATTTGACTGTGCAATTCTTCACTGTATTGAAATGATCAATAATCGAGTCATGACCTTCATTGCAATCTCACTCTCAATATAGAGTAGTCAAGCAATCTCTTAAAAATCCATCTTATATTTTGTTTCATAGCCTAATTTTAACCAATTTCATTGCAGAAAATACACGCTCTGTATGAAACTGGTAGAGTAAGAAAGGCTTTGGCCTAATTTCATAAAGAAAATCCTATGATATTATGAGACAAGAAATAAAATGAAAATAATTTAGGAGATGTACCGATATGGCTTAGGGAAATAGAGCTTGGTTACATTGATTTGAGTTGAAGGAGGAACATCAAAAGCAGGAGGGTCGCCGTGATGTTGCCTCCATTGCAGTCACGCAGCCACAGCCACCAGCTTGCCCATTATCAATGGCGCAATGGCAGTGCAAGATTCCGACCGTAGGCGGAAGGCGATCGGCGAGGATTTGGCGGCCTCGGCGCATCATGAGATTGGAATGAAACGTCACGTGATTAGGTACGTGACTAGGCGTCTGTGTGCGTACGTGCATTGTTGGGCACTAGGCAACAGTTGCTAAAATGCCAATTCGGCTTGACTCCTGCAGTTTTTAACCTGCTACGTGCTGATATGGTCTATGGGCTGAAAGTTAATAGATTTTTTTTTCTTTGTTGGGAGAGGTCATGGCCCGCGCCGGCCCCCCTCAGTTCCGCCGCTGCAGAACGCAGGATGAGGAACACCGGGAGCCTGGAACTCTGTAGGAAGGCCGGACGTCGGACGACGCCGCAACCACGGAGCAGTATCGCTCGCGGTAGGCCAAGGGGTAGCCACCACGACAGCGCCGGCGGCCAGGGCGCCGCCCGCGGCTTCCTCACGAGGACCATGGCCGTCACCGTCGCCTGCATCTGCTGGTCGGGCTTCTTCGTTCTCCAGTCCAGCACGCTTGAAAGCTCGCCCGCGGACCTGTCGCTGACGGCGCTCATCTGCCTCATGGTCATGGGCTCGCTGATTAGCGGCGCCGTCGCTCTCGTCGTCGAGAAGCGCCGCAACACCCAGGCCTGGGTAATCGGCTTCGTCACCGCTGCTCGGGACTCGGGGACTCCATCCATTCGAGGGGGCACGGCTGGCAGAGCAGAGCAGAGCAGCGACGGTGGGGGTAGGGATTTGTGCTTCTGGTAGGGACGGAAGGCAGCGGTGAAGGGCCTATCAACGAGCCAAGGGGGTGCTTCGCAAAATACATGTTTTGTCTATTTGCGTATGTTTGGATCGCGATTATTATCCAACTTAGGAGGTTTATGTAAATATTAGGGGTATATTTGCATATAATCGGATCGAGACTATTGATCGCGATCAAATAAGGGTGCTATTTGTAAAATATTGAGGGTGTTTTTGCAAGTATTCCTGCCAGCGACATGGCACGGAGCGCGGGGGTGGCGCGGCCGACGAGCGCGGAGCGCGGGGCGAGGGCGGGGCGGCGAGGCCCGCGAGAGCAGGCACGGCGCGGGGTGGCGCGGCCGACGAGCGCGGGGCGAGGGCGGGGCGGCGTGGCCCGCGAGAGCAGGCACGGGGCCGGCGAGCGCATGTTTTTTTTGCATGTTTTTTTAATCTCCTTGGGTATTCCAAAGGCATTATGGTGGACTGTGAGCCCTTTTCAGGACAAGATCCCCTGCAGTTTTTCTTAAACACTCTACTTACCAACCCATGCAATCATCTGAAGATTGCATATACCGTCATAAAGTGGTTCAGAGTGGTATTGATTATGAACTGCTTCTATGGAAAAAAATTTGCTGTTCCCCCTTATTTCAGAAATGATTTTGGAATTATGGAACATATCTTTGGTTGGTTGTGAGGCGATGTGATGCTAATTCATTCCCTGAACTCTCGACGTAACGATCTTGAATTGGATAAAACTTCCTTTATCGAAAAAAAATCCATTCACTGAACTTGGCTTGCAAACAAAAGCCTAAGAACTTAGACGGAAGTACGGAACTGAAAGAAGTTGTTATGGAAGTATGTGTTGTCCTGCTACTATGTCTGAACAAGTATGAGGCTTAAGCATTCAAGTGACTCCAACTAGAATTTGATTTTTCATCACAAAAATAGATATAGGTTGCAAGGGGAGGCTGTCGTGATGAGTTTGGTGATGCAGCTGCTACTGAACTTGTTTGCTTCTTGTACACTAGGAATTGACGAGGTGTTGAGCTGTCGACTCATGACTCAATATTAACAGTGTACTCCAGTTGACAAATGGCTTGTTCACAAGAAGGCATGAGTGAAACAATGTCACAGAGCAGGAACCAAATGTTGTCCTCTTTACTATAGTCTGCTTGGACTAGAGGGATTTGGCAGGGGGTTTAGTTCAAATTTGTACTGAATCCCAGTTAAATCCACCAGAGAAAAATGACTGTCTGAAGCTGATCATCGTTCTTTACTTTCAGAGTAAACTTCCCACAGTCAATTACTACTACTGTTCAGTCAGAGCTTCAAGAATGATTACATAAAAAAAAACTAAGGGAATGGTTCGGACTGCTAGATGGGGTATCAGCACCTAGTAAACCACTTCCAGCTTGCGACAAGGAGCGGTCATGAGAACCCTTCATGCTTCCTTCTTCCAAAGAACTTTTTCCTTCTGCAGAAAGACGTCGGTCAGGACGGTCTTGGACTTCAGGGAGTCAAGAAAGTATCTCCTGCGCCTACATTTCAACACAAAAATATCATCTAGTCAACCATTTCAACAAAATTCTTATGATTTTTTCTGTCTGGAGAAAATCAGAAGTAGGTAGTAATAAACAAGTGTGCGACCTCTTCCTTGCCGATCTTCACGGTCTTCTGCTGCAGCGAGCTCAGGTCCGTGACACCACACTCTGCAAGCATGGCGACGCTCGACACGCTGCATGCCGGGGTTATGGAGAGATCATCCATGATCGTGTACGTGGCCATCCCAACGGCAAAACCATTGGGTTTGACATGCTTCATCGGCGAGGCCATTGTCTTGGAGCAAGACGGGCATTTGCTGCCTTTGGCAGCAGAAAAATAGCCACAAGGATGCACGCCGTAGTAGTCACTTTTCCCTTCCAATGTGAAGAACTTGGTGCTCGCGTTCAATGGTGCATCCAGCAGCTTCTGCAAAGGGCAGAGCACGGTGGGGGCGACGGCGGGGCTCAGGTAGGGTTCCTTGCTCTTGCTTGAGATCACGAACTTGCCGTCCAGGTCCTGCACGCTGGCAAGCACGTTCCCGATGCTGTCGACCATGCGCTCCTTGGTGAGCAGGTTGATGTCTGTGCTCATCGGTAGGCCCAGGAGGCAGGAGAAGAACTCGAAGACGTCTCTGCCAGCCTCGGCAAAGCAGACTCTCTGGGCCTTGGTGTCAATCAAGAGCTTCATCTGTAATCCATTAGTGGCCATGGATTCACCTGGAGTCAAGGTTGTTACGATTCCATAGAAGTCACCTTTCACGATAGCAAGTAAGTTAATAGAATATAGGCTTTCAGAATAAGTATTGTGCAAGGGGGAAAAAAGCAGCACTTGATGCAACAAATTGGTTAGTGCCTTCGGTTGAGAAGACGGCTATACTCTGGCTTGAACTTGAACATGAGGCCACTAATTTGCCGGTACCTACAGATAGTTTCAGCGAGTTCCAAGCCAGCTTAGGTTTAGTGTTGTTCTAACTTAAAATTAGAAAAACCAGGGAGTCTCTCCCAATAATCAAGAAAATAAAAGGAGAACAAATTAGTTTGTCAGAGATGTTTGAAGCAGACACAGTGAAACATGACTCTACAGGTTGTAACAGAAAGTGATCTCATGAACTTGAACAGAAAAAACAGGTTGACAATTTCCGAAAATAAGATAAACTTTTGTCTCAAACAAATAAAACTTCAGGTTAGCGTTGCGTGTGTGTATTAGCAAGCAAAACAGAGAAGCATGCTCACTTTTTCTTAACAGTAATCTGAATCCAGACGAGTAATATATTTGTCAGATGCAGAAAGTGCGTAGGGAAAAGCAGAAAGTAAAAAGTCACCGCAACACGGGCCCTCCCTCAACGCCACGACTATATGTCGCGTACGCGACAAATTCGTCGCGCGTTGCCTGAAGTGAAGAACGGACCTGAAGCCAAGGACAAACGCGTGTGGCTCGTGAAGTCTGACACATCTCGTGCGTGTTTGGTTTCCGTGTGTACGTCGGAGATGAGAGAGAGCAGGTACGTACGTTGTTTCCTTTTTTTTATAAAAACCCTTGGGCAAGCTTTATTGATCAAATATAGTTACATCGTTTGATAGGAGCTGAACAATAAAATTAGGGGAATCATCGTCCCAAATACAATTTCTCTAGAAATCATAGCATGTCTAGCTAGCTCATGCGCCACTTGATTTGCTTCCCTACTCAAGTGCTCAATGGAGATCTCTTGGAATCCACTCCAAACTATATTACATTCATCGTAAACTGCAGCAGCTGAATTCGCAGTGAATCCCGCATTCTCCATAATCTCAACGACCTCCATACAATCAGTTTGAACAATCAGCTTATTACCCCCAATATGTTGAGCTAACATTAGTCCCTCCTTTAGAGCAAAAGCTTTAGCCATTGGTGCATCAACTAGATATGGGATAAAAGTATTTGAAGCTACAATCATCCCTCCAGAGCTATCTCTGATAATTGCACCCGTACTACCACATCCCCTGTCCTCGTCAAAAGAAGCATCAATATTCAGCATAATATACCCTTCACTAGGCTTCTTCCATCCTTCTCGTAGCTTGATGCCTTTCTTCATAGCTAGCTTATAATTCTTTGTTAATGAAACAACAGCTAGGCATGATCTTGATGGAGGCTGAACCGCCTCACCATGCGTTAGCTGCCGTCTTTCCTACCACAAGTACCATCCTCCAGTCAAAATAAGCTCAGCGAGTCCCACTTCCAGGCTATGAATCTGCTCACCTCTGTTAATAATATTCTCAATCAAAATAGAACCAGATCGGTCAGTTTGTATAAACGTTCTGATTTTCTCCCAGATGCCAATGGACCTCCAAACTGTTCTGGCTCGATCACACGTGAACATCAAATGTTTTATATCTTCTGCACCATTGCGACACACCGGGCACCCACCGTCGGTATGACGTGCCTGTTTGCCAAGATCGCATTGCACGGCATGAAACCTTGGAGAGCTCTCCAGCCAAAAATTTTAACTTTCCCCGGCACTTGGAGTTTCCAAAGTTTTTTTCTAGACCTGGCAGTTACTAGTGCCGCTACCTTGCATAGCTGCACAACGAGCTCCAAATTTCTTCTTCCATTGACAATGATATGCTGATCTCACAGAGAACAGGCCATTTCTGTTATAATGCCAGGCAACACAGTCATCTCTTCCTGTCGTAATGGGGATCTGTAGTATACGATTTGCATCATTCTCAAGTATAACACGTACCAGATCCTCATCCCAAGATGCAGTCATTTGGTTGATAAGCTCATCTACTGAGGTTACTAAGTTATTCCCTCTTCGTGTCTGAACTTTCATGTCATGGCTGCCCGGTATCCAATTATCTTTCCAGATGTTGATCTGTGTACCATCTCCAACCCTCCAGATGTATCCAGCTTAAAACAGTCAAGGCCCGCTAAGATACTCTGCCAAGTATAAGAGCTACCACTTTTCATCTTTACATTTAGTAACTTTTCATCCGGATAGTAACGAGATCTTAGTACCCTAGCACATAATGAATTAGGCTCTCTCAACAGTCTCCACACTTGTTTAGCCAACATTGCCAGGTTGAAAGATTGAATATCTCTGAACCCCATTCCTCCCGAGCCTTTAGGCATGCACATTTTCCACCATTCTTGCCAATGCATCCTGTTTTTATCATTGTCATCACCCCACCAGTATCGCGAAATGGCATTGCTTATTCCTTTGCAAATTTTATTAGGAATTTTAAACACCATCATCGTATACACTGGGATAGCTTGAGCAATAGATTTTATCAGGATCTCCTTACCACCCATACTAAGAAGCTTCTCCTTCCACCCATTTATTCTAGAGTTCACTCGGTCAACCAGATGACGGAAGCAGTCAGACCGGTCTGCCCCCACCATCACCGGTAAACCCAAATATTTATCACTGAGGGATTCAGTCATAATATTCAGAGCTTCACAAACCTCCACTTTGACATCAACATTGGTATTGTTTGAGAAGAAAATACTTGATTTTGCTTCACTAACTTTCTGCCCTGAATTAGCACAATATCTGTTTAGAATATCAGTCAGACAATCTGCGTTCTTCTTGTCGGCATGCATTAGAATGAGCGAATCATCTGCAAAGAGCAGATGTGAAATAACCGGGGCTGCCCTGCACACCTTAACCCCCTCCAACTCCCCTCTTTCTTCAGCACCCTTCAACATACATGATAAACCTTCTGCCACTATCAGGAAAAGATATGGTGACAATGGATCACCTTGCCTCAGACCCCTTGTAGGTATAATAGTATCAGTTTCCATCGAATTGAATCGGACCCTGTACTTGACTGATGTAACACAAGCTATAATCATCTTTACCCATCTTTGGTGGAATCCGAGTTTCAACATCATTTTCTCAAGAAAAATCCACTCTACTCTGTCATATGCTTTATGCATATCCAATTTTACAGCACATAATCCCCTACTCCCCTTCTTCCTTTTCATTGAGTGTATGCACTCATAAGCTAATAAAATATTGTCAGTAATCAACCTCCCCGGAACAAAAGCACTTTGATGGTCACTTATAATATCTGGTAAAATCACTTTTAGTCTACTTGATAAAAGCTTTGATATTACCTTATAGACCACATTGCATAGGGAAATTGGTCTGAATTGACCAACTTTATCTGGGTTCTCCACCTTTGGGATCATCACAGTTGTAGTGTCATTCCATCCATCTGGGATAGTTGAGTTGTTCACTGCTTGCAACACTTCATCAGTCAGTTCCTCTCCCAACATATTCCAGAAACGCTTGAAAAAAATTGCATGTAAACCATCAGGTCCGGGGGCTTTAAGATCACCAATACTGAAAAGAGCTTTCTTCACCTCCTCCCTAGAGAAAAGAGCGAGAAGAAGTTGATTCATATCAGCCGTTACCCTGCAATTCATATCCCCTAGAACTCCTTGATCAACATCATGCACTTCAGACGTAAAGAGATTAGTAAAATAATCTTTAACCATCATCTTCATCTCTCCGGCATCCTCATGTCTTACCCCAAACTCATCAACTAATCCCTTAACAAAATTTTTCCTCCTCCGAGTCGATGCATAGTGGTGGAAAAAATTTGTATTACGATCTCCATGCTTAAGCCAATTTGCCCTGGCTCTTTGTACCCAAAAGATTTCTTCCTGTTCTAATAAAAGATCAAGCCGCAAGAGAATCTCCTTTTGTGCTGCTATTGATTCATCTGTTAGCGGACCGCGTCTCACTTTTTCAAGCTCCATTTTCAGTTTTTTCATATGGTAAACAGGTTTCTTCAGAACCTCCCGATCCCAAGCATGTAAATCATCGTGTACTGCATTCACCTTCGCCATCAAGCTTGGGCCATTACCCTGCACCGCAGTCCGTACCCATGCTGCCTGTACTATTTCCTCCATTGTTTCCTCTTTTAACCACCTTGCTTCAAATCTCCTTGGTCTTTCTTCTTGGAGGAACTGGACAGAGGCGCCATCTGTGTCAACAATAAGTGGACGATGGTCAGATTTGACCATCTCTCCATTTTTTAGTTGAGCATCTGGAAACGAAATATTCCACTGTGCATTTGCTACTCCTCGATCCAACCTCTCTCTGATTCTCCCCCGCTGCCAAGTAAAAATATCACCCACAAATCCAATATCCGCTAGCTCGCATTCCATAAGAGAATCCTGGAATGCTTGCAACTGAGTTTGTGATCTAGTTCTACCTCCTTCCTTTTCATGGTGGAAAAGGATCTCATTGAAATCTCCTACAGCCAGCCATGGAATAGACGTGTTATCATGCAAAGACTGTAAAGTCTCCCATGTCACGTGTTTATGATCCCATCTCGGCTCTCCATAAAAACCGGTTAATCTCCACACCACATTACCTCTAATCTCCACGTCAATGAAGTACTGAGAGACATCTTTACACTGAATCACAGTCTCCTTCCTCCACAACATGAGCAAGCCACCACTTCGTCCATCACTTTCATTAATTAAAAGGTGATCACAACCCAATTTTCGCTTCAACTTTTCTGCCTTCACTCTACCCAAATGCGTTTCAGACAGAAAAAACACATCTGGTCTCTCCCGCTCCTGGATTTCCAGAAGCGCACGAACTGCCCGGGCGCTAGCAAGGCCCTGGCAGTTCCAGACCAAGATTTTCATTGTGCCCGGTCACTCTCCTCGAAGGAGAGCGCCGATCTTGCAATTGGGTTATCCTGGTTCACCTCCCCACCATCTTCACTCCTCCTAGGCCTTTTCTTTTCTTGTTCTGCTATCGGACTAATGGCACCGTCCTTCGTAGTTGGGTACTCCAACAACTGTGCTTGCACCGGAGCCCCCCCTGTCCTTATGTGCTCTTGATTATCTTCTGTAGCTACTTCTGTTTCTTCCGGTATGTCCATGTCCTCCGATCCAGACTCCATCCCCCTCCCGCGGCCAATACCTCTGCCTCTACCTGTCCCTCTCCCACCACTGCGTCCTCCACGGTCATCCCTCATCATTGTTCCTGTCATAAACGGAACTCTCAACCAATCCCCCCAATCACACGTTTCTTTTGGATGGACACCATCTCCACATTCTGTAACCTCATGGCCTAAGCAACCGCAAAAGAAACAGAAGTTTGGTAATTTTTCATACTGTACCAGGCATATCATCCGTTCCTTGAGAGTTATCGGCACCACTCGAACTAAAGGTTTCTTTAGATCGATCCAAACCCTCGTGCGCAAATACAGAGTGTAGTTGATTTTTCCGTCATTCACCAATAGCTTGATGATTTCCCCCACTTTTTTTGCGACCTTCTCAGCTAGCTCTTTCTTCTTCATCAACATCTCCGGGACACCATGAATTCGTGCCCAGATTGGGATCTTATCCAGATTATATGACTTCACATTTGAATAGCCATCATATTCTTCCATAACTATGGCTGCACCTCTAAACAGCCAAGGCCTCCCCTCCATGACTCTCGTCCAATCGCCGAGGCAGTGGAACTGGACTACGAACATATTCGGTTCCCGTGCCTTGAAAGTCACCTCCTTCGCTGCCGCCCACGCGTTCCTCAACGCGCTGAATAAAGCTGCATGGCTGAAGGGCTTCGTCGTGTGAACCCTAAACAGGGCAATCCACCGAACTTCTTTCACCAGATCCTCGAATTCTCCAGAGAAATCAAGATCTTCTTCTTCCTCCCCTTGTAGTTTCATCTCTCCCAGGTGCTTCTCCAACGATGCCACTCCTCCCCTTGTAGTTTCATTTCTTTTTTTATATTTCTCTTTCTATTCTTTTGTTTTTATTTTTCCTTTTTTCTCTTTTATATATTTTTTATTTCCTCCCCTCTCTTTTTAATACTAAGTTTTCTCATTCCCTTTCCTCCCTTTTCATTTTTACTTATTTTCTTTGTTTCATTTTCCTTTTCCTGTCTCTTTGTTTCTTGTTTTATTTTTCTTTCTCTATTCTTTTCTTTTTCTTTTTTCTTTCTTCTCTTTTATTTATTTATTTATTTATTTATTTATTTATCTATTTTCATCCCTTCTAATTTTTTCATGGTCTCTTTTCTTTTCGTTTTTTCTTCTCTCTTCTTCTTTTCTATTCTTTACCATTTCGTGGTTACACCTTTTTTCTCATTCCTTTTTATTTCTTTTTTATCCCTTTTATATCATTTTTCTTTTTATTATTTCAGTTCGTGTTTTGTTTTCTATTTTAATTTAGATTCTCTTCTATATATTTCTTCTTCTACGTAGTTTACCTTTCTTTTTTTCATTGATTTTATTTTCCTTTCTACATTACTTTATTTATTTTTACTCCTTCTCTTTTGTATTTTTAAGACCACATGTATAGTTTTTAGTATATAATTTCTTCATTAGTGTCGGATTTAGTGACTCGCAGTCCACCAAGAGTTTACCCAGGTGGTAGAAAGCATGGGAGATCGCAAGATCAAGAAACTTGAATGGTAACACAGAGACGCAACGTTTAGACAGGTTCAGACTTCTAGAAAGTAATACCCTACGTCTGTGTTCTGGTAGATTGTATTGCTGGTATGAGATGCGATGAATTGAGGTACCCTCAGGAGGTGTCCCTGGCCACCTTATATAGGCTGACGACCTAAGGTTACAATCGGATAGGATCTAATCCTAATCAGTTGTTACATGGAAAGCAATCTGAGTCGGACTACAACAAGTATCCCGCAATATCCAGGCAGAATCCGATCGCCCAGCCTTCAAGATCGTGCTCCACACATCTTCATGTCTTGGCCCGCACGGCGTGGTCAGACATGCCCACCTGTCATGACCGACCAATATCCTGGTTAGTGAGGACCCGTGGGTACCCTTATCCCTTAAGCCCCCGAGCAATGTGGAGTTGAACAAGAGCCTGACGAATACGCAACGAAGCTTGTAATGCACTCGACTGAAGTTGCAGTATCATCATGGTATCATCATAGTGATGGAAAGGCTGCGTGGTACTCAAAAAAGGAAGAAAAATTGAAACTTCCACAGGCGTATGACCAAATGCGCATTGTTATGCGACTGCTGAGCTCCGGGATGTCTGGCATCCTGTAGATCGAAGGGAAGCACATGGAGGGCGTTGCAAGACGCACTCCATATGGAGTATCCCCCGAGCATTGAAGCGATTGAAGTAATCGGTCCAATGGTTAAGAATCTAATGTATTGTTTCCATCATAAAAGGGATCCAAATATAGCGCCCAGCCCCCGAGCGCGAGGACTGGTGGAGCCGCAAAGGCATGCCAACCTGAAATAGGTGGCTAGCCCCCGAATGCGAGGACTGCGGAGCCGCGGAAGCACGCCGACCTAAAGTAGGCACCCAGCCTCTGAGCGCGAGGACTGGTGGAGCCGCATAGTCAGGCCTACCTGAACTAGCCGTACTGCTGCAAAGCGCGAGGACTGGCAGAACCACGGAGGCATGCCGACCTGAAGTAGGCGTCCAGCCCTCGAGCGCGAGGATTGGCGAAGCCAAGGAGGCACGCCGACCTGAAGTAGGCATCCAGCCCCCGAGCGCAAGGACTAACGGAGTTAAGGAGGCACGCCGACCTGAAGTAGCACGCCAACCTAAAACAAGTGCCCAGCCCCGAGCGTGAGGACTGGTGGAGCTACGGAGGCATACCGACCTGAAATAGGTGCCCAGCCTCCAAGCACGAGCACTGGTGGAGCCAAGGAGGCATGCCGACCTGAAACAGGCACCCAACCCCCCGAGCGCGAGGATTCGCGGAGCCACAGAGGCACGCCGACCTAAAATAGGTGTCGAGCCCCTCAGCGCGAGGACTGGCGGAGCCACGGAGGCACACCAATCTAAAATAGGCGTCCAGTCCCCCAGCACAAGGACTGGCGGAGCCACGGAGGCATGCCGACCTGAAATAGGCGCCTAGCCCCCGTTAGCGAGAACTGGCGGAGGCACAAGGATTGGGCATCCAGCCCTTGAGCGCAAGGACTGGAAAAGCCAAGGAGGCACGCCAACCAGAATTATGCGTGCAACCCCCCTTCACGAGGACTGGTATAGCCAAGGAGGCACGTTGACCAGAATTAAGCACCCAGCCCCCGAGCGCGAGGACTAGTGAAGCCAAGGAGGCACGCCAACCATAATTAGGTGTCCAGCCCTTGAGCGCGAGGACTGGCAGAGCCAAGGAGGCACGCCGACCAGAATTAGGCGCCCAGCCCCTGAGCCTTGGAGCTCGACGAGCTAAGGAGGCACGCTGACCAGAATTAGACGTCCAGCCACCGAGCCTAGGAGCCGAACGAGCTGCGGAAGCACGCGAAGTCGCCTCCCGCACCTAGCCCCTGAGCCTAGGAGATCGGCCAGGTGGTAGGAGGTATGCCGAGTCGTCTGTGGTGCCTAACCCCCGAGCATGGGAGCCGAACAAGCTACAGAAGCACACCAAGTCGCCTCCCACACCTAACCCGCGAGCTTGAGAGGTCGGCCGGGTGGCAGGAGGCACACCGGGTCATCTGTGGCGTCTAGCCCTTGAGCTTGGTAGCCAGACGAGCTGCCGAAACACACCAAGTCGCCTCCCACACCCAGCCCCCGAGCCTGAGAGGTCCGCCGGGTGGCCGGAGGCACGCCGAATAGTTTCTAAGCTGTAAAGGACAATATAAAGATTATGTAGCATAATGTAGAACATTTCATAATTGAATAACTTAGAGTTTATTCAGCGTTGAAGTAAATTCTTGCGCATCCTACTCTTGGAGGCCATGTAATTTTCCCGAGTAGTTAGCCCATTACATTTAAGCACCTGATCCTGCCAGGGTGTTGCTGAGAGCGGGCCCAAGCATGCTTGGCAGGAAGCGACACATGAGGGCTAGGCTTCACAGATTAATGTGTGTGCTACCTGAGTACTTTAGCAACTGTTAAGAGAGACGGACAAGCTGCAAAGCAGTCGAAACTATGCGAAAAACCGAAAGCATGCGCTGGGCACTTGTTGGGTGCAGCTCCGACTGCCCGTTTAGTGGACGGACCAAGCTGTATGAGCAGTCGGGGTATGATCAGGGTGGTCGGCGAAAGTCATAGAGACATAGGAGAATCAAGGCGTGTGAAGATATACGGAAGCCGTAAAATATTTAATTGAAAATAAGACTTAGCTTGATTCGTGCCGAGTCAGAGTGATCGGGCAGCCGATGATCATCATCTTTGTCATGGTGGTCAGCCGATAATTGTTGATGAACTTAATGTTGAGTCCAGGTGGCAGCAGCGCGTGGAGCTGTAGTTGGGGTCATGGGATGTCGCTGCCGAGTCGTGAAGCTTAAAATCGAGTCGACCCGGTGCCCATAGCTGCATGGAACCTGGCCTACCAACAAACACAACGGCTACCCTGTAGTTGAGCGTGAATGAAGATCGCCTGCTCGTTGCTTCTCACAACATGCAGCATCATGACGGTAGCAGTCATGCACAGAACAAGTTAAACGAGAAATTGATTAAACTAATCCTCGTGAAGGGCAAAAACAAGAAACGGATTGCATCGGTAGAATAAAAATTAAAAAAAATATAATCCTCCCTCCCTGTATGTCGGCCGATGCATGCAACATAGGTGCACCGATCCACCTTGCACACTCATATACGCCAGCGTCATTGATCATCGTGGCGGACCGACCGCCTTGCACATCAAATTAGCCGGGGCAATCGATGTGCATGCGTATGCCGACGTGGGAAAGTTCTCGACCAGGGACGAAGAGCTCACCCGATTATATCGGAAACAAGAGATATAACATGTGGATCAGTTAATCAGAAAATCAGATCCATCTGATATAGAACATTGAGAATGACTCACCCGATCTTTGAATGATAGCCAACAAATTTGCTGGGTGGGTGGGTGGATTTCTTGTTGTCGGGGAAGATGATGTCGGGGCGAGATGTTATCGAGTTTGCTGGGGAGGATCTCGCGATCACCCCTACCTAGCGCACTAACTGTCGGATTTAGTGACCGACAGTTCACCAGGGGGTTACCCAGGTGGTAGATTTGTAGGCGGGCGAGATCGCAAGACCAAGAACTTGGATGGTAACACAGAGACATAAGGTCTAGACAGGTTCGGGCCTCCGGAGAGTAATACCCTACGTCCTGTCTTCTGGTGGATTGTATTGCTGGTATAGGATGCGATGAGTTGAGGTGCCCTCGGGAGGCGTCCCTAGCCGCCTTATATAGGCTGACGACCTAGGGTTACAATCTGATAGGATCTAATCCTAGTCGGTTGTTACATGGAAAGAAATCTTAGTCGGACTACAACAAGTATCCTGCAATATACGGGCAAAATCTGTTCGCCAAGCCTCCGAGCTTGTGCTCCACGCATCTTCATGCCTTGGCCCGTATAGCGTGGTCGGGCGGGCCCACCTGTTAGGACCGACCAGTATCGTAGTCAGTGGGGACCCGTGGGTACCCTTATCCCTCTGTGTGTTCCTCGAGTAGCTATCTTATCTCAACTTTGTAATAATTTTTCTTTTTCTTCCTTTTATATTATTTTTCTTTTTCTTGTAGATACTTATATCTTTCATTGTGATTGAACTATTCATCAAGATTATATTTTTTTCTTTTTCCTTAAATATTTTCTATCTGTTCATTATGATTGAAGTAATCCTTGGCACAACATAATTTGATTGTGCTGTACAATATTTTGTACAATTATTTAGGTAACGATATAGTTCTGTTTATCATATATGTAGAATTATTTATTTGCATGTTGAGCCATACGTTCAAGATGCATACCCATTTGTTCGCGTCATTTGATATTTTTGTTCTAAGTGTATAAATACTTTGTTCTGTGAGTTTCTATAATTTGTTCGAGGTACATATAGATATTGTGTTCCGTTAGTCCATATAATTTGTTTGATGTACACTACTGTTTTGTTCGGTCAGTTTGTATAATTTATTCCGGGTGTATTTATTTTTATTCTTTAATTCATATTGTTTGTTTGATGTATACTGTTGTTTTGTTCCGTTAGTTTATATAATTTCTGGATGTATTTATTTATTATTATATTATTTTCTATTTTTATTTTTAAATTTTTTATTGGTGATTACAATATATCAATTTCATAGTATTTTATCCTTTAATTTTCTGTTGATAGTAATTTTTTTATTTAGGTGTATTCTTTTATTCTATGAGTTCATGCAATTTATTCGATGGCACAACTTTTTGTTCTAAAGTTTATATAAATTGTTCTAATTTATAAATTGTTGTACTGTGAGTTTGTATAATTTATTTATACTATTTTTTCTATAATTTCGTATAATTATTAGACGTGTATAGTTGATTTGTTCTATAGGTTCATATAATTTGTTCTATGTGTATAGAAGACTGATTTGCCCTTTTCCATCAACCGGCTCAATACACAGTTAAATTTAGCAAAAATAGCGCAGGAGATTAGATTCAAACTCGTGACCTACTAGGTGGGACATTGAAGCTACCAGTGCACTACTCAAATATTCGTGATGTTCAATATTTTGTTTCATATTGTACCTTTTTTGTTCGTCATGTTTAATTTTTTGTTCGCAGGAAATAGAAATTTGTTTGTGGTGCTCAAGTATTTGTTCGCATTAGTTAGACCTAATTAATCCGTCTGTTAAAAAATATTTTTTAAAATATTATCCAAACATAGTCAAGTGGGTCCTATTTTGAAAATCTCATCGTAATAAATATATTGGTGTAACTAAACTTTACTTTAGATATTCTGTTTAGAAGGTATGACTTTTTTATTTTTTTAGATTTGCATGCATGTGGGTTCGCAGTCATCATTTTGTCTTTTTTGCATGCATGCATGCTCTCTCCACTAACTTTTGCATGCATGGTGCTTTTCCTTTCCACTAATTGTTGCATGCATCCATAAAGTGGGAGGCCCTTCCGCTAATTATTGGGTTGAAAGCGACCCACCAATCCATGCGCGCGCGTGGTGGACGGACGTGCTAATTAAAAGGTGACAAATGCAAATTTGTCGCCTCTAGCGCCGTATAATCGCGCCCCTTCCTCAACCCCTAAAACCCTGATGATGCTAACGTGTTCAATCAAATTGTGTAGAATAGGACCATCGACTGAGTGGATAGGGCGATTGATCGCCAACAGCGTCGACACTCATGCTGATTAAGATTTAGACGCTCAAATCTAGGTAGGGCAGATTTCATCTTCTTGAGTAAAAAAGAACCATGAATATCAAAGAGACAATTCCTTATTTGACATGAGAAAAATTACTGATCCCTTTCTTGACCCTAAAAAAATTTAGTTCCATATTTGACATCAAGTTCAACTTTCATTATAGGACACTCTGTTAAATGCTCTGCGAAAAGACAATTTTATCCCTGTAGGTCTCACCGCCCTTCTCTCTCCTCTCCTCCCCTTCTCTCTTTGCTCCACACCGCAGCCCTTCTCCCTCCGCCCGGCCGCGCCTCCCCCGTGGCTCCACACCGCCGCCCTTCGCCCAGCCCGTCCCTCCTATGGTCTGCAAAGAGCAGCACGCCCTCGTCCTGCAGGAAGAAGATCTGGTCGCCGCGGACCACTCCGCGAGCGCACACGGCCCTGGAGCACGGCCGCCCCATGAAGAGCGCCTCGCCGTCGCCGCCTAGGGTGCTCACCTCCACCCAATGCGATGACCTGAGGTCCGCCCGGAACACGGAGAACCGCACCGTGGTCTCGCCGGGCAGGAAGTGCCGGCGGACCATGAGCAGCGCGCCGCCGCGTGACCTGACGAGGTAGCGGACCTTGGCACTGGCCAGGCAGGGAAGCCAGCTCTGGATGACGCGCTTCACATGCGAGACCACCAAGTTACCGATGCTAACGTCTATGCCGACGTCGAAGGCGAGGAGGTCCTCGTCGCCGGTGAGGGCGTACACCTTGCCGTTGGCGAAGGCGATGTCCTCGTACCACCTCCACCGGTCGTGCGTGCTCAACAACCACGAAAAGGTGTCCAGCAAGCAGAGCGCGACCTTGGCGAAGTACTTGCGGCCGACGATGGCGGCAATGAGGCCATCTGGGCACACGACTGCTTCTACACACGGACAACGCTTTTGTCTCTCCATTCGGAGGGCCCGTCCTTGGGAGCAGGCTCGTTCCCAATCTCGATAGGCTCGTGCCAAGCATGGATGCCGAACAAGCTGGGAAGCAGCCTCGTCTTCCCCGTGAAGGGGCTCGTCAAGCGAAGAACGCCGTGGACATCGCCGCCGCCATCGTTGAACAGGAGCCAGTCGTCACACGCGGCGCCGCGAAAGGCGGTGCTGGCGGTGGCGGTTTGGGCGGAGGGCGGGCTGCACGCGTCGGCAGCCACGCTTCTCCCCTACGCGGCACGCGACCAAAGGTCGCGCCTGGCGGCCGGCTTCCTCAAGCTCGAGTCCCGGCTAGGTGCGCCACCGGCGACCTGGACGTGGAGAGGCGCGGCCGACACTGCGGCAACGAGGAGGAACTGGGGAGGCGCGGCCGGACGGAGGGCGGCGGTGTGAAGCAACGGGGGAGGCGCGGCCGGGCGGAGGGAGAAGGGCCTGTGCGGTGTGGAGCAGAGGAGGAAGAACGGTAGTGGGGGCTATAGGAGCAAAATCATCTTTTCACAAGGTATTTAGTGATTTCTGGACGAAAAACCCAACAGAGCGTAGAACAAAAGTTGAACTCGGTGTCACTAGTAGTTTTTCTAATGTCAAATAGGGAATTATCTCAACAACAAAAGTATTCGATGGTGAGAAGGACGCCACATATGGATGAAGGGAAACCACTCACGGTGTGGCCTATGAACCGTTGCTGAACCGGTCGGAAGCTGCTGGCGCTGCCGGGGAGGAAGATGAAGGCGACGAACGCGACGGTCGCCGCGGATGTGTTTCGGAATCGTCAGGTTGTGTCGTCGAGTTTGGGATGCTCCTCGTTTCCAAAACTTCTGTGGGCCGAGGCCCTGTTTACTTACGCCGTGCCAATTTGCAGCCCACCTAGCCCAAGGGCGTCTATTTCATGCTAAAGTCACGATGAAAAATTCATTCTCATTAAAATGCCGTATCAGCATTGTGTTTATGTGGCACACGCTTCAGCTTCGGTGCCATACTGCCATGGTACGCGTCACCGGGATGGGGATGGAAGCGAGTAAGCGACACGGTCGCGTCCCGGCGTCCGTGCGGCGAATGAAGCGTCGTCTGGGCCTGGGAGCAGCCGCCCGTCGGTCAAGCGTGCATGTCCAGCTGCAGTGAAGGCACGTCCTACCTCTACCTGCCATCGATGCAATGCAAGCTCATCTTTTCATCTCCCAGTAGACCATTAAACCTCGGGCTCATCTCACTCTCAACCACCCACGAACCTATCCGGACTGCAGCTATCGCTTCTCGCGCTTGTGAAGACTCTGAGATGGCAGCGAACCCTGCCGCTCCTCTGATGATGAAGCTCCTCGTCGACACCAAGTCCCATCGCGTGCTGTACGCGGAGGCCGGCAAGGACGTCGTCGACTTCCTCTTCTCCCTCCTCGCGCTCCCCCTCGCCGCGGTCACCAAGCTCCTGACCACGGGCGGGACCAGCACCGCGGGCGGCTCTGTCTCACCGCTTGACGACGGCGCTGCTGCCGCCACCACCGCGGTGGCCACCAAGCTCCCGGCCGCGGGCGCCATGGTCGGCTCGGTCGGCAACCTCCACCGCAGCGTGGAGGCGCTCGACGCCGGCCACGTCTGCCGCCGCGGCGCCAGGGACGCTCTCCTCGCGCCCGCCGTCCTCCATCTGGCCCCGGCAGCGCCGAACGGCCGCCTCCTCTACAGGTGCAGGGGCTGCAGCTGCTCCCCGGGCTGCTACAACTACGCCACCGGTGTCCGCGGCACGCCGTGCCCCGTGTGCAAGGGCGAGATGGCGACGGAGGTGCAGCTCGTGGAGCCCGAGTCCGACGGTGGCGGCGCGAAGAACCCCGCGGCAGCGGCTGCGGGCGAGGGAAGCGGCGGGGGGTACGTGCGGGACATGGTGACGTACATGGTGATGGACGACATGACGGTCGCGCCCATGTCCACCATCTGCGCCGTCACCGCAATCACCGCCCTCGGCGTCACCGACATCACCGGGCTGCAGGCCAAGACCGTGGAGATCCGCTACAAAGAGGTGATTTTACTTTACATCTTGACGAGCATTGGATTTGCGTAGAGATTAGCGTGTGTTCTGTGCATTCTGAAGTTTTTTCATGCGTTTTGATCCATGGGCAGGGTTTGGCGTTGCTCAAGGCGTCGCTGCAGTCGGAGACGGTGCTCACCGACGTCTTCCTTGGCGCGAAAGGTGGTGGTGGTGGTGCACGAGCTTAATTTAGGGGCTCCTGAAGCGCAGTTGATGTAGATGATGAACTTCTATTCCAAAATTCTTTGAATTTTGGCATGCTAATTGCTAGTGGTCGCATGTGCGTTTAACGTACTATGCGTTTAGTTTGAATATTTGAATTTGGAGGAATGCCTCTGATTCTTAGAGTCTGTTTGGATGCAGGTTGCTAAGTTTAGTACCTATCACATCGGATGCTTGATACTAATTAGGAGTATTAAACATAGGGCCTGTTTGTTTCCATCCTCCTAAAATCTTATCTCCTAAAAAGTGACTAAAAACTGCCTAAAGTGCCAAACACTCCTCCTAAAAAGTGACTAAAATCTTTTAGGAGGTCCAAATCTTTTAGGCCCTCACCCCCTCCTAAAACCGACTAAGGCCCCGTTTGGAGAGGGGGTGCTAAACTTTAGCACCCCACTTTTTAGCACCTTTTAGCACTTGGGCTCCCAAACAGGAGTGCTAAAAGGGGTGTGCTAAAGTTTAGCACCTTCATTTTCTTTAGCACACCCAAGGGGTGCTAAAAGGTGCTAATGAGTGCTAAAAGTGGTCCCAAGCTTATTTTTTCCCCTGCTGCCCCCCTCTCTCTCCTCTCCACTTTTCCCCAAGCCAGTCATAAATGAGGGTAATGTAGTCATTTCTCACCCAATATGCTAAACTTTAGCACTGTATCCAAACAACCCAAGTGCTAAACTTTAGCACCCTCAAATGGAGTGCTAAAGTTTAACACTGTGCTAAAGTTTAGCATTGTGTATCCAAACGGGGCCTAAAATCGGTTCTGGACACTCCCTACCCCCGCACCGACGCCAGATCCACCCGCACCGCACCCACCCGCCCACAGGCCTCTCTCCCGCCCGCCGCCTGCCGCCGCCGCCCAGCTCCCACCGCCTGCCGCCGCCGCCGCCGCCGCCCATCTCCCTCCGCCCGCCGCCGCCGTCCTCTCTCCCTCCACCCGCCGCCGCCGCCCTATCTCCCTCCGCCCGCCGCCGCCGCGCTCTCTCCCTCCGCCCGCCGCCGCCGCCCATCTCACGCCACCCGCCCCTGGAGTGAATCCCCCCGCACCCACCTACCCATCTCAGCCCAGTTCGGGTGCTCCGCCGCCGAAACCCCGCCGACGCCACCCGCCGTCATCCAGTCCGTGAGCAACTGCTGGGACTGCGGGGTGAGTTTCTTCGCTCTCCTTTTCTCGATCTACGATTCTTCCTTCCTATTCATGAATGAATTTCGTGCGCAGGTCGATTGCGCCGTCCCCTCCCCCGATTCGGCCGTGCCTGATGGACAGGTACAATTACAGGGACTTCCTGTCTCAAGGCACCTCCTCCGCTGCCACCAGCTTCCGCAGATCCTCGCCTGATGCGGACGAAGATGACCTCACCCCATTATTTCCGCCGACGGCCCCCTCTCTGTCCGCTCCCAGGCAGCACTTGGAGCATTTGGATCTCAACTCACAAGCGGACTTCTACTCCGATATGCAGTCCTACCAAGAGTACCTTCAGGGTGATGAGGCCATTTTTGAGCAGGCAGTCCCTCGTCGTGCCCCTGGAGTGAATGTGCAAGCAGCCGCCGGCAGAGGGCGTGGTCGCGGCAAAGGTTTGCTCGGGGGTAAAGTTGGATTTGGACGAGGTCGAGGCAAACTTTCTGTTGGAGGGAGGTGGTAGCCGTGGTGGTCGAATTTTGAGAGTAGGACGTGGTGAAACTTCAACTGCAGGCCACGGCTATCTGAATCCAGTGAATGTTGATGCCGGCGAAGAAGAACAGGGCATGGCTCCTAAAACTCTCTCTCAGGTAAATTGCTTCCCCCCTCTGAAATATTCTCTCTAATATTGTTGCTTTCCATTTCCCTTGTATGAAATGTTGCCTCTAAAATGGTAGTGAAATGTGTTGTTGCTATTTTATTTTTGAATTGTGTGTCATTGCAATGCTTAGTGTGATAATTTCTTTTCTGCTATAGAATCTTCATGACAAGGCCGAATGGTCTGAGGAAAATACACATTCTTATTGTGAACTTGCTGTTGAGGAAATTCGGGCAGGGAATTGTTTTAAAGGGGCAATGACACGTAGAGGTTATTGTAACATGAAAAAAGGAATGCTATTAAAGACTGGATTCAACCTTACTATCAAGCAACTCAAAAACAGGTGGCCACAGTGTAGGACTTTGTACACATTTTGGAACATGATGCAAAATGATACAGGTCTAGGGAGAAGACCTGATGGCAGTATAGTAGCATCAGCTGAGTGGTGGGATAAGGCACTAAAGGTAAGCTGTTTGATATGTTGTCTAGCTTGTACTGTTTTTGCATATGTAGCACTAGGTTCATTTTTTTACTTACTGATCATATGCTTAACTGATATACAGGGAAAAAGTGAATGTAGAAAGTTCATGTTTGGTGTACCAACATATATTGGATACCTTGAGGAAATGTTTAAAGGACATTTAGTGGATGGAGCAGCTTCTGTCATACCAGGTTCATCAACTCAAGAGAAGGGAGGTGAGGAGGTAGACTTGGGTGATGATGAAGGTGAAGAACAAGAGGAAGAGGAGTTCCTGGCAAGTCCCTTGAGCAGTGGCAGCCGTAAGAGAACAAATAGCTTATCTAGCACAGCCACAAGCCCAAACAAGAAGAGTAAGAGCCCAATGGTGAAGATGTTCCAGGGGCTTCTTGCTGAGTTACAAGTTTCTAGGAATAAGGAAGAAGCAACAATACAAGAAATGGTTAAACAGAGGCAAGATGAATTAGAAAAAAGACACCAGTACAGGCAGCTTGAGTTGGAAAAGAGGCACTACCGGAGGGAGATGGAGAAACAGAAGGAGTTGGAAAAGAAATAGAAAGAAAAGGATGACATAAAGAGGTGTCTTTTGTTGGTCAAGCAGGCTGGGGCTGGTCCCACATCAACTGAATTTGGCATAGCAACAAGATTGTTTCAGCAGGAGTACTACAGAGATGTGTTTGACATGATTGATGATGAGGAGGAGAAATTGATTTGGTTGAGGAAGACATGGAATGACATGGAATGACCTCTATGTCTTTCTCAACAGAGATGTTTCTTTTGTTATGTCACTTGAACTATTAATTTGTGCTGAACCTTTTATTAATTTGTGCTGAACCAACTGTGGTGTTTAATTTCTGATGGACATGTATTGAGGTGTTGAATGAATGTGTGTCTGCCAATGCTGTGAATTGTGCTATTTCATTGGGTTTTATTGCTGTTTATATGTCTTGTACTTTGCTGTCTATATGCTATGTATATTGCTGTCTATATGTCTTAACAAACAGTACTAATTTGCTTGCTTGTTTGTGTTGTTGCAGGAAGAAGAAGAATGGGAAGAAGAAGAATGGGATGAAGAGGATGATGACAGAGAGGACTTTGATCAAAGAATACAATCCTATATGATGCATTGTAGGAAGAAGAGGAGAAAAATCTTGACTATTGCAGCTGCCATGTTGGGTATGTATCACTTCGACACTTATATGAACAAAGCAGCTCACAGATTAGTAACAGAGAGTGGATTTGAATGGGTAATGAGGACACTAGGAAATAGCACATCTTGTTATAATATGTTTAGAATGAGTCAAAATTTGTTTCTGAGGCTGCATAGTTTGCTAGTTGAAACTTATGGATTGAAATCAACTAAGAGGATGTCATCAATTGAAGCTTTAGGGCTGTTTTTATGGATATGTGGGGCACCTCAATCTCTTAGGCAAGTTGAAGACCGTTTCACAAGGTCACTAGAAACAATTTGTAGAAAGTTTGATAAAGTGCTAGAGAGTGTGAACAAGCTAGCAGTTGACATCATTAAGACAAAAGACCCTGAGTTCAATGTTGTGCATCCTAGGTTGCAAAGCCCTAGGTTCAGCTCCTTCTTTGACAATTGCATTGGAGCAATAGACGGTACTCATATTCCTGTAATAGTGCCAAGTACCCAAGTAGTACAACATATGGGAAGACATGGGTTCACTAGTCAGAATGTCATGGCCATATGTGATTTCGACATGAGGTTTACCTTCGTGGTGGCTGGTTGGCTTGGGTCAGTTCATGATATGCGGGTTTTCAAAGATGCAATTGACAAGTTTGGTGACAAGTTTCCACACCCACCTGAAGGTAATGACTTAGATTGCATGCATTTTACTATTATTAGAACACTAGGTCTGCGACTCACATAATTCATGTATTATGAATGCACAGGCAAGTTCTACCTTGTTGACTCGGGTTACCCAAATCGACCGGGATATCTTGCACCCTACAAAGGAACAAAGTACCATTTGCCGGAGTTTAGACAAGGCCCAATGCCAAGAGGTAAAAAGGAACTCTTTAACTACTCGCATTCTTCACTTCGTAATATTATTGAACGGTCGTTTGGAGTTCTAAAGATGAAGTGGAGGATATTGCTTGACCTTCCTAGCTATCAAATACAAAAGCAAAGCCGTATAATTATTGCATGCATGGCACTACACAATTTTATTAGAGAGAGTTTTTCGAGAGATGTGGACTTTGATTTGGTTGATCGTGATGAGAACTATGTTCCATTCCCCGAAGGATCTTCATCTCAGGTTAATGCCTCAAATGTACGTCATGGAGACGAAGATCGAAACATGAACGAGTTCCGTGATTGGATAGCCGATGGTTTGTTTAGTAGAGCATAGATGGATTGTAATGATGATTTTATTGATGTGTCCGATTTGTATGGATGAGTGTGTATACATTTGTGTGCATGTTTTTTACATAATGGAATAAACAGACGGCTTAAAAAAAAACCCCGCAGGTACCTCACTGTCTTTGGCGCCAGCTGAAGGAAAATGGCACCAGAAGCTGGCGCCAGCTGAACCAGGAAGAAAATGGCGCCAGAACCAGTACCTTGGTTTGTTTTGGCGCCAGGGGTATGGTGGGAGGTAGTGGGAGGGCACTAGGGTCATTGTACCACTTCATTCAATGCTTTTAGTCACTTTTAGGAGGTGGAACCAAACATACTTTAGGAGGGTGCTTAAAAACTGCCTAAAAGATTTTAGGAGCTAAAACTTTAGGAGGGTGGAAACAAACAGGCCCATAGTCTAATTACAAAACTAATTGCATAGGTGGAGTGGCTTAATAGATTCGTCTCGCGAATTAGACTTCACCTGTGCAATTAGTTTTGTGATTATCTCGTGTTTAATCCTCCTAATTAGCATCCGAATATCCGATGTGACCCTACTAAAATTTAGTACTTATATCAAACACCCCTTAGTTTGTTACGAACGTAGAGCACCTTGCCACTTTATCAGTTTTTTTTTTTAACGGAAGATCTTGTCATCAGTCTGAAGAAACGCGAACGAATTCACACGTTGAAGGCATTCTGCATTGGGACTGCTATGTGGGAGCATCGGTTCTTGAGCCTAGCACGCCTGCGTTGGGACTGGTACAAGGCGGCACATCATCATTTTACACGAAAATGGCTCACTCTTCAATTCCATAACCTCCACACCAAAATAGCGCCAATCACCAACCAGCACCAGGCTAGCCTGTTTGGAAAGCACTTTCGAATAATGCTTGGCAGAACTATTTTCCTGTTTTTTTTTTCCAGAAACGGATGGAAGAGGCTGAATGTTCATAGTGCCTCTGTCTATTCGACTTGGTTGAGTTTTTATGTTTGACCTTAGTTTTAATGTGATTTCATATGAAATGAACAAAGATTGATGATAAGAAATTAAAGGTTAACTGATAATTTGTGGCTTGTTACAGAGTAATGTTTAAAAAAGTAGACATGATTATGATATTAATCCAACCATACATGATCATGATGATCGATCTAGACAGTAAAGATTGCCTTGCAATGTCATACTCATTCCGGCCTGACCAACGTACCTGTCATTCCCATTTTTAGCGGTTTTATTTTTCTGAGCTGGCATTATGCTAGTTTTTCCTTAAGAAAAGAGGGCAACCATTGCATTTAGGCTCGGAATTCAGAAGGTGTTGGATAAAAACTCACGGTCAAGTGAGAATGCAGGGTCGTATCTTCTCCAATACACTGCGAAGATCGGTTAAACAAATATACAAGGAAAAAGTTCAAATTACCCCCCTCAGATATAGCAGAAATTCAGATAACCCCCGTTCAATTTACTCCCTAAACTATTCTATTTGATTCAACTTATCCTATAATGCAATTTTTTTTATTTTTTTCTCTATACACAAGTAGAATTTTAATTTGAGATTTTGTAGGGTGACAGGGAACATCAGAATCTATGTAAAAAATATATTATAATTTTTTATCATTATTTTTCATATAATTTTGTGTACCAATGATAAATCTATTATTAAATATCCTACCCATCAAAATAATGATAAAAAATTTATAATATATTTTCTCACATGTATTATGATGTATGCTATCATCTTGCAAAATTTTAACTTAAAACTTCACTTGTGATTGGAGAAACAAAAAGATAGATTTCACTAGGGGTAAATTGAACCAAATTAGTTTAGGGGGCAAACCGAAAAAAATATTTTAGGGGGTTATTCAGATTTTGACTATACTTGAGGGGAGTGATTTAAAATTTTTCCATTTTCTATTGTACCGATCATCTTGCTCCCTCCCCCGTCCTCCACTCCTCTAATCTCTCTCCCCCTCCTCTCCCCTCTCTCTCAATTCAACAAATGACGGTGCCCGAGCAGGCGATTGCGACCACCGCTGGTGCAGAGATGCTTTTGTCTCGAGGCTGCGAGGCGGTGGGTTGGTGCATCTAGCAGGTGGCTGGAAGGTTGTATGCGGTGACAAGCTCGATCAGTGGCGACTTCAGGGGTGAAACTTAGGCATGGCCAAAGTAGGTCATGGGCTCCCCTGATTCTTTAAGATTTGTTAAGGAGCAGTTAATTCTACCACTTGTGTGCTCAAAAATTACTAATTTCACCCCTCTATTACTGAATTGGCCCCTCTCATATCCTGTCCAAACTCCGCCGTTGGGTGGTATATATGGTAGTGGATGACGACCTCATGCTGGAGGGCGACTGCAAGCGCTATTGCAAGGTGGGTTTCACATGGGTGGGACACATGATGCCTTCTGCGGCCCAATGCAAAACACGTACTCTCTCCATCCCGCAAAAAGTAGCCGTTTAGAAAATTTTAGATATAATAATAGTGATGATAAATGTCTATATTATCTCTAATAACTAATACTAATTGTTATTGAAAATTGTGCTGTCGTATATGCATTGGAACCAGAGAATAACATCATCATTTGGTTTGCTCTACGCGCTTCTCTATATATTTTTTATTGGTGTGAGTATTTTTTAATTAGATGGGGCTTAATAGGAGGTAAAATGACACTCTTTGTGGGAAAAATTAAAATTTTAGAGTCTGTAAGGACACTTTGCGGGACGGAAGGAGTAGTTTTTCAGCTCTTCTTTAGCGCACGTGGATTATAGAATAAATAATTTCCCTATATTTATTTTTGAACTATTTTGCCACGTTACCAAAATGTTTTACCATATGTGCATTGGAACCCGATTAGTTGCTAGGCTTTGTTCAGTTGTTCATGATCGAATCATGGAATGGATTCATTCCTGGAGGGGATTGAGTTGATCCGGTTGTGTCACACGATTTTGGAGGATTTCGTTCGAAGGTCAAGACATAGGGATTGATTCCGTAGGTTTCGTTCAAAGGTCAAGACATACATAGGGATTGCCTCCGGGCTCACCACGCAGCTTCATTTTGTGAAACCCACAGGAGCGTGGCTCTATGCCTCTATATAATGCACGCGCATGCCTCCACATGCATGTGTTTGAATGCCTTTAACTGAATCTAACAAATTGCAAGATCATTTTTAATTTGAGAATCGCTGTCTATCAAGTACTTATCAACAATTCAACATGCTTGATACTAGAAGGCATTCTTTCATTCAACGTATCCCAACCGTCACATTCCGATGCAGCCATCCACGAGTTTTAAGTTTTAGGAAAATGTAATAGCATGTTTGAAGGACCGGGACGGGTGATAGGAGGTTGAATGGAAGCCTTCAAAAATTCTATCTAAGCATAAGATCTATATCCTGATTGCCATCCTAAACACACCTCGCGTCAAAACCCAAGGTGATACAAGTTAACTAAGCTCACCCTAGGAACGGATTAGGAATTTTCGAAGCAATATGGAAGCGAAATAGGACAGCACGGGTTACGAAACTCTCACAAAATTAACCTGTCAAAAGAGCTCTAATTGATCATATGAAAATAAAACAAAGCATGCAAGAGCTCATGTAACACAAGTGCTGCTGTACCACTACTGTGTTGTTGTGTTCTAAACTCAAACTGAAAGGATGCTCAAGCACACAAGCTAGCAGTACACAACAGCCTGCACGAAAATTAAGAGCACCTAAAAGCCTTCCCGAGCAGCAAGCAAAACCAAATAAATTAATACCCAAATGATTTGCTCATGATTGCTTGGAGTCAATTCATTGTTGCATCACTATAGCTCGAAAATGACACATCACAAAGATTACTTCAGTAGCTGAACTGATCGAAATGCCCGACAAAAATAAAATTATTCCCTCCATTCCAAAATAAATGCACTTCTAGAATTTGAATGATACCCCCATAAAAATATAATCATTACATTTTGGGAGGAGAAAAAATTAGAAAAAGACAACCAGAATTAGGTCACCCAATTTCTAAATATGCACTTATTTAAGGATAAATTTTGAACTCTAAAAATGTACTTATTATGGGACGGAAGGAGTATGTACTTATTATGGGACGGAGGGAGTAGAGAACTCTTGGAAGTCCACACATGCGCAAGATCGGCACAGCAAAATGAACTTGCTTTCAAATCACTCTAATCTTGCGAGCTCACCGTGATTACCCTTATAGAGGTCGAGCCTACTGATGGTTTTCTGTTAAACACTAAGATGAGCTGATGGCAAAAGGATCAAATAAAAAATCCCTCTGATCTCTCCCTCTTTCTCACCCAAAGGCTCTAAAAAAAATGAGAAACTCACCACCAAACAACCCCTAAGAGATATGTGGCTACCCCAACAGCCCACTCTATGTATATATAGGCACTTGATTATTTCCCAAGTTGCCCTTATATGAAGCACAGAGCTCAAATACCATCTAGGGTAAAACCGTCCAACTTTTTATTGGTACATCTGACGGACCTGGTGCCTCCATGACTTCGCTTCACCTCGACGTAAGCTTCGCGATGGTGCCACGTGTCCTCCGACTTGACAGCATTCGGCTGCACTGGACTCGTCCTTCGGTTTTGAGTCTAAACCGATCCTGTCGTGACTCACCCCAATTTTGAGATCAAACCGATGAAATCCTTTTGCACACCCCGCATGGGTCGGCTCCCACCTCGTTGATGACCACCGCGAGGGCGACGCCGGGCGAGGGCCCGATGGTGAGGTCGTCCATCAGGGACCACGTCCGGGCCGCCGCCGCCGTCGGCGCCCCCCGCGTCCTGCCCGGAGCTGGAGCAGCCGGCCCCGGGCGCTCCGCGCGGCGCCTCGGCGTCCATCCGGCCCCCGCAGGACGGGCACCTCGCGCCGCTCCTCTCCGCCACGTAGCCGTCGCAGCCGGCGCCGCGCTTGCCCCCGCACACGAAGAAGCGCTGGGGGTCCTGCGGCGGCGGCGGCGGCAGGTGGTCCTCGAGGCCCTCGAGTTCGTCGAGCTCGTGGACGCTCTGGGCGAGGTTGCTGGTGCAGCCGTCCAAGGTCTCCTCGTCGAACGGGATCGAGGTGTCCGGCGATGCGACGAGGGAGTAGAGGAAGTCGACGGCGTCCCTGGTGGTCTCGGCGAACACCACCCGCCGCTCCCTCGTGTTGATGAGGAGCTTCACGGTGAAAGACGCGGTGGTGCTAGTGTCAGCCTCGGCCGCCATTCTTGCTGCTTCTTGCAGCGTGCTGGTGCCACTAGCTTGGACACTCTTGGCACGGACGCCCGGCTCCAAGGGGGCATATAAAAAGCACGTACAGACCTTCTCCGCACGGATACGCCGGTCAGTCGGATCGCCACGCCGGCCGTCGACGGCGTGCAAATGCAGGCCTGCAGGGAGAGGGCTAGAGCGTAGAGGAGGAGCAAACGTTGATGTGACTGGGAGCGGACGTGCGCAAGGAAAAGATTTTGGGAGCTTTTGGTTCCTCGAGCTAAACTTTAGTCCGTGTCACATCGAATATTCGGAGATTAATTAGGAGAACTAAATATGAGTTAATTATAAAACTAATTGTACAGATGGAGGCTAAACGGCGAGACGAATCTATTAAGTCTAATTAATCTATCATTAGCAAATATTTACTATAGCAGCACATTGTCAAATCATGAACTAATTAGATTTAATAGATTCGTCTCGCCGTTTAGCCTCCATCTGTGTAATGGATTTTATAAATAGTCCACGTTTAATACTTCTAATTAGTATATAAACATTCAATGTGACATGTGCTAAAAATAAGCAGCTGGAACCAAACGCCCCCTTTGGTCTGTGCCTATTCAAGCGAGAGCAGATACGAGCGATCGTCGAAGGCTACACCGGTTGAGGGAAGCGTTTCTCACTAAGCTGCACTAACAAGGAAAAAGCGCTTCTCTGATAAGCGGGTCATTACAAATGGAAGCGGTAGGGACACGGCTAAGAAGAAGCTAAATAGTGTCCCGTTTAGGTAGTAGCTTCAGTTTATTGTGACCATAAGCAGGATTGAAACTGTTTCAGGACCAAAACCTCTCGTTCACACAGGAAGTCGGAGGTTCTTCTTCTTCAGTCTTTGCGGGAGGTTCTTCTTCTTCAGTCTTTGGTCAATGGTCACTGATCGACCCGGCGCGCCGGCAACCTTTGCTGTTGGACGCTTGGAGCCTGAAGGTCAGGGTGATGGATTGATGGGAACTGGGGAGCAGCTGCCAACATGTAGCAGCACTGCAGGAGGGCATGGATGATCATGGAGCTTTCGCCTGTGTACGTGTATGCAGCGGGGCTGTTTGGTTCCGTTTGCTTATTTTTAGCACGTGTCACATCGAATATTTAGATACTAATTAGGAGTATTAAACGTAGACTATTTATAAAACTCATTACATAAGTGGAGGCTAAACGGCGAGACGAATCTATTAAGCCTAATTAAGCCTAATTAATCCATCATTAGCAAATATTTACTATAGCAACACATTGTCAAATTATGGACTAATTAGGCTTAATAGATTCGTCTCGCCGTTTAGCCTCCGCTTATGTAGTGGGTTTTGTAAATAGTCTACGTTTAATACTTCTAATTAGTATCTAAACATCGATGTGATGGGTGCTAAAAATAAGCAGCGTAAACCAAACGTAGTGTGCCTATATGCCTTTAGTGGTGAATATTTCCTCCTCCTAACAAAAAGCCTCCAGGCTGCTGATGGAGATCGAGCAGGGTAATTGGCCATGCCGCTGCGTGCTTGTTATCATTGAGAATCTGAACACCCTAATTGGCCATGGAGATCGTAAGCATATGCATAGGCTAGTACTAGTATCTTCTTCTTCCAGGCTTCTCAATGGACGTAATATTTGGGCTATCAGGAATTCAGGATGCAGATCGATCAAGCAAGCTCGTCGTCAACCTCCTGCACCGGACTGACAAACAACGCTTGAGGCGAACCGCGAGCAAAAGATTTGCTTAGGGTCTGTTTGGTGTTTGGTTCACGGGACTAAAATTTAGTTCTTGTCACATCGAATATTTAGATACTAATTAGAGGTATTAAATATAAACTAATTACAAAACCAATTGTATAAATGAAGGCTAAGTTGCGAGACGAATCTATTAAGCCTAATTAGTCCATGATTTGACCATGTGATGCTACGGTAAATATATGCTAATTATGTATTAATTAGGCTTAATAGATTTGTCTCGCGAATTAGACACGACTTATGCAATTAGTTTTATAATTAGTTCACATTTAGTATTTTAATAGGTATCCAAACATTCGATATGTCCCGAACTAAAAATTAAGGGATGTTTGGATCTTTAGTCCAGACTAAAATTTATGTCACATCGAATATTCGGAGGTTAATTAGGAGGACTAAACATGAGCTAATTATAAAACTAATTACACAGATGGAGGCTAATTCATGAGACGAATCTATTAAGCCTAATTAATCCATCATTAGCACATGTTTACTATAGCATCATATTATCAAATCATGAACTAATTAGGCTTAATAGATTCATCTCGCAAATTAGTCTTCATCTGTGCAATTGATTTTGTAATTAATCTATATTTAATACTCTTAATTAGTATCTAAATATTTATAGGAATTTTAGGAGGGACCAAACAAGCACCCTTCTTTAAATATTTATAGGAATTTTAGGAGGGACCAAACAAGCACCCTTCTTAGTCCATGGATCTAAACGCTCTTCCACCCTAGCTCCTAGGAGCCTAGGACCTGCTGCTGGCGCCTGGCGGTGAGGCTTTGCGAGGAAGGAACCAGCAGAAGCGATAGGATCTGCTGCACTCCTGAGTCCTGACCAGAGGGACCGGAAGGAAGCAGCTGCCGTGTCACTGTGCACCGGTGCCTGTTGTATAGGCCTGCGCATTTATATCGCTCCGGGCCTCTGGCAGGCAGGCAAGGAGACGTGCCGTGAGCCCGTGAAGCAGTGCAGTGATCTCATGATTGCCCTTTGCCCTAGCAGCTCTTGAAAAGCCCTGCTGCTGCGAGCCTGCGCCTCCCATCGGAAAAATTGTCAAAGCACATGGAACCAGGAACCGCGCGAGTGGACAATGGACATCTGGACAAGACAATATACTAGGCATATAGCATGGCGGGCAGCCGGCAGGTAATTTGGCTTTGCTGCGTTGCTTTCGCTTGGCCTGCCGCGAGGACGAGACGAGGCCCGTGGTGACGCGCGGCGGCCAGAGGACAACTTGGTGAAATTCAGAAACCAGAGACAGGCAAACAAGGGCAAACCGATCGAGTTGGGGTAAGAAGCAAAGCAAGGGTTAGTGAAAGGAGAACACGCCATGCATCTGCAGCTCAAGTTTCACCGATGTACTAGTATTTAGGTCAACGTTAATAGCGTTTCTGTATTTAGCTTCCTTTCTGCTGAAAACTAGGGCCGGCCGTGCATCTGCTAGTTGCTCCCTCTCGCCGAGCGCCGTCATGCCGTCAGCCTTCATAGCGCGGCTACGGTGGTGTGGTGTTTGGATACGCCTGCTAAATTTTAGCACCTCTCACATTGGATGTTTGGATACTAATTAGGAGTATTAAATATAGTTTAATTACAAAATTAATTGCACAGATGGAGTCTAATTCATGAGACAAATTTATTAAGACTAATTATTCAAACTTATTAAGTCTAATCCACCACATTATCAAATCATGAACTAATTAAGTTTGAATAATTAGTCTTAATAAATTCGTCTCATGAATTAGACTCCATCTGTGCAATTAGTTTTGTAATTAGCTCATATTTAGTCCTCTTAATTAACCTCTGAAAATCAGATACGATCCTACTAAAGTTTAGCAACTTGTATCAAACATCCCCTAACTAGCCGGCTGTCCGGCACGCGCAACGCTGACACGCCTGCTCATTCAATTCTTCTGGCTCGATCGATATATATGACCGAGCCAGAAGAACCGGACGATTGCATCATTCACCGCCCAGGGTGTGTGTGTTGCATCTTGCATCATCCACTGCTGATTGCCCAGAGGCTGCAGCCGCTGCTAGCGTCACTGCTCGGTCACCAGCCAAAGGTAAACAGAGGCCCTGGAGTTGGAGGTCAAGCGGCTACCGTGCTCACGGATGGGTAGCCATTTTTGCATTGCCCGGTAAGAAAAACATCGGCGACGTCCCTTGTTGAATATTCTTCCCGTTTTCAGTCCAACACGCGTAGTGCGGGAGAAAGTGCGGCGCCGCAAGTTTTCAGCGCGACGGTGGTTTCCGTGCTGATCAGACGGCACAAAAATGTCTCAACAGATAGACTCCGTGCACAGTGCTCGAAGAGGAATGGGCTTGCCTGCCACGTCTCCATGCGCGGCCATTGACCATGGTCTACCGGAAAGTGTGGGACTACCGGACTAGGGAGAGTAGAGCCAGGGTTTAGCTGCTGCTTTGAACAGGGAAGACCGGCCGAAGAAGAAACGAACACAAGATAAGACCCGTTTGATTCTTAGTCCCTCCTAAATTTCTCTCGTATCGAATGTTTAGATACTAATTAGGAATATTAAATATAGACTAATTACGAAACCAATTGCGCAGATGGAGACTAATTTACAAGACGAATCTATTAAACCTAATTAGTCCATAATTCGACAATGTGATGCTACAGTAAACATGTGCTAATGATAGATTAATTATGTTTAATAAATTCATTTTGCGAATTAGCCTCCATCTGTATAATTAGTTTTATAATTAGGGGGTGTTTGTTTCCTAGGGGCTAAACTTTAGCCCCTATCACATCAGATGTTTGGATACTAATTAGGAGTATTAAATATAGACTAATTGCAAAACTAATTGCATAGATGAAGGCTAATTCGCGAGATGAATCTATTAAGCCTAATTAATCCATGATTTGATAATGTGGTGCTACAGTAACTATTTGCTAATGATAGATTAATTAGGCTTAATAGATTCGTCTCGCGAATTAGCCCAGGACATCTGCAATTAGTTTTATAATTAGCTCATATTTAATCTTCTAATTAGCATCTGAACATTCGATGTGACAAGGGCTAAACTTTAGTCAAGATCCAAACACGCTCCCTTAGCTCATATTTACTACTCCTATTAATCTCCTTCGATGTGACGTAAACTTACACTTCAGCTCAAACGTCCAAACGTCCCTTGTGTGCCCCCGACACTCACCGTCTGACGAGCGTCTTTCGACTGTGCAAGAACAGAGCCCGGTCAGCTTGACTCTATGCATTGACCGCCCGATTGACCGTTGGAGCCGCAGTAAATTGTTTGGACAGACGTCTGTATCGCCGAGCCTTTTCAAGGCTGTTAGTTATGTGGCATTGCGTAACGCTAATTGGCTCCAGTTTGGGTTTTCATTCGTCGATTTTTAGCGCACGCTAATTGGCCTGTTGGCCAAATTGGAAGATGCAAAATTACTGTACCAGCACTGTAGCACACTGTAGCGTTTCGTTTGTATTTATGAATTATTATCCAAATATTGACTAATTAGGCTCAAAAGATTCGTCTCGCAAAGTACAACAATACTGTGCAATTAGTTTTTAATTTCGTCTACATTTAGTACTCCATGCATGTACCGCAAGTTTGATGTGATGGAGAATCTTCTTTTTGCATAATGTCAAAGTTGTAAGTTGGGAGGTAACTAAACATGGAAAAAAAAAAAAAGGTGTACAGGCACCGCTACATTGAGATTGCGACTGACTCTGCAAGGAGATGTCCTTACACTGATGATCTTTTTTAGACGGTAAGTTCCACCACGATAAACCCAAGCGACTTGACTCTTGTGGCTGCTGAAGAGTGCGCCCGCAGGAAACTGTGTTGAAGCATCAACGCATCACAATTGCGCGGGCGAGGCATGCGGATTATACTTGTACTTGTCATTGCGAGGTTAGTCATTATTAGCAAAAGCAACATTCAGTAGTAGTAAACAGCTACTCCCTAATTCAAATTGAAGGTCCTTTTAACTTTTCTAGCAACGACAGATCGGAGCGAGTACCTAGCCCTATGCTCCAGGTGCATCCAAACATTGGACTGGTACAAGCATAACAAAAGATGGCCTCTCACTATTCTCTAGGCCGGAGCATCATCCAACGCTGGATGAGCAGAAACATCAGCAAAAGATGATCGCGCGCACGCTATTATGCATCTATCTATGCGCATGTGGGTGCCGTATCTACATCCATCCAAGATCCGGCGAGGGAGGGCTCGGGTCAAATTCGAGCGCCACGGCCTTGTCGCGGAGGAAAACGTCGGTGAGGACAGTGCTTGACCGCAGCGATGCCTCGAGGATCTTCAAACCCTACAGCAAAACCCAATGTTTCGGATCGATTATCATGTTTCGGTCGTCAGCTCTCTAGGAGGAGGAACAAGGAGCAGATGACATGAAAAGAGGCAGCTGCGATGGCGTACACTTACCTCGTTGTGGCCGAGCCGCACCGTCGCCACCTGGAACGCCGCCGCCTCCTGGAACCCGGTGACGACGCCCCTCATGATGTTGCCGGCCAGCGCGAGGAAGGTGCCGGTCGCGGGCACGACGGTGAGGTTGTCCTTGAGCATGCACACCAGGGCCGGCGCCGCCGCCGCCGCCTCCTGCTGCTCGGAACCGCCGGCCCCGGGCGCGCCGGGCGGCACCTCCGCCGCCATAGTGCCCCCGCAGGACGGGCACGTCGCGCCGCTCCTGTCCGCCACGTACTTGCCGCAGCCGGCGCCGCGCTTGTCGCCGCACACGAAGAAGCGCTTCTTCCGCTTGCTGCCCAGGCGGGGGCGGCGGCGGAGGCGGGCAGCGGCGGCAGCTGCAGGAGGCCGCGTGCGCGAGTCGAGCGGGAGCGAGTCGAGGTGCGAGACGAGGAGGGAGTGGAGGAAGCTGACGGCGTCCCGGCTGGCCTCCGCGAACAGCACCCGAGGAGCCTTGGTGTCGATGAAGAGCTTCAGGCTGAACGCGGCGGCGGCGGTGGCGGTGGCCATTCTCGGAGACTGCTAGTTCCCCCGGTAGCTTTCCCTTTGCCAGGAACGCCCCCGCGCGGCTGCACGGGCATATAAAGAGCGTACGAACGCCGAATCGCCGATCGCCGGGCTGCGCTGATGGGAAGCGCGCAAGGAAAGGGTCTGTGCGAGCAAGATACCAGCTTGCTTGGTGTCGAAGGTTCACGCATGGAACAGTTCTTCTGACTCCGGTCACTGGAGCGGCGCCAGCGGGCCCACGCGTCGGTTTGCACTTCCCAATGTGTTTGCCTGTTGGACGCTTCAAGGTGATGGAGGCAGGCAAAGGGAGCAGCAGCTGCAGCAGGCCATGTCCATGGATATCGGATGGGTCGGTCAGCTGTACATGCTACTCGTACGTACTACTGGGGTAAATACTGGGGCCCACGCGAAAGCTCCATGATCATCCATGCCCTCCTGCAGTGCTGCTACATGTTGGCAGCTGCTCCCCAGTTCCCATCAATCCATCACCCTGACCTTCAGGCTCCAAGCGTCCAACAGCCTACAGTCAGGCGGTACAGATACTGATACTGTAGTGTTAAATTTTTGCACTGCCAGAGGAACTCTGGAACAGGAATGGGCAGGTTTGCCGCGTCTCCATGGCCACCCGATGACTGACCGATCCCAGGTGCAGCAAGGAAAGAACAAAGAAGGACGACGAAGGCCTTGACATTTGACGCGGAGGAGGCGCGGACTGACAGATGTGCGCTTGCACCGTAGAGCAGGATAGTGACCGCTTGATGGAGGGACGTCCATGCATATGGAACACGGGCAGTGTAGAGCACGCATGGGTGCAGCGTCTATGGCTTGTGTCCCTTCCTTTTTGTTTTGCGAATTTATAAAGACTTGCCTCGTTCCAAAGTGTGTGATCCTCGTTACAGAGTGTGATCTTTTGGCTCTTCATTCTTCTCTTCCAATGAAGCGAGAGATTTGGTTGTGCATCAGTGGCAGTGCATGCAATGCGACAGCTCAGGCCGTAGAGTTTAGGGCTTGTTTACCTCACTCCCAACTCCTAACTTTGGCACTATGCAAAAAGAAGATTCCCCGTCACATCAAACTTGCGGTACATGTATGGAGTACTAAATGTAGATGAAATTAAAAACTAATTGCACAGTTTTGTTGTACTTTGCGAGATGAATCTTTTGAGCCTAATTAGTCAATGTTTGGATAATAATTCACAAATACAAACGAAACGCTACAGTGTTGCTATAGTAATTTGGCACCTCCCAATTTGGCGAAGTAAACAAGGCCATCAGTTCACACCATCCGGTCCACTGTGCACTGGCGATGGGGAGCACCGGAGCAGGATGATGTGACTGTGCATGGAAGGAAGCTGCGGTGCTCGATCGGCTCCTGCTGGCTGCAGCGCAAGCTACGTACTCCTACATGCTGCTGCAGTTATGGCTTGGTTTGGTTACATGTGCTATCACCCGTCATATCGAATGTTTAGATACTAATTAGAAGTATTAAACGTAGACTATTTACAAAATCATTACATAAGTGAAGGTTAAACGGCGAGACGAATCTATTAAGCCTAATTAGTTCATGATTTGACAATGTGTTGCTACAGTAAACATTTGCTAATGATGGATTAATTAGGCTTAATAGATTCATCTCGCCGTTTAGCCTCCACTAATGTTATGGGTTTTGTAAATAGTCTACATTTAATACTCCTAATTAGTATCTAAATATTTGATGTGACACGTGCTAAAAATAAGCAAAGGGAACTAAACACCCCGTGGCCTGCAACTGCAAGCGAGAAATGGAAAAGCCTGCCTCTCCAGTCTCCCCTCACAAAAACCGTGAACGTAGCACCTGCAGACACTGTGGTAGGACGTACCTATACTTTTTTTTCCAAAAAATAAAAGAGACACTGTGGTACACGTATGTAGTGGTAATGGTAAATTTGGTGTTGTTACATGAGCTAATTACTTTTCGTCGTTAATTTTTGACACCATCCCGGCCCCCTTCCCTGTTGCTAGATTCTTCAGTGCAGCTGCGCGCAGCAACGCCTCTTCGGCAATGCTCCACGAGGACAGGAGGACGAAGCTGCTAGTTTTTCCATGACAGCGCTTGACTTGACTGCTTTGACTTGGACAGACGTGCTGGCAAAGCCCGTGCTGGCCGGCGGGGAGGCAAGTACGGCAGGCAGGAGATGGAGCTGCAGGGGTGTAGTGAGAAACAGAAACAAGAACGGCAGATCGATGCGGTGGAACTGGCCACTTCCTGAGAACCGACCTTCGGTACAGGTGAGTAGTCCCCCTGCCGGCTACCTGACCATTATCCTGACCATTATCGTTTGTTTGGTACTAATGACACACTATTTAGTACGGATCGGTACTAAACTACAAGACACGTCGCGCTGTAGCGGACGGCAGTTTAGTACCGGTTAGTGTTACCAATCAGGTTATTCTTTTTTTTCCTTTCGTTTCAATTTGTGGGTTGGTTAGTATTCGTATTAGTGTAATATATATATATATATATATATATATATATATATTGATCTAGCATATAGTAAAGTTTACATATATTATATTTATACAATTTACATACACTTTAAATATTACAAGTTTTCCGACTATGCACTACACGTTGTCATCCGAGTCCCTGATTGGATAAAGTTGACTCACACTTGTTCCATCGTAATAGAATTCTCCCTTTGAATTTACGACCTCCTTCAAAAGGAATCCACATAGTTGCTCTTGAATTGTCTTGAGTCGTTCTGGGGTGATGAGATCTTCTCTCATTTCAGCAATATGTCACGTGCAAATTAACATCATCATTATATGTGCAGATTGAAAAATATTGAAAATTGATATGAATTGTGTTTACGTACTTGGTGTTGACGGTCTCTGCCTTTCTTGGGGTCTACAATGTCGTGGATGAACTCACAACAGTAGTATCCACATAAGTTGTTTCTATCCTCCTGCCTCAAACACTAAATGTGAAAAAAGGAGTTATGAAATATTCAAGCAGTCGTGGTTTTTAAAGAGGTGACATGCACTAGATGTCCAAATTGAAATCATACTAGAAAGTTATCTTTGATACGAAGTTCTTCCTTGAATGGTCCTGGGTGTTTTTTTATGAAGTGAGCCCATACCCTGTAAAGCGCGTTTATGAGGCTTTGGTACTCTACTTTTTGTTTCCTCTCCGGTCCAGCACTGTGATGTGGCTTTGATCAATCTCGATAACAAGCAGTATCCAGTGGAACCTGTTCATATACACACGCAATGTTAGATATACTTATTATTAACTTGAACGGATGATGAAAAAAAGGATGAATGACTCACTAAAAGTTGTACAATAAAAGTATGTATTGCATGTGATGTTGTTTATCCAGAAAGTTGAAAATAGTCTTCATAGTACGATTTGGCCATTGCATTAAGCATCCCTCGTTAATAACATGCGGGTCTATGAAGCCGACATGATAGTATTGTTTTCTCCGGCAATGTTGAATCTCCATTCTGTATGATACAAAATAAAAGAGGGGATGAGATGGTGCACAATTAATGTAGGAGCTAGGATGTAGATATTAGAGCAAACACTTACAGAACTGATGCACTAACGAGGGACTTGTCAAGGGCGTCTTGATGGTACAAGTAACATAGACTTTCAAACTCAATCCATATGTCATCTGGCCCTCAAAAGTAATCACGATCTTGAACCCGAGCAGCGAACATGATACCTCCTCTGTTCCGTATCCCTTAGCGATGCTTCCTTCTGGACGGGCACGATTGCGAGTGTACTTCTTTAGGACCGACATTAACCTCTCAACAGGTCACATATTGTGCAGGTACACTAGACCTAGAATGGTTATCTCTTTAACAAGGTGATTCAAGAGATGAGTTATAATATTAAAGAAGGAAGGTGGAAAGACCATCTTAAAACTGACAAGATACTGTACCACGTCATTCTATAGTTTTATTAGATTGTTTGGATCGATTGCCTTCTGCGAAATTTCATTGATGAACGCACATAGCTTTACGATTGTTAATCTCACATTCTCTGGTAGAATACCCCTTAGTGCAATCGGAAACAACTGTGTCATCAGGATGTGATAGTCATGTGACTTTAGATTTGTGAATTTCTTCTCTTCCACATTTATTATTCCCTGTACATTAGAGGAGTACGCGGATGGGACCTTTATACTATTCAAGCAAACAAACATGCTTTCTTTCTCCTCTTTGCTGAGAGTGTAGCTGGCAAACATAAGTAGTGTTGTCCATTCTCTCTTTTCCAGATGTAGGTCCTCTGGTTGTCCTGTACGTTTCAAGTCCTGCTTTGCTTCCAATGTATCCTTTGGTGCCCCATGAACACTAAGGAAGCCTAGCAGGTTCACGCAAAGATTCTTCGTCAGGTACATCATGTCAATTGCGTTGCAGACCTCTAGAACTTCCCAATAAAGTAGCTACTAGAATATAGACTTCTTCTTCAAAATGGTTGCACGCCGTTATCGTCATTTGGAACAGGTTGGCTACCAGAACCCTTACCAAAGACTACCTTCACATCCTTTATCATAGAAAATACACGCTTTCCATTATGGTACAAAGGCTTAGCACAAGTGTTGGGCTCCCCTTTAAAATGTTTTCCTTTCTTTCTTAAAGGGTGATTCGCATGAATAAATCGACGATGGCCCATATACACCACCTTTCGACAGTGTTTCAAAGACATACTATCGGTTTCATCTAGATAGTGGGTGCATGCCCGATATCCCTTGTTCGTCTGTCCTGATAGGTTACTAAGTGCAGGTCAATCATTGACAGTTAAAAAAGGCAATGCTCTGAGAATGAAAGTCTCTTGTTTGTCCTCATTCCACACAGGTACACTTTATTCCTTTCAGAGCAGTAAAAGTTCATCAACCAATGGTCTTAGGTACATGTCAATGTCGTTGCTAGGTTGTTTTGGGCCTTGGATAAGGACTGACATCATGATGAACTTGCGCCTCATGTACAACCAAGAAGAAAGGTTGAAGATACATAGGATCATAGGTCATGTACTATGAGCACTACCAAACTCACCAAATGGATTCATTCCATCAGTGCTTAAACCAAACCTTATGTTCCTTACATCCTTCTCAAAGTCTAAAAATTCTCTATCAACATTTCTCCACTGGGAACTATCTACGGGGTGTCTTAGCTTCTCATCTTGCTTACGTTCTTCTTTATGCCATCACATCAACTTAGCGTGCGCCTTTTTTCTGAACAAGTGCTTCAAACGTTGTATTACAGGGAAATACCACATCACCTTTGCTGGAACTCTCTTCTTGATAGGCTGCCCATCAACATCACTAAGGTCATTTCACCTGATCTTATACCGCAATGCCTTGCAAACAAAACAAGCATCCAATGTCTCATATTTCTCATCGCGATAAAGGATACAATCATTAGGACATGCGTGTATCTTCTATACATCCAATCCTAGAGGGCAAACAACCTTTTTTCTTCATATGTGGTTAAGGGCAGTTCGTTACCCTCGGGAAGCATGTTCTTTATGATTCTCAATAGCTCCTCAAATTCCTTATTGGTCACACCATTTGCTCTCTTCCACTGCATCAATTCCAGTGTGCTACCTAACTTTTTGTGGCCCTATTTGCAATCGGAGTACCACAACTTTTTGTGATCCTCCAACATCTTCTAAAATTTCTTTATCTCCTTCGCATTTTCGGAGTCTTTCTTTGCATCTAGCAACACCTGACCTAGTTTGCCAGTTGGTTCATCTTCTGCAAAATCTTCTCCAGTCTTGCCCATTTAAAAATCTGCAAAGGCACCACCTTCAACCCAGTCAGCTGGAATGTTGTTATCATCATCTTCTTCTTCACCGTCTTCCATTACAACTCATCTTTCGCCGTGCTTGATCCAAAGAATATAGTTATTCATGAAACCCTAACGAATATGTGGTCATGTAGAGTTTTTCTATTAGAGTGATCCTTACTATTTTTGCACATTCTGCATGGACAACACATGAAACCCCTCGGTGACTTGTTGGCCTTTGCCGGTTCGAGAAAAGTCTTTAGGCCATTAATGAACGGCATGGAGCACTGTCATCGTACATCCATTACCGGTCCATCTATAAAAAGTTTTTAATTTACTTCTCCATTTGTAAATCAACAAATGTAAAAAAATACTTTCTGAAAAATACTACTAACCTTTTATATATAGACCACTTTCGATGAGCAAATTAAAACCCTACAGATTTTGTGGAGAATTTCGGCAGCAACTACCTTTGTCCCAAATTGTCGTTAGCTTGAGCTCAACTATGTTATTTATGTAAAGCAACAAAATTAGTTGATTATTTTTGTTTCAACATTGTACTTATATTATTGATGTAAAGCGACAAAAGTAATTAACACAATATATATTTGTCAACATCCAATACGAATTTATCAACATCGAATAGACTTTCATAAGTAAAGTTTCTACATTCTACATGCATATATAAATTGAAAAACTCTCCATTCATTCTCACTCTAAAAAAGCACAAATTTCTCTAGCTACAAAGCATAAAACATAGAATACAAATTATGAGAGGAGGGGAGCTTTAGAACAGTTGGAAGAGTGAAATCCCCTAAATCATGGGAAAAATGGGCAGCACCTCCCCTAGATCGCCATGGGAGTGAAGAAGCCCGAGCTCATGGTCAAATGGTTGAGCTCGGACTCGGGGTGGAGGAAGGAGCTTATTTTATAGTTTGTACATTAGTACCATTTGGTGGTCATTACTAGAAATATGACCTCTCATCCCTAACATTAGTACCGGTTACATTTGGGATCAGCCGGAGGCCCTCTAGTACCGGATGTGGGCTCCATCCGCTACTAGAGGGCTCCAACCGGTACTAGAGGGTGACCTCTAGTACCGGATGGAGCCCACATCCGGTACTAGAGGGGCTCCTCTTTTTTTTCCCACCGCCTATCTCCTCCTCCTTTTTTTCCCACGCCGTCTGTCTCCCTCATAGATTTTTTATGCGTCCTCATTCGCTTCGCCTCTCGTCTCTATCTCCTCATCTCCTCTATCTCCTCACTCCTCTCTCTCCTTTCTCTCCCTTCCTCCTCCTTCCCTCACCTCACTAGCCGGCCAGCCCCTTCCTCTGCCTCCCCTCCCCTCCCCCTCCGCCGCTCCTCACTGGCGGCGAGGAGCGACGGCGGGGCAAGGTGAGCTGGTGGCGAGTCATTTTTAATCGGGGTGGCGTAGGAGGGTGGAGTGGTGGCGGGGTCATCGGGCTGCAGCGGCGTAGGAGGGCTTCAGGCGAGCGGGACGAGGCGGATGTGTGGTGGATCCGGTGGAGGGCGAAGGAGGCCAGCGGCGGTGGCAGAGGAGGGGGCGGGGGCGGGGGTGGGGTGGAGGCGGAGGAGGAGGGGCAGCGGGGGTGGAGGGGGTAGATCCGGAGAAGGGGTAGAGGAGTGGCGGTGGCGGAGGGGGCGGGGCGGTGGGGTGGCGGCGGAGGGGGCGAGGCTGCGGGTTGGCGGCGGAGGGAGCGGGGGTGGAGGGACGGAGGGAGGTCGGGGCCGGCGGGAGGCCGCCAGCGAGGGTGGAGGGGTGGGGCCGGCGAGGAGGAGCGGCGGGGGTGGGAGCATTTTCGTATTTTTAATTTTTTAACACCCTCTGGTACCGGTTGGATGGCTAGTACCGGTTGCAACTGGTACTAAAGGGGGTTTGGGACCGGTACTAGAGGCGATTTTTGTAGTAGTGGGCTCTAGCCAGTACTAAATTGTAACATTTAGTACTGGCTGAAGCTAACAGCGGTACACACATGCGTGAGCACCATTTAGTATTGGTTGAAGCTAACAGCGGTACACACATGCGTGAGCACCATTTAGTATTGGTTGAAGCTACCAGCTGGTACTAAATGGCTTCTAGAGGAATCTAGCCGTTGGCCACCCGATCCCCATATGTCATTTAGTACCGGCTGAGGCTCGAAACCGGTACTACAGAGCTCCGGTGGTAGTATGTGTAACGACCGATACAACGCTACCGGATGAAAAGACGTCCGATGCGTTGGACGAATGCTCAATTTTACAGTAGCGAGCTCTCGGCTTCCGGGCCAAGCCACCTGCTGATACCCTTGGGTTCTCGTCTTCTCGATCGTCGTCGCTCGCTGTCAAGGTGTTACCAAGGACCGAACTTGAGCCTTGACGGCTCTTTGCCGATGCCGATGGATCTTGTGATTGAGGTCTTGTGGCCGAACGTATTGTCGATGGCAGACCGCAAGCAATTGGGTTTCTTCTTTTAGACTGGGCAGCCGCAGTCTCTGCGAGCGATGGGGCATGCCCGTACATGAAGGTCAGGAGCAGCTAGTGCCACGGCAGGCCTTGGTTACAGTATAGTATAAGGTATTGTATAGCCTTGCAGTGAAAGGTATCCCCAGTGTTATGAACACGCAGCCCGCTCCTCTGCACACGCAGTACGCAACACAGGCATGCGCGTTGAGACAGGCCTGCCTGAGGCTTCTCTCGCAAGGATTAGGTCTTGTCAATTCCCCGCTGGCCTGCGGCCTGGCCGAGTTGTCGTCTGCTTGACTCAGGCACGACGGCGGCGATCACCGTATTGTACAAGCCTGAGCGTGAACTTGTTCGTTCCGTGAGCACACATCACCCACAATTCAAAGACCCTATTTTATGTGAGCCACCTGCACTTCTACGGAGGGAGGTAAGAGACATCGAGATGGCAGGGAACATATGGAAGGCGCAGGCCCTGGAGCGGGTGACGGAGGCGGGATGCCGCTTCGACAGCGCCCGCTGGCGGCTCCTCGACGCGGTGGCGCGCCTCGCGCCGCCGGCGCACGTCTTCGCCCGCGGCGCGCGGCGGGGCCTGCGCCACAGGATCCGGCTCGTCCTCGGCGATCTCGCCGGAGTGTCCGGCGAGCTCTCCCTCGCCGCGTCGGCCGTGGCGGCGGCGGAGCTCGTCGCGCTCCGCGGCGCCGCGGTCAGCCCGATGCTCTCCATCCACGGCCGCGAGCGGCACGCCCTGGGCGCGCTCCGGAGCGCCCGGGGCCTCGCCGAGGACGCGCACGGCTCCGTGGAGCGGTGCCGCGGCCACCTGCGTGCGGCCTTGTACCTGCTGGACCACCCGGGTCTCCCTGGTGTGCTCGGCTTCGTCGTGGCCGAGCGCACCGCCGCCCACCGCGTCCTCGAGGACGCGCTGGCGTCCGCGGTGGAGAGCGAGATGCTGGTCATCACCGCCCGCCAGTACATACGTGTCAACTAGCTAGGTCCCACATATGAGTTCTTTCTATGTCTGTTCGTTAATTTGATCGCTAGCTCATAAGCCATTAAGCCGATCAACCGTTTGCATTCAACATGCATCCTGTCTTTGTACGTGTTCTGCTGACACTGTGATCGAACACATGACTTCCATAGGTGGTTCAATTCCTCAAACCAGACATTGCATGGCATTAGTCCCTCTTTTATCTCTCTTCATCATCAATAAAACTATATTGAACTACATTAGCATGACATTGTGGCATTATTGTCGTGTTTATTAATCGTAAATTTCACTAGGAAGCTGCAGCAGTGGAGTGAGGGTGCAGTTGAAACTTTTTGTTCGTGGGGAGGGTCAGGTCACTTCTAGGAGGAGCTTAGATGCAGAGGTAGAAGAACTAGAAGGGCAGCCACCATGTTGAGAAAAAGATTATGTAATTAATCATGTTTATTGGATTATGATTTTTAAATTTTGTGTAAAAATATTGAAACGGTATATAAGAATATAGAAGTAGCTAGTATATTCCAAACGTGGACATTTTGTTGAGGGGCCATATGGGCGCCCCCCCCCCCCCCTCCCCCCCTCGAGGAGGACCTTGTGAAATTGTTTTGCTAGTGGCCTGTTAGACATTGTTTGCCAAAAAGGACTAATAAAAAAAAGCGTACTATGTGTAATACTCGTGGACTCGGTACTATAAACAGCAGGGTCAGTGTAACACCCTGAACTCTGCCTATGAATAGCAGGGCTTACATGTAAGATAATGTGAGGGAAGTTATAAAAACCAATAGCAGCTAGAGAGAAGGGAACCAAGAAATCAAATAGAAGCTTATTCCCTTCCCTTGCTTGTTTGTCCTCGGTGGCAGCAGCGGCGGCGATTCCATCTCACGTCATGGCGATCTCGTCGGCAGCTACGGGAGAATTTATCCAGTGAGAGCTTGTTATCTTCCTCACGTCCCGATCCTCACCGCCGGTGGCCTCGGGGTTGCGACAATTGGTATTGAGAGCTAGCTTTTTCTCGGCGTGGGTATTCCGGTCATTGCTCTGCATCTGCGGCAGCATATCGGCGGTGTTGTGGCGGCGGTAGATCCATGGGGGTTCTGCAGCGTGCGGCGGCAGCGGCGAACCGGGCTGCTCCAACTACGGTAACCAGCATGTCGATGTTTGATGCGGACGTGAACCGGGAGGCGCGGTGGTCACGGCTACAGGAGGGGTTGAATCGGCTTCACACCCGCATCGAATCCATCGACACCACACAGCAGTGCATGGCGACACAGTTCACCCTGGCATCCACGACGCTGGATCAGGTGAGGAGAGGTCAACAAGTCATGGCGAAGCAATTGGAGACTATTCTCCAGGCTGTGGCAAGGCTTGCTTCCTCTCCGAGATTGAGGCCGATGGATGGATTGGAGGTGAGTCCTCCTAAACGTAGCAAAGGGTGCTTGATATTGGGGACACCAACGGTGCCATGGAACTTGAGGCCGGGGGAGGAAAACGTGATGTGTGCTGTGGCAGGAGGCATACCCACCAGCTGTTCGACGGTTTACCTGACTCAGAGTCGTGAGGAGATTATGGCGAGTGGTGATAGCAGTTACTTGCTGCAACAGGATTTTGTTGTACCTGATGCCCCATCAGGTGTTTGTGGGAATGTCACAGGAAGTAAGTGCAGACCAGGCACTAGATGGCTTGCCTTGTGTGAATGGTTGGTCTGATGGCAATGATAGAGAAGAAGGTGAAGCGGTTCCATGGTTGCAGGATCTGCAAGTAGCATGTGCTACATCAAAGCTAGCAGGGTGTGAGGAAAACAGTTTGGTTGCTGTGCAGGTCACCAGGAATGTGAGGATATGCCACACAACCTTGACATGCACATCAATCTTTTAGAGCAATTTGCTGATGTTAAGCAGGGACATGGAGACAGTGATTTCCTTACTGAAGTTGGTGATTTACCATTGTTTTTACAGCATGACGTGGTCATAGCAAATGACATATTTGATGTGCTTGCTGTCCAGGAGCTGAACCTTGGCATTAAGAACTTGGTCAATTGTGAAGAAATGAAAGGAGCAAGTGTCTACAGCTTTGAGAAGTGTGAAATTGATACTGCTCACTCACTGCTTGGAACTTATCGTGGTTGGGAGATTTCAGTCAGTGCAATAATGTCAATAGACATGTGCTTGAGAAAATGACAGCATGGAGGTATGGTAGTTTTAGTCCAGGACAAAGTGAGCTCAGCGTGGTGGATGGTGAAAAATTACACAATGAAATAGCCCTCAAAGCCAATGGCAATTTGCATCTGAAAGATCATGGAGCTGGTTTTGGTATGGTGTTGTCCTCTGCAGGGTGCATGGCAGAAAAAGGGAGTGCTCGTTATGTAATTTCTGAAATGCCACCATAGTGTCAAAATACTTTCAAGAGTAAAGTATATGGCCAGTCCTCAAACTTGTCTCGCTATGTCACTTGGATCCCTGTACTCTCAAAATGCATATCTGGCTCCCTAAACTTAGCCTCGGGTATTATTTAGATCCCTATACTCTTAGAATGCAGATCTAACCCCCTAAACCTGGCTTTGGGTGTCATCTAGGTCCATATACTCTCAAAAAGTATTGTCATCTCAATTAAATTGATAAAAACTTAATTTTACATGGATATAATTTAATTGTAGTCAAATAAAGTGAATTTCAGTTCAACATGTGTGGAGAATTTTGATGCGTGGTGAACCCAGAGAGATTGATGATCTTTTACTTTGGAGGTAATATGTTAACTTCATGCTCTGTTATACCTATAAGATTGTTCAAATTTAAATAACTCATTGTACTTACTAAACTAAAATCAGGGGCTTATAAGATGAATTACTGATCAAATTGTCGTCGTCAAGATAGGCGGATCAAGACTTAGACTAGTAAATTACTTTTATGCGCGTAAGGCTTCAAATGGTGGCGTGGGAGACACGGGTTTAGACTGGTTCGGGCAAGGGAAGCCCTACGTCCAGTATCGAGGCTGCTCGTGTTTCCCACACGGGGTTCTGTAGTAGGGGTTACAGATCGACGAGAGAGGGACTGGTCCCAAGTCTCTTGTGTGCTTGTGCTCTAAGGGAAAGTAGCAATGTGCTGTTGGCTTGAGGGAGAAGAATCTGATCCCCCGTCTCTGGCTCCCGATGCCCCTTTTATATCGCAAGGGGACAGTCGGGGCTACAGGAGAGATCGGGTGATGAGGGCAGTAAAGAGTTTAAACGTAGCACAGTAAAAATACAACACGAAGGGAGGAACCAAGTTCCTAGGCGCCCGGCGCCCTCGCCGGCCTTCGGTGTCTGCCGGCGCGTATGCTGGAGGAGGAGGGCGGCCGTGCGCCAACTGTCGTCGCGGCCTACGGATAGCCCCTTCGGTGTCCGTAGGCGCCAGGTCATGATGAGGGCGTTTCGTCGCCACTCTGGTGTCCGTTGGGAGGGACGGCGGATGCCGTCGTCCTGATGATGGCTCACGGAGAGCAGACGTCACATCCCTACAGCCGGGCACGCGGGGCCCGAGAACGGGCTGGTCTTCCCTCTGCTCAGGACGGCGCAGGCCATGAGTACCCTGCGGCGAATGGAAGGAAGCCGCCGGCACTGTAGCTTTGTACAGTGTGGTCGTGCATGGGTACTTGCAGCGGGTTGCGTGAGGAGCGCGGTCATCCTTCTTCCTGCCAGGCCTGCGGCGCATTTATGACGAGGTCGACAAGGGGGACCCACGGGATCGTTACCTTGATCACCCGGTCCGTGCCCGAGGGGGATATCCGTGCTGGGGGCCCCAGTGAGTCCGACCCCCGTGCCCAGGGTCGGGCGAGGCGGAACCTTGTGGCGAGGGGTCGGGCGCCCCCGACCCTGGGGTCGCGGTCGGACGAGGCGGAGCCTCACGGCGGGAGGTCGGACGCTCCTGACCCCGGGACCGCGGTCGGGCGAGGCGGAGTCCCACTCATGTTGGGCTTGATGGCGATTTCATTATCCTGGATGGGCCTGGGCCTTCATGTTTGTTCCTTTAAGCGGTATTTAGGAGATCGTTAATATTTTCCCCCAACACAAATATCGGATGAAACTGACGTGGCAATAAAACAAGTTTGGAAATGTGCCAATGAAAATAATGGCTTACTTGAAAGCATAAATTTTGATCTTATCATGTTCTATTAGTGGGATGACAATGCATTTCAAGAGTTTAGGAACCTATATGACACCTGAAGCCAAGTTTGGGAGTAAGATCTGCATGTTGAGAGTACAGGGACCTAAATGACACCCGAGTCCAAGTTTAGGGAGCCAGGTATGCATTTTGAGAGTACAGGGATCTAAGTGACACAGCTAGACAAGTTTAAGGACCGGCCATGTACTTTACTCTACTTTCAACAAAGGAAACTATCACATGAAAACAGATTATTCAATTTTTGACAAAATATCTTCATGGAAGCAAAATGGTTTAAATCCATAGAGTAGAGTCAACCAAACAGTGCTTGAGGCAATATCAGAGCGGAAGCATGGTGGAAAAGTAGCAGGTGTTTGTACCTCATCAATGGGCTCCCAAGGTAGATGTGAGCTAAATGGAAGGATTTGGGATCCGGGCATTCATAAATCAGCTTAGATAAGTTCAGTAATGAGTCATGACTGCTTTGCTTGCACAGACATGGTGAGAGAATGAGCCGGGGCTGCAGCTTAAATGAATCTAGTTATGACTGATGACCTGAGTTCTTCAGAGAAGTTGGACGGTAAAGACTAAGCAAAGAGTGGGCTATGGGGTTGCTCGAAGACAAGCAACTTTTTGAGGCGGCGGAAGTGTAACATCCATGGACTCGGTCTATGAATAGCAAGGCCCACGTGTAAGATAATGGGAGGGAAGTCGTAAAAACCAACAGCTGCTAGAGAGAAGGGAACGAAGAAATAAAATAGAAGCTAATTCCCTTACTTGTTCGTCCTCAGTGGCGGCGATGGCGATTCCATCTCACGTCACGGCGATCTCGTCGGCAGCCACGGGAGAATTTATCCGGTGAGAGCTTGTTATCTTCCTCACGTCCCGGTCCTCACCGCCAGTGGCCTCGGGGTTGCGACACTATGCATGCCAACGATTAATTTTGAAAGCAAACCTCAAGCGTGCCCTATTTGAATCACATATTGTGCTCGAGCAACGTAGACGATCACAATGAACGCACCTTGCTGACACTGTTCCGTACCATTGGTGTTTATCATTGTTTCCAATCATTAGTTAATAGGGGTTTGAGAAAAACTGAGGCAGAGCCGCAGAGGGACCAAATCGAACGGTCCGAGACCGAAACAGAAAATTTCGGGTCTAAATTAGTCTTGACTTGTCACTAACCAAAATAGTCCGGTTATTTCACCTATATATGCCTCGGTTAACCAAATAATCGGTTCGATCCACCTTTCTTTCAATGCCCAGTTGCAAAGTGTTTTGGGGGTATTTTGGGCTGTTGTTTGGGCACAAACACTATTCCAATCAACATTCCTCAATTCAAAGCTTGGATTAAAATCATGTTGCCAGGGGGTGATGCAGTGTTTCATTTTGGTTTCGCGGCAGTCTGTTGGACCATATGGAAATGCAGAAATAAAGCGGTGTTTGGGGGAAAGACTATTAAAAGTTTTTTTAAAACGATTTGGCACGAGAGTGTGCCTATATCATTGGCAGCCGGTGAAAAAAGAGAAGATTACAGACGCAAAATTAAGATCGCAAGTCCTTTGCGCCCGCCGTGGCCCATGCTGGCGCCTCATCTTTAGCTATGTTCGGTTGTGATTATTGCAGCTGCTTGAGCTGCTGCTGTACAGCCAGCCATTCGGCTACAGCTTACCAAGCAGCTGTTGCACTAAATTGATTGGCTGCAATTGTTGTTCATGCTACTATCTGGTTGCAGTCGCTGCTCAGGCTGGTGTCTGGCTGCAGCAACTGCAGCCAGCACTACCGAACGAGCCTTTGATTTTTGCCATTAGGACCGTCGAAGAGGTTTCCTGGTGCCTAAAAATCATCACGTTCCGCTCTTTCCATATTTTGAAGGGCTAGGCTACGCATTGCATTTCCTTGATATGTGCCATTGGGCCACGTTCTTCTTGGGTGCCACTGTTGGGGTTGTATTGTCAGCTGCCTCGTCCATTCCACGGTAAGGCGCCATATTCACCTCGTGTATCTGCATTTAGCCAGCAGGTGATGGGCCGATTCCATGGTGCGTCGGCAAAGTGGACATGATGGTGAGTGATCCCATCCTCTGCGAGCTAGCCTGTCGGAAGTTCATATTCGATCTTAGGTAACAAACCATGCAAAGAATTTACACTTTGACGGCGCTCAAGTTTTCCAAAGCTTAGCATTTTGCGGTTCCTTCGTGCAGCCGATGAACTGCGCCTTGCATACGTTACACATCCTTCAAAATCAAGGAGATTAGATTGCCATCGATGAAACAGAGTTTTTACCAAGGCATTAGGGAGGTCGGAAGAAGGCCCATGGTGAACCAAAAGGCAGTGCGCTAACTGCTGCTGCTCACTACTAATGCTACCAGATTACTACCCAAACAAATACAGGAGAGTCGATCGACGGCAAACTAACTGCTACTACCTGAAGCATCACAAGATTCCAACCTGACCCAAATTGCTTAGCCCATGTTCATCAGGTCCGCGGCGCGAGGAGCAGCGCCCTTCAAGCACGGACCTCGCCGAGGAAAACATCAGTGAGCACGGTCCTTGAGTGCAGCGACGCTCTGAGGATCCCCAGACCCTGCAGCAGAATCCATCCAGCCAAGCATGTTTCACAAATCACAACCCGAACAATCTATGATGATGTGCGTGGGATAGGATTAGGATTGATGGAGATCCGCCGCGACTCACCTCGTTGTAGCGGAGCCGCACGGTCATCTCCTGGACCGCGCCGAGGTCCGTGACGCCGAAGGTGCCGAGCAGCGCGACGGTGGAGTTGGCGGACATGGGAGCGTGCGGCGTGACGGTGAGGTCGTCCAGCACCATGTAGGTCGCCGCCTCCGCTGCCGCCTGTGTCGTGGATCCTTCGCTGGAGGTGCTCTTGGCTAGAACCTGGCTGGGATTGGCGCGGCCGGACCACGCCGGCGACACGTAGTGGAGCGCCGCCGTCATGTCGTTGGCGCAGTTGGGGTAGCGCGTGCCTCGCACGTCCGTCATGTACGAGCCGCAGTTCCTGCCGCCGCGGTTGCCGCAGCTGCTGTAGTTGTAGTGGCACCTGAAGAAGACCCTCGACGGCTCGAACGACGACGACGGCATGAGGAGGACGGAGGATGAGGTGGCAGGAGAAATGGCAGGAGTAGGAACTTGTTTGGACGGACGCGGTGCTGCGCGAGCGAAAAGGCTTCTTGTCTCGGCGTGCCGGTGTCGGGCCAGCGAGGGCCGAGGGGGCAGTGTGGCAGAAGCAGAACAGAAGAGCTCTTGTGGGGACGCGCCTGCGGCCTGCCTTGCTGTCCACAGGCAAGGCGGCTTCACGCCTTCACCTGCACACTTCTTGGTAGTGCCCACAGTCCCACACACGATCAAGGGAAATGGACTTGCTACCACCA